>NC_140687.1:7407500-7777500 GCF_054131305.1 Coturnix japonica | reverse complement strand
TTTTAGGTTCGTCGGTGAAGGGTTTGAGGAGCAGTTTCCCCGTCGCCAGGTGCCTTCGTTCCCCGTCTCGAGCTCGTCCAATCCGGAGCCGGGGGGGGCGGAGCGGCGTAACCAGGAGCGGGGAGGGCAGGAGCCGCGGAAAAAACAGCGAGAAAGCGGGAGCCGAGGGGCGGTTACAAAACCCGGCAGCCCGCTCGACCCCGGTCCCGCACAGCCCCCACCCCCAGCAACATCCCCCCAAACATTGACAAACTGTGACACCCCACACAATGAACAAACGTTTACAAACTGTGACACCCCACACAATGAACAAACGTTTACAAACTGTGACACCCCACACAATGAACAAACGTTTACAAACTGTGACACCCCACACAATGAACAAACGTTTACAAACTGTGACACCCCACACAATGAACAAACGTTTACAAACTGTGACACCCAACACAATGAACAAACGTTTACAAACTGTGACCCCCCACACAATGAACAAACGTTTACAAACTTCTTACAATGGGACCCCAAAGGGGCCCATCAGCCCCCACCGGGCCCCCCCGTGCCCCCATGAGGTGCCCCCCACCCAACGCTCCCCCGGTGCCAGCCCCACCCCACAGCAGCACCACCGACCCCACACGGCAGCAGCCCCAGACGCCGCCGCCCCACAGGGCAGACGAGGAGGGTCCAATGGGGGGCGATAAAGGGGGTGTCGGGGGATAAAGGAGGTGGGGGACAGGGCTGGGGGGGGAATGGAGCACGGACGGCAACGGGAGCACGGCCCTATAGGGGAGCATGGACGGCTATGGAAGCATGGCCCTATAAGGGATCACAGCCCTATATGGGATCAGGGCCCCCTATGGGATAAGAGCCCTATAAGGGATCACGGCCCTATATGGGAGCCGTGGTGCGACTCCATGGGGCTGCCGGCCCTGCTGAGGGCTCTGCTGCGGGAACGGAACCATAGGACTGGACTGAACGGAACGGACCAAACTGGGACAGGACAGAACGGAACGGACCGAGCCGGGACGGGACAGAACCGAGCGGACCAAACCGGGACGGCAGGTATGGGAATGGGGGGGGGGGGGCAACGGCAGGGGGGGGCAATGTGACCGGGGGGTCACCTGGGGTCAGTGTCACTGGGGTCGCCATCATGGGGGTGTCACCGTATTGGGGGGGGTCACCTGGGGTCACCATTACTGGGGTCACTGTCATGGGGGGGGGGGGGTCGCCATAATGGGGGGGTCAACATAATGGGGGTCAACTGGGGTCATTGCCACTGGGGTCACCATATTGGGGGGGGTGTCCCCATCCCTGGTCGCCATTTGCCATGTTCCACCATGTCTGTGTGTGTCCCCAGGTGTGTCGGTGTCACCACGGCTCAGCACAGCATCAGCAGGACCTCCTTATCAGCAGGACCCCCCCCATGCCCCCATCCCCTCTTATCACCATGTCCCCCCCTATCACCACCAAGCCCCTTTTTCTCACTATCACGACCCACTATCGCACCACCACAGCGCCCCCTGTCGGCCCGCCCCCCCTTATCAGCCCGCCCCCGTTTCCCGTCCCCGTTCTGCCCGTTCTGCCGCCGTAACGGGGAGTCCCGCGCGGTGTGGAGCAGCCACGCTCTGAAGGACGCGCGTGGCCGCGTGCTGTGCCCCATCCTGCGGCGCTACGTGTGTCCGCAATGCGGCGCCACGCGGGACAACGCGCACACCAGGAGGTTCTGCCCGCTCACCCCGGCGTCATATCGCTCTGTGTATGCACCGAGAGCACGGGGACATGGGGACGGCGGTGACTGATAGCAGGTAATGGGGTATTAGGTTATAGGGGCTATTAGGTGATGGGGTTGTGGGTTATGGAGTTATGGGGTTATTTATGGGGTTATGGGGTTATTTATGGGGTTATAGGGGTATGGGGTTATTGGGGTTTGGGGTTGTGGGGTTATGGGGGTTATAAGGGGTTATGGGCTATAGGGGTTATGGAGTTGGCCCCCACATATTGTACTGTGTGTGTCGGGGCAGTTGTGGTGGTGATGATGTTAATTAAGGCCGTAATTACTAATTACTATTACTAATAACGCACTCTGTGTCATCCCCAGGCTGTGCTGAGCGCAACGTGGGACAGAAGGCAGCAGCTGGGCACCAACTGTGCACCATCATTAGTGCACTATCACTTGTGCACCATCATTTGTACACCATCAGCTTTGCACCACCGCTCGTGCACCATCATCTTTACACCATCACTTTACACCTTCAGTTGTGCATCATCACTTGTGCACCATACCTTTGCACCATCACTTTGCACCACTACTTTGTACCATCATTTGTACAACATCACTTGTGCACCATCACTTTGCAGCATCCCTTTGCACCTTCAGTTGTGCACCACCACTTTGCACCATCACTTGTGCACTATCAGCTTTACACCCCCACTTTACACCCCCACTCTGCACCAGGAGCAGAGCTCAGCAGCTGTTCCCTGTTGTGTTGTTGTGTTATTGTGTAGTTGTGTTGTTCCAGCCCTGCTCACACTCGTGTGTTTATTGCACCATTATGGGCTTTTTTCCCCCAATTAAGCCCCACTCACAGCTGCAGCTTCATCCTGGCTCGTCCCCCTCCATCTTCCTCCTCCTCCTCCTGCTGTTGTTCACCCCCCGGCTCCGCTCACGACGCAGCCGCAGCAGCGACTCCAGGGCACGATGGGCGCTCATCACACGGCGGCTGTAGGATAATGGGACCCCATAGGGGATAATGAGACCCCATAGAGACCAATGAGACCCCATAGGGAACAATGAGACCCCACAGAGACCAATGAGACCCCATAGGGGGCAATGAGAGTCCCCATAAGGGACAGTGAGACCCCATAGGGGATAGTGAGACCCCTATAGGGCACGATGGGCGCTCATCACACAGCGGCTGCAGGGACAATGAGACCCCATAGGGGACAGTGAGACCCCATAGAGACCAATGAGACCCCATAGGGGATAATGAGATCCCACAGGGGACAGTGAGACCACACAGGGGACAGTGAGACCCCATAAGTGCCAATGGGACCCTAACCCTAACCCCCCCCCCAGCACTCACTTGAGGTTGGACAGCTCGAGGATCAGCCCCCCCAGCACCGCAGACGCATCCTCATGTGGTGCCACCTCATTCCTGGGGGTCAAAGGGGGTGAAAATAGCACCAATCCGGGGCTTTTTAAGCCCAAAATGAGCTCTGGGTTCTGGTGGGGGGAGGGGGGTCCAACCTGGGGGTGCAGCTGGGTGAGGCCGGGTCCCCATCGGCGTCCACAGGGCACAGAGGGGCTGCAGGCTGGGAGGGGGTGGGGGGCTGGGGGGGAAATGGGGTGAAATGGGGGCAACTGGGGCAACAGGGGATGAACTGGGGGGAACTGGGATGAACTGGGGTGAATGAGGGTGAATGGGGGGGATTGGGGGATATGAGAGTGACTTGGGGGGGGACTGGGGTGATGGGTGAATTGGGGTGAATGGGGGAGAATTGGGGGTATTGGGGGGGTCGGAGAGTGACGGGGGGGAACTGGGATGAACTGGGGTGAATGGGGACAAATTGGGGGGGATTGGGGGGATCTAAGAGTGACTTGGGGGGGAATTGGTGTGACTTGGGATGATTTGGGGGTGAATGGGGGGGAACTGGGGTGAACTGGGGCACCAAGGGCTGAACTGGGGGGAACTGGGATGAAATGGGGTGAACTGGGGGGATCTGAGGGTGACTTGGGGGGGAACTGAGATGATTTGGGGTGAATGGGGGCAAATTGAGGGGGACTGGGGGATATGAGAGTGACCTGAGGGGGGACTGGGATGAATTTGGGTGATTTGGGGGTGAATGGCGGAGAACTGGGGTGAACTGGGGTAAGTTGGAGTGATTTGGGGTGAACTGGGGTAAATTGGGGCAATCTAGAGTGGAATGGGGGGTAAACTGGGGTGAACTGGAGCTCTATGGGGTGAAGTGGGACAATGTGGGTTGCAGTGGAGTGCTATGGGGCTGTTCCCTATGGGTTCTCATAGTACTCTGGCATTACCTGCAGCAGCTTGGTGTCCCCCCCCTGGCACCCCACTGTGCTCTGGTGCTGAGACGTGGGGCAGCCCCACAGTGCCAGCCCCATAGCGCTCCTCATGCTCTGCCCCACAAGTGGGCTCCGCTTTGGCTGCCCACTCCCCCTCCAATGGCTCTTTGGTGGCCTCAATGCATTCTGTGCCCCCATCAGTGTCACTATGGGGCTGTGGGGAGCTGTGGGGTGCTATGGGGCTGTGGGTCACTATGGGGCTGCAGGTCTCCCATATCAGGGCTGTTCTGGTCTTCCTGCTGCTCGCAGCCATCCATCCCATCCTGGAACAACCCCCCCCTAACCTGTGTGCTCCTTACCCCATAGCTGTGGGGAGCTGGGGGGTGGGGAGTCCAGAGCGTCGCCTCCAATCATGGCCCCCATACTGATGTCCTCCATATTGGTGTCCCCCCCACTTATGTCTCCCCCATTGCTGTCCCCCATATTGCTGTCTCCCCCATTGGTGTCCCCCATATTAGTGTCCCCTCCACTTACATACCCCTCATTGCTACCCCCTCTATTGGTGTCCCCCCCATTTCTGTCCCTCTCCTTGATGTCCCCTCCATTGATGTCCCCCTCATTGGTGTCCCCCATATTGCTGCCCCCTCCATTGGTTTCCTCTTCCTCAGTGCCCCCCATATTAGTATCCCCCCCCTTGGTGTCCCCTCTATTGATGTCCTCCCCCTTGGTATCCACTCCATTAGTGTCTGCCATATTGGTGTCCACCATACTGGTGTCCCCTCCCTTGCTGTCCCTCCCCTTGGTGTCCCTGTCCCCTCCATTTTTGTCCCCTCCATTGGTGTCCACCATATTGGTGTCTGCCATATTGGTGTTTGCCATATTGGTGTCCCCCCCCTTGGTGTCCCCTCTATTGTTGTCCTCCCCATTGGTGCCCCATCCAATCATGTCCCCCCCCTTGCTGTCCGCCATATTGGTGTCCCCTCCATTGTTTCCCCCCTCATTGGTGTCCCCTCTATTAGTATACCCTCCATTGATGTCCCCCCCCTTGCTGTCCCCCATATTAGTGTCCCCCCCATTAGTGTCCTCCATATTGCTGTCCACCATATTGCTGCCCACCATATTGCTGTCCCCCATATTGGTGTCCCCTCTATTAGTGTCCCCTCCATTTGTGCCCCCTCCATTGATGTCCCCCCCCTTGCTGTCCACCATATTGTTGTCCCCACTATAGTCGTCCCCCCCCTTGTTGTCTCCCCTCAGTCCTGCCCTGACTTTGACATTGGGGCCATCACGGTGGTCAACACCTGCAAAAGGAACAGCAGCTGCTTGGACGCCATTTTGTGGCCATTTTGAGGCCCTTTGGAAACCATTTTGTGACCATTTGGTGGCCATTTTGAGGCCGTTTTGCGGCTGCTTGGAGGCCATTTGGTGGCCATTTTGAGACCGCTTGGAGGCCCATTGGAGGACATTTTGAGACCATTTTAAGCCCATTTTTTGGCCATTTTGAGGCGATTTTAAGTCATTACCTGTCACCTGGCTGCTCCTCCTTTTGCCCATGGCGCCGCTCACCTGAGGGGCACACACGCCCATTGAGCATCATTTCCTCACTATTTCCCCTCAAATCCCCCCTGGCCGCCCGGTCTCTCTCACTCCACGTCCCAGAATAACACCGTTATCCCGCTATAACGAAGCCCAATGGCGCCCATCCCGCCCCAAGGCCCTTCCCGGCCCCGCCGCCATTTTGCTTCACCTCAGCTCCCGCCCAACGCCCAACGCCTTCCCGCCTTTTTCACACCGCGCGCTCTGCGCCTGCGCCGCGCGGGGGACGCTGGGAGTTGCAGTCCCCGGAGAGACGTAACGCGGCGCAGCGCGGGGGATGCTGGGAGTTGCAGTTCGCGGCGCAGCGGGGTGCGGCGCTTTTGCGACAGCGTCGCCGTAAAGTGCGGAGGTGTTGGCAGCCCCGTAGGAGGAAGCGGTGAGTGGGGACGGGCCGGGACCGGGGGGGTCCGATGGGGGGGGGATCGAACGGCGGGGTCCAATAGGGGGGGGATAGACCGAGGGGGTCCAATGGGGGGGATCTAATGGGGTGGGGGTCCGATGGGGGGGGTTCAGTGGGGGAGGGGGGGGGGTACAACGGGGGGATCCAATGGAGGGCGGGGGGATTCAATGGGGGGGGGGGATACAATGGGGGGGGATCTAATGTGGGGGGGGGGTCCGATGGGGGGTGTACAACCGGGGGGGTCTGTGCTCTGTCTCAGGCATACAAGCCTGTTGGAAGGAGTGCATTGAGGCTGCAGCGCCCTGATGATAAACCTGAGTTAGCTGTCACCAGCAACCAAGCTTACGGTTAATTTCTGAAACAAGATTAGTGATAGTATTTCCAGGCAGCTGGCACAGAAGCTTCTTGGATTACAGTGCTGACAACACACATTCACCAGAGCCAGCAATTACAAAAAAATTCCCCACTCCCACCAGACCCTGAAGGACAGAGACCAATTTAGGTTTCTTCACTCTCACGAAGGGGAGTAAGTAAGAAGTTTCACTCAGTAATTCAACCTTACAGAGGCTACTTAGTAATTCTGTGAATTTAAGGAATTATAAAATGATGGATAAAAATCAGAAGTATTTTGTATTTAAATATATGTATACATTATACAGTTATTCTAATGCGACATCAAATGATTACCATTTTGCCCACAGATGTGAGAACTGTTAAGAGAAAATATACTTGCTTTTAACCACTGTAGATCACTCATGGCACATACCTAAAGACAACATAACAGCTGAAAGCAGTAAATGGGAAAAACACTGTACAAAGTATACAGATTGGGCTGCACGTGCATCAAGTGATTTATTAACACAACGAGGTTGGGGGGGAAGAAGAATTAAGTTTGATACCTGTTGTCTTCGTTTCTCCTCTTCAATAACAGCTTTGGCTTCTGCCTCTTTTATCTGTCCAGACATACAAAGTGATAAGTAACTGTTGTAAAAGCAGGTAAAACTATTATCTTACAGAGCCATAATTTATAGAACAGTTCTCAGAAAAGCGAGCAAAACCTTCACCAAGTGAGCTATGAGCTTACTCAGATTCTAAAACATTCTGTGAAAAACCTCTATCAATTCATGTTTGAAAAACACGGAACATTAGAGACGCTACCATGTTATAAAACTAAACATCTGACTAACTGGAAAATTCAAATGACAAATATAAAACCTGGGGAAAATATAAATATATATATATATATATATATATATATATATATATATATATATTATTCATTAATACTAGGGAAAATTCCTTAATAAAGTCACTCTGAGCTTTCAGTAACTCAGTCCTCAATTCAGCACACTGTACACTGATGGGTAAATCCTTATATATGTATGTAATTTACACTCACACACTTCATTCCAAGTAGTTAAATATGCCCTGACTGCTAGAGCAAAAGGAAATCTCCACTTTTGTACCAAATGACATAATCGATAATGCATACTCATGTTGTTCTACTGCTCTTGTTGTAATGGAAACTGTCAATGCAATTACATTTGCTTCACCATCAGAAAGTTTTATGAAAAATAAAACCTGGAACTACAACTGATCACTCTACAGAACTGTTACATAGCATTCAAGACAGCGAATTAAATGCCAGAAACTTAAAGGAAAAAGAATGGCACAGAAAATATTAAAACATAAACATACAATGCATCTGAATCACAGTTCCTGCATTATTTTCATCCTACAATAACAAAAGAATGCAACACCTAACATACATAAAGAACAATGGGATGGACTGGCTCCTGAATCACAGAATGGCCTGGGTTGAAAAGGACCACAATGACCATGGAGTTTCAACTCCACTGCTGTATGCGGGGTCGCCAACCACCAGACCAGGCTGCCCAGAGCCACATCCAGCCTGGCCTTGAATGCCTCCAGGAATGGAACAGCCACAACCTCTCTGGGCAACCTGTTCCAGCACATCAGCACCCTCTGTGTAAAAAACTTCCTTCTAATATCTATCCTAACCCCCCCTTCTTGTGCTGGTGGCCCCAGGCCTGGATGCAGTACTCCAGATGGGGCCTCACAAGAGCCAAGTAGAGGGCATCTCGCTCTCCTTGCTGGCCACCCCTTTTTAAATGCAGCCCAGAACACAGTTGGCCTTCTGTGCTGCAAGCACACACTGCTGGCTCATGTCCAGCTTCTTGTTCACCAGGACCCCCAAGTCCCTCTCCACAGGTCATCTCTCAAGGAGATCTTCCCCCAGTTTGTACAAATATCTGGGATCGCCCCAACCCGAGTGCAGCACCCTGTACTTGGCCTTATTGAACCTCATTAGGTTTCCATGGGCCCACTTCTCCAGCCTGTCCAGGTCCCTCTGGATGGCTTCCCTTCCTTCCAATGTATCGACAGCACCACTCAGTTTGGTGACATCTGCAAACTTGCTGAGGGTGCACTCGATGCCACTGTCTGTCATTGATGAAGATGTTGAAGAGCACCTGTCTCAAGACCAACCCCTAAGGGACACCACTTGCGACCAGCCTCCACCCAGACACAGAACCGTTGATCATAATTTTTTGGCTGCATCCAGCCAACCGATTCCTAATCCACTGAACAGCCTATGTACCTGCAGAAGCCCTTCTTGTTATCTTTCACTCCCCTTGCCAAGTTCAGCTCCATCTGTGCCTTGACTTTCCTAATCCTGTCTCTTCACACATGGACAACAGCTCTGTATTCCTCCCAGGCTATACAACACTGCTTCCACTTTCTGAACATTTCCCTCTTTTCCCTCAAGTTTAAGCTGCAGGTCCTTGCACATCCATGATAGCTGCCTGCCTTCCCTGCTTGACTTCTTCTGCAGGGGGATGGAGAGCCACTGTGCTTTCAGAAGGGTGTCCTTAAAGAGCTGCCAGCTCTGTTCAATACCCCTGCCCTTAAAGTCGGTTTCCCAGGGGAAGCTGCTAAGAGATGTTTAACTTGGATTCATCAGGTAAAAAGCAGGTGATTGACGGGACACAAAATCCTGAAGACAGTGAAAGTGCCAAATAGTATTTTTCATTACACAAAAAGGCATATAGATGCAGCAAAGCCATCAAACATTAAGACACCAGCTCTATCTCTGAAATTCCCTCAGTCAGGCATCACTACAGTGACGGCAGTACCAGTGTGCTGGGTCAGTGTATGCGTATCTGCTGCTTGTACATGTTTCTTGGACCTCCAACTCTGCAGCCACTTAACACTACCTTAGTAAAATTAGATCTCAGAGTAATAGAATGCCCTAAGATGTAACGATATGATTGACAACTTGAAGTTAAAAACCATCTTGATCTCAATAACCAGTCTATATATGTATATATATATATTTATGTATCACATTTTGCACAGTAAAAATGGTAATTAACTAAGTAAGGTATGCACATATGGAATTTGTTCCTACAAACTTAAGAGCTGTTGAAGACTAAGCAGAAGGCACACCAGCTCGTGCTTAAGAACACCGCAGCTCAAAGAGCGTGCTCTGTGCAAGCAGTTACATTTGTGGATTTTCAGATTATTTTTTTTTTAAATTGTTAAACCATATATGAAATATCACTAACAATTTCATTTCACCTAGATAATGTCAGAGTGTCTCATCAGAAAAACACACAAAGGTCTTTTTAGTCATGAATACCTGAAATAGGAAAGTTTGGTTTGCAAAAACTGCAGCCCTATCCCTCCTGGTATTTCACTGTCATCTAATGGCAGAACATCAGTTCCAAAAGAGAAATCAGCCCGTGAACAAAGAATGTAGATTCTTTTGTACGCTGCTGTTGTCATATTTGTGTAAGATTCCTGCACACGTTTGTGCGGAACTTCCTATGCTCACAGGAACCTGTAGTCATTTGCTTGATGCATTAGAATATTTTCCCAGTTGAATTCAATGGTACAGATAAAAAATAGGAAATATTATCTGCTGAAGTGAAACTGCAGCTGATGCTGCACCCCACTGAAATGTGCTCCTTTGTTGATGCAGACTTCTATGAATTCACCCCCCTTCA
Source organism: Coturnix japonica (assembly GCF_054131305.1). NCBI lineage: Eukaryota > Metazoa > Chordata > Aves > Galliformes > Phasianidae > Coturnix > Coturnix japonica. The sequence continues at coordinate 7,767,455 of NC_140687.1, read as the reverse complement.
ATGCACTCCACGCCCAATAAACTCACTTCCACACTTCACTAGAATGATTTGTTACTGCTGGTTTTTCTAGAAGTATATTCCAAGAGTCTTGGTGTTCAAGCTGATTGCAAAGGTGTAGAATTTGATTTACAGAGTACGTCTTAGAACTTGCCTGACAATCCTGAAATTCTGAGCAGAAACAGACAGATGTAGCTTTTACAGAATGAAGTTTTGGGTTGAATATTTAAATTATATATATCAGTATATTACATATACTACTAAGTTGATAAAAGTTAACCAGCTCATGCACCACTTCCTCATGTTTCCATAAAAGGCCTAGAAAAACAATGTGGATATTCTGTTTCTTTAGGTGAGATTGTGCAGCAGTTTCTTTACTTCAAACAAAATTATTGGAGAGCATCCATGTTTACAATGGGCTGAAAAGCACATGCAGTTGCTGAAAGCTCTCTGTAATTGTGGCAGTCACCTAATACTGTGTGACAGGAACACACAAGATAACACTTTGCTAACCTTCAAAGTAAAAGTAAGGCCAAAATGAAGTGCTTCTATAGCTCTCACTAGCAGTAATGATTTTATTATCATTGATTAGCACTTCTTGGCAGAAGAGGAAATCTCCAGTTCCAATGTACATTAAAAATAAAGAGGTAATAGAGCATTACCTTAACACAGTGTTTCATCAAGTGAGTTGACACTATCTACAAGTAGTGCAATTCTCAGCAATAAGCCAGATTCAATAGTCCAAAAATTAAATGTGCAATTAAACTGTACGCTGAGTTACACTGCATTTCTTGCTATTACTGTCTTGAAAAAATAACGATCTGCCTGTTTTTTCCAACTTTTCTCAAGGCAATGAAGACAACATAACTAAAATGGATACACCACCTCAGACGCCTTCCGTTTCATTTCCTTGCATAACACATCACACTCCAGTGAAACTTGGCCTTCTTGTATCTTGCTGCACTGTACTTCCTGTTAAGTATAAATTGAATTGTTTGTAATTCATTTCCCTATATAAAAATTTAATTATAACGTTCATTTTGTTGGGAAAATTGTAAAACAATTTTATTCGGTATATTTACAGAATGAAGCTAATAAATAAATATTATTTGAAACTGTAACTGTATTCAAGCATCCTTTTCTATTTTCCTTCTTTCTGATAAGCTAAAATGAATCAAGAATAAATCAAGTGGTTCAGTTTAATTTTTCTTGTCTTTTTTTTCACTTATTTATTTAAGACAAAGCAATATAGCCTTGTGAACTCTGTTACAAAAGATACCATGCAAAGTAACTAATAAGTAACTCTTCTGAAACTTCGTATCAATTCTCTAAACTGGCTGAAACTACAGGGCAAGGTCTGGTCATGGGAAGATCTCCCCTACTTCCTTCTCCTTCCTCCCCCTTACATTGAAGGCCAAAACAAACAAACAAACAAACAAACAACAACAACAGAAAAAAAAAAAAACCAAAAAAAACCACCAACAAAACCAAAACAGAATACCAGCACAGAGAGAAAGTTATAATCTTATAATCTATACTACTAGCCTATGAAGAATTTTGTCAGGAAAGCACAGTAACATAGCCAGAAGCTATTCTGGTTTTCATGCTTTCTGACAATATGCAGAACAATTTTCATAGCATACAGCAAAATCCAAAAACTAACTTCTTCAGAGCAATTCCAGCACACTAAGATAAACCACCTGCCTAGATGGTTAAGAATATGGTCCACTACAAGTTGTGGGTTACAAATTCAAGTGGTTTATACGACCTTGCATGTTTACATGCATAGCCTCATGATGCAACAGTTAACTTCAACACCAGAAAAGGAAGAAAAAATCCTCCTGTTTTGCACTCAAATTATGAGCTCCTACATTTGATATTAATTGTGATGGTTCAGATGAGGCATATTTACAGAGCAGCTTGGAATACGTGTCCTGTCAGCTCCCAACTTCACCAGTAGTATACACAGACAGAAGACTGGTAGAGGAGAATTCAACTGCAAATATTAGGTACTCAATTCTGTTTCTCCTTATCTTCAAGATCACAGGCTGCAGGCACAGAAGACTAAATATACAGGTACACTATCCTATCCAAGCTAAGAAAGAAGTACACTATCTGCTGTAAGAATGCAGCTCCAAGCAAATATGCATAAGGACCTTCTGGAATCAAAGATATCCTAATTACGATCTCAGACAAGGGCAGATGCATAAAGCAAACGTTAAAAGACATCATCTTTCACACTACAGAAACGAGACATATTTCTGCAGTCAGATTAGCTGCAACTAATACACAGTCCAATTATCAATGGCTTATTGGTTGTACCATCATTTACCCTCTACACTGTAGCTCTCTGTACAAAAGAGAGCATGGATTTGGGGCTTGACCTGGAAACAGTGAGATGATATTTAAGGTGGGGATAGTGTTTTCTTCACTTTCTGAAGGGAGACACCATTTCACTAGGAATCAGAAGGATCACTTCATGGCTATTTAAATAAGTGGGCTGTCATCATATAAGAATTAATTTTTATTAATTATATAATTAACTCATAACAACCTTTCCACCTTATTAAAATCAAATTTACAAGATTGAGGGGGGGAAAAAAAGTAACCGTCATCATATTTAAGGACCATAAAACTTTCAGAATAGCAGATCTGGAATGTTCCATTTCAGGCCACTGTAGAAGTGAAAAGTGAGCATCCTAAACATTAATTTCATTGCTTCTTGCTACCACATTTCAGTTGGACATCCACATAATCACTGAAGACATCCCGGCACTCTGGGACAATAAAATCTGAACTGGTCTGAAATAGCTATACAGCATCAGAACTCAGCAGAAGATGATAACACATTTCAGTTTTCCAAAAACAGTATGAAAATTAGGGACAGCAACAACTAGATGTAACAGAGCTATCATGGAAATACCCATCTTCCTTATTCAATTAAGTCTGGCATAAGAAACAAGACCTCAAAGATCATCAAGTCCAACTGTAAACCTATAACTTAAGGAACAAGAAGCAGAAGTATACACGCAACCAATGATATTATTGATTTTACTGAACACAGTAGAGTAAGAAAAACTGAAACTAGTAAGAGCACTTAGTCACAACTAAATAATTTATCCTCAGCAGAAGTCAACATTTCAACTTACAAATAAAGAAAAGCTAGTTATTTATAAGCAGAGACTGCTCAATTTGAAGCACGTACTCTGGGCATTACCATCCTTTCTCTTGAACATGCGCCCTGCAAGATCTGAGATTTCTGAAGACATTTCTTGGAGAAGCTAAGAACTCTGGGGAAACTGCATCTGTGTGGAAAGCTCAGAAGTTAACCGGGTCTTGAAAATAATTTAAGCATGCTTTGTTCAAGCCAGATAGTGAATTTTTCATTAAGTTAACACTTGTCAAGAGGTCACAGCAGCCTCTGGTTTTCCCCTCATCATACTTGATAGCTATAAGCTTTGTCCTTTATCTCTGCTGAAAGCTAAGGATGCTGATGCCTCTGTTTGCTTTAAGGGCCTCAGATAACCATCAATTAGGAATTCAAAACATCTGTGACTGTTCCAATCTATGTAATCATAAACTTCTCAGTTCCTAATGAGGAAAATGTGCTTTGACTTCTTAAATCACTCCAGATCATCTGATTATTTTCCTAATGGAACTACAAAAATTGAAGTGTGCTTGAAGATAAAGGTATTGCAAATCTGGGAGCTAACATTTTCTACAATGAATTTTATGTTCCTTAGTGAATATTTTGATTGTTCCACCCAGGCTTTCAGCTGCTGTTGCTGCTCTGCTCAAGTAACTGATTCTATTCCAGTCTTGACCAGAGACAATCCATGTACACAAGCCTAGGAACATACAAAGAAAATGTGTCACTCTCAGAACTGCAACTTCAAAACTTACCTTTTTCAGTCGCTTACAAGGACACTTGAGTTTAACCTTCTGGCTGCAGTTCAGAGGACAATCACCTGAATGGCAAATCTCTTCACACCGGTGACCACAAGGCAACTACAAGCAAAACAAGAAATACCCCACCAATGAATAACTGAAATTGCATGCAGTCTATGAACTAGTTTTATTTCAGACACAGCAGCTAAACAGAAAACTCATTCAGTTCATCAGGTTTGTCTTCCTACCTGCAAAACTGGAAAGAAAAAGGTCAACTTATTTCACTAGTTACTCAGAGTTTTTTGGTTCACATAGAATTATTTATCTTTTACTGGGAACGCTTGATCAAAAAACAATTTTTTCTTTCAAATGTTACAGGAACAGTCATCTCCACAATGATTCATATATCGACTGCCCTAACTACCTGTATGATGGAGGAATAAAAGTAGATGAAGTAAGAAGAAACTGAAAACTGAAATGAAGTGTGATGTGACCCAGCCTGACCCACAAATTGCTAACAAGAGGGTAGAATTAGAAGCAAAAATACCACAAAACTAGGTTTTATGTGCAAGAACCTTGCAAACTATGCAGGAGTCAAATACAGGCCACCAATATTCTTACACCTGAATTAATTTCACTAAATCCTAAATTTCTGCATTTGGTAAATTATCCTGTTTTTGACATCTGACAAATAGCATTTCCTTTTTTTAAACTATCAGTGAAAATTTTAACACTTATAATGCAACTATTATTATTCCTTACTGTATATTATTATTCATTACTGGGATAATTTAAATATGCTGCTGCCTTTTAGGGATGTAACAGTGTTCCCAGAACAACATTAGAGATTAAAAAAATAATTCACAAGAATAAAAACAAGTTTTCTTCCACAGCGTGTTGGGAGCTCAACTGACCTTGCTCAGGTCCCAAACAAAATCTTCATAACGATGATCTTTCATTTCCAATTACATAAATCAATACTGTCCAATACTGTTTATAAACAAAGGCAATAACTCATGTAAGATACCCAACTGATTCATTTATAAAGGTAGGTTTAAACAATATCACTCCCTGTACAGAAAGAGTTGGGGGAAAACACACTGGACAAATGACCACAGAGTCTCTTCCAGGATCCCACCTTAAGAGGCAAGAGCTTTTCCATTTATTTACATTTATTTTATCCAGCCATTAGATCTTATCCACAGACTGAAAAACTTCTCTACTGTCCTTTCATAACAGGCTCTTTATTCCCATAATATTCCCTTCATTGAATTCCAAGCAGCTTCAATCAATGTTTCTTGAATATAGTAGCCAGAACTGCAAGTAATATTCCAGCTGGAAGAACATTGTACAATGCCTTAATTGCAGCTTATTCTCCACAGAATATCTTTCCCTATACATCTTCCACTCTCATGTTCACTTCTCTCCAGTTATCCATGCTGCAACAGTAAGGATTTCTACTGTCTCCCAGGAGGGTTGTTATTGGCCTTGACATGCCCAGTCTCACTGGTTTTTCTGTATCTGTATCATGTCCCAAACGCATGTGTTCTGCTGCACATGCATTTCCTCAGTTGTCACCTACTGACAACACACCACAAATTCTCATAAGAAAATCCCAATGAGTTTTTGGTGCCAAGGTCATTACTGCAAACAGTGCAAGAGTAGCCCTCAATTTGAGCCCTTGGAAAATCCCCTTATTGCCAACATTTCTCGTTCCAATCACTCCTGCAGGAATTTTTGTTGTTGCTTTTGGCTTTTGAGGTGGTTGCCCTAAATAAAAAAAAGAACCACAAGCAGTTGTTTCCTTCAGTAAACACCAACTCTCGCAACGATCATCTCTTTTACATGAATTAGCTGTTTACTGTCTGGCACAGCCTCAAGAGCACAAGTGAAGTATGACATATGGGACTACATCTCTTCTCTTTGTCTGGAGGAAAAAAGGAATTGGTTCTTCTATCAAAGAAGGAATTCAGTTTTGTCTGGCACAACTGATCACCTGCAAATCTACTTGAACTCTGCCTCATTGTTAAAAGATGGGTTAGATGCTCATGATTAAGCCTTGCACATGCTGAAGTCAGGCATGCTTCCATTAATAATGTCAAAGCCTGAACAGTTACATACCACCAGAGCACAGCACACGAATATCCTTAATGCAATACCAAAAATCGTATTTGCTTATTGAGTTCATACACAGCTCACATTCAGTGGGATGCAGGACAAGAATGAAGCTGACAGTTTCAGCTGCTTCTCAACCCCTCCAGTGCAAATACAACATAAACTCATGGGAAGCAGTTCTATGAGTGGCAAAACAACAGCCCCAAGAGCTAAGAGAACAGAAGCAACCCAACCAGTTCTGCCAGATAAGTGCTGTAGTGGGAAGGGAGGTGGTTTTGTGCAGCGACTCGGCACGGACTCAGATGTGAACGATCCAAATCGTTTATTACAAGTTCTCACATCCCTTATATACCTTCACAAGTTGTTATTTTCTAACTTTCCCATCCGCCCTTACAACTTTCCCAAACATCTTACATGTCAACAAAGCATTCTACAAAACACTTTTCAACTGTCCATGCAGGCACATAACCAATCAGAGCTGTGAGACTCTTCTTCTCCTTGCAGAGGTGTCCTTGGTTCTCATGCTGTTTATCTTGCTCCACAGCTGCTGCTCTGAACAGCTTTTCTTGTATTCCCACAATTCCCCCTTTTTTGTTTATTGACAAGCTACTACCATACTATAATATAATAACACTAATTATATTAATAACATAATCATTATAACTCAATCAAGGCCTCAATTGACAATATTCTGAAAATGAAAAAGGAGATAAGGCAAATGACAAAATATATGGTTAAATCCACTAAAATATCAGACGCATTTTGCCTGCGGCCTAAGTTCCTACAACCTGGAAAAGAACCCCTGAGAATCCAATTCTGTGTAAATTTGAAATAGGTTAGAAAAGACTTCAATTTCGTGTTATCCATTTTAAACCATCCCGTCAGCATGAAGCAAATACTCCCTAAGCTAGCACATTATTACTTATTGTCCCTGGAGAGGCAGAAAACTGCAGAAAAGGAGAGAGAAGGATTATGTTGGCGGTGGATGCGATAGGCAGCGCCAGCAGGGCGTCCCCTGCTTCAAGGTGCACTTTCCCTTTCTCATCCACCACGGATTCTCTCTTGCTCTTTTCCTACTCAGGGTCTGAATGGTATTTTCCATTTGTACACTGCATCCGCATGGCCAGTGCGTGGTACAGAGCCCAAGTGGAACACCTGCTTACAAAACAGAATAAATTGCCGAGGTTAGCTTTTTTTGCAAGCACCTTTGTTTCAATTGATGCATGGTCATATTTTGAAAATCCCAATTAGTGAGATGAAAAAGAGTTAATAACTGTTATGTTCAAGAATCATCCGTTTGTCCAGGATTCTTTTCCAGGGTCTTATTTTTACAAACTAAGAAGAGGCTAGTTGATAGGCTAATAAAATCATAACTGAACATTACTAATACACTAGAAGAGTTAGTCCCATAATTTCCAGCATTGGTAACATCAAATCCTATTTAACTTATATTCTATCTACTGCCAAAATAGGAAAGACACACAATAATCTAAATAATGCTTAATAATTCTAATTCTTAAATTTATACCAGTAATGTGGAAGAGTTACCTACTATGTCTTACCATTACTAAAATTATTATTTGCAATACAACAAATTACAAAGCAATATCAATGAAGTAAGAGGCGTATAATCACAATCATTATTAAGGCTGGGTGTTATTTTCTGCCTTGAGATGAGGCCGAACATATCTTGCCGGAAGCCATGTAGGGCCAGTCCTTGTAGAAACACAAGCATATCCTCGACCCCAGGTTATCAATGGTAAGGGACCTTCCCAGTGCCCTGTGGCCATATTTCGAATGTTAACCATTGGCCGTTCCTTGAGCACTGGGGAGCCCCCAAAATGACGATCCACACGAGTTGTATTTGTATGATCACGATTCAAAAAATTCAGCACAAACAAAGCCTTACATAATCTTTCTTGTGGTGTGTCTCCCGTATTCCCCCTTTTTTGTTTATTAAGAACAGATTTCAGTGTTTGATGAGTACACTCAATGATAGCTTGTCCAGTGGGAGAATGAGGGATGCCTGTAATATGTCTAACTCCCCATTCTTGAAGGAAAGTTTGAGTGGCCTTAGAAGTATAAGCGGGCCCATTATCTGTTTTTATCGTATGAGGGATTCCCATAGCAGCATAAGCAGATAACCAGTGTTTACGGGCGTCACGACTGCGTTCACCTGTATGTGCTGTGGCAAATATGTAAGAAGAATGAGTATCTATCGTTACATGTACGTATTTTAGACGGCCGAATTCAGGAACGTGAGTGACATCTGTCTGCCAGAGTTGAAGAGGGGCTGTTCCACGTGGATTTGTCCCAGTTTGAGGCAAAGGGGCAATTGCCTGGCAGTCTGGGCATGTTAAAATAATGTTACGGGCTTGATCTACTGTCAGTTGGAATTGTTTTTGTAAGGCTCTCCTGTTCTGATGGAAAAATTGATGGGAGAGTCGTGCTTACTCAAATAATTGAGGAGTAGCAAAAGCGACTGTGGCTTGATCAGCCTTACGGTTGCCCTCAGTTAAAGGACCAGGCAATGTAGTATGCGATCGAATGTGCATAATAAAATAAGGAAGAGTACGGTGAGAAACATAATGCAAGACTCGTTTGAGCTGTACAAACAAAACCGGATTATTAACTTCCTTAAGAAAGGATCCTTCAATCCGCTGAATGATACCTGTAACATACAAAGAGTCAGTTATTATATTAAGCTTTTGGTCTGAAAAAATTTGGAAAGCTCGAGCTACTGCAGCGAGTTCTACAACTTGAGGTGATCCATCAACAACATGTACGTCTGACTGCCATTGTGTAGCAGTCGCACGCCAGAGAACCACTGCTTGGTGTGTCTTGCCAGAGCCATCTGTAAATACAGTAACAGCATTAGGTATTGGAACATGTGAAAGTAAAGTATTAGTAGCAATGGGGATATCAGCCAAATTATGTAGTAACTGATGTTTGGGAGGATGAGTGGACAATTGTCCGGTATAGTCTGCCATAGCAGTCTGAAAAGGAAGTGACTGCACAAGCATCCAATCTAAATCTTTTTTAGTAGCAGGTACGTATATGCACTCAGGGTCAAGAGCTCGTAGAATTTGTAGACGATGATGACCTCTCTGTATTAGCATAGCAAACATTTCCACTCGTGATGTAATAGTTTTTGAAAATGTATGAGGTAAAAATACCCATTCGAGAATAATGAGAGGATCCTTTCTTGAGGTATCCCATTGACATAACAAGCTATATGGCTGATAGAAGTTGGATATTATTATGAGATGTACTGGAAGTGATAAACAAACACGATGGCTGTATCGATTTTGCACTGATGTTATTACAGAGTCTAAGCATTGTTGTGCTTCTGGTGTTAATTGTCTTTTAGAAGTTAGATCTGGGTCTCCTTTCAGTAGTTTGAATAAAGGATGCAGCTCTTGAGTAGTAATTCCCAAAAGTGGCCGCAACCAATTGATGGTTCCTAATAACTTTTGCAGATCGTTTAATGTCCGTACGTGAGGTACTATTTTGAGGATTTGTGGCTGAATAGTGTGAGATGCAATTTTCCATCCTAAATATTTCCATGGAGAACTAAGTTGCACTTTTTCTTCTGCTATTTGTAAGCCAATAGATTGGACTGCCTCCCGGACGAGCAGTAAAGCGCCCTTTAGACCCTCTTCTTGTTCTGCTGCTATTAAAATATCATCCATGTAATGATAAATAAGGACATGAGGTCTAGCCTTTCGTACTGGTTGTAATGCATTTGCTACAGTCAATTGACATATCGTTGGACTATTAAGCATTCCTTGTGGTAACACTGTCCAATGATACCGCTGAACAGGGCTTTGTAGGTTGATAGAGGGCACTGAGAAAGCAAATCGTGGTGCATCTTTTGGATGAAGCTGAATGGTAAAAAAACAGTCTTTCAAATCAATGACTGCTATAGGCCAATCCGAAGGTAACATTGAGGGTGAAGGAAGGCCAGGCTGCAACGCTCCCATAGGCTCAATTACTGCATTGACAGCACGCAAGTCCTGTAAAAGTCTCCATTTTCCACTCTTCTTGAGGATAACAAAAACCGGACTATTCCAAGGGCTGGTAGTAGGCACTATGTGACCAGCAGCTAGCTGTTCTTGAACTAACTCATGTAAGTGCAGCAACTTTTCTCTTTTTAAGGGCCACTGATCTACCCAAATAGGTTGTTCTGTTTTCCAAGCTAAGGGTATAGGTTGCTGCCGATCAATGGCCCTTACTGAAAATTTGTCTGCAAAATCATACCCCACTGACTTAAGAGATCACGACCCCACAAAGTACAGGGAATTGGTAAAATGTAAGGAGCAGCGTGAGCAATGCGACCATCAGGCCCTTCAAAAGATAAAATTCGGGCACTTTGTTTTGGCTGCTGTAGGCCCCCAACCCCCACAATAGCAGAATTAGGGTCTCTTAGTGGCCACTCAGAGGGCCAATCACTGGACTTAATGATGGTAACATCAGCTCCAGTATCCACTAGTCCTAATAACTGCCTGCCATTTACTAAGCATGGTAATAATGGTTTGTCTTTTGACAGTTGTGTGGTCCATAGCACAACAGGTTTATCTGTGCTCCCAAATCCACCGGTTCGATCTCTAATAGCAGGTTTGGTCATAGAATGAAAAGGGACTAATTGTGCTATTTTTTGGCCTTTTGGAATAAAACAGGGGGGTGAGGGTGTCCATGCCATTATCTTAATTTCCCCGGTATGGTCAGCATCTATAACTCCAGGTAAAACAAAAAGTCCCATCCTTGTAACAGAAGAACGTCCTAACAAGAGGGCGCTACGCCCGTCCCCAAGGGGACCCATTACCCCTGTTGGAATGAGAGTCACGGTGCTATCAGTCAGCGTCACTGACTGGGCAGTGGACAAATCCACTCCTGCGCTGCCAACGGTGGCTGGTCTGAGTGAGCTGGCCAGACAGCGTCTGGCTGAGTCGGGACCGTATTTGCTGTCATAGCGCGCGGTCTCGCGCTCCTCTTGCCGTTTCCCGGCAGATCGCAGGGCTGTGCAGCAACAGGAAGTTTGGATCGGCAGTCTCTAGCCCAGTGTAGCCCCTTCCTGCACCGTGGACAGGGTCGAGTTGGAACAGCAGAAGCATTTTTATTTACTCGCTTGGGCTTTTTACAGTCCCGTTGGACATGAGCTGGTTCTCCACAATTGTAACACTTTACTTTTTGAGCTGTCCCTGCATCAAGTTGGGTGGCCAATGAATCTGCTAGCAGGGCCATTTTATGACTTTCTGTGCCTACATCTTGACAGGCTTTAATCAAGTCAGTAATTGATGGATCTGCATTCCTTAGGGACTTTAAAACCTTTCGACAGTCTGCATTTGCGTTTTCTACTGCTAATTGCTTAAGCAAGACATTTCGGGCAGCTTCATTTTCTACTTGTCTCTCTAATGAATTTTGTAAACGGTCAAGAAATTTAATGTAAGGCTCAGTAGCCTCTTGCCTAATTGAAGTAAATGAAGCATCGGGTGAATTAATATCAGGAACCCGACGGACAGCACGCAACACCAAAGTCTTAACTTGTTCCAGGCATTGCCTGTCCAGCTGTGCCTGTGCCTGAGGTGTTGCCCGGACCCCCTCCCCCATGAGTTCCTCTAGGCCAATGTGATTTAGATTGTTCAAATTATTCAAGGCCTGGACAGCAGCCTGATCCCGGTATTCAGTCATGAACACGGTGTATTGCATGGGAGAGAGGATCATTCGTAACACACTTTTCCAGTCATGAGGGGTCATAACATAACTATCACCAATTGCAACCAAAAGATTATATGTAAAGGTAGACTGAACTCCGTATGTTCTCACTGACTTCCTTAGCTCTTTCACTGCCTCATAAGGCAGGGGTTCCCAACGGGGGACCTGATTCGGCTGATACAACACAGGAAAGGCTTGCAATGTGTCACCATCACCCCTTAATATTGCTTCTTTTCTGCACTGCTCTAAGACACCACAGTACGCTGTAGGGAAATTTGTCGTTTCTGCTCCCTTCAAATTATCATCAGGAAGAAATGCGCCCGATTCGCATTCCGGATATACTGGACCTGGGTCACAACGATCCCCTGGTTTCGATCCGTCCGTGTCTTTAATCACGTTACACTCCGGCTGCACAGACGCTGCAGCGCACGACGTGGGGGAGGCGGAGGGCAGCGGCGCAGAGAACGTCATGGGCGGAGCGGAGGGCGGAGGCGCGGCGAGCGTCGTGGGCGGAGCGGGGGGCGGAGCGACGAACGTCGTAGGCGGGGCGAAGGGCGGGGGCGCCATAGAGGGCGGCAACGCGGCGAGCGTCGGGGGAGGAGCGAACAGCGGGAGCGCGAGGGGGGGCGGTTGCGGCTTTTCGTCTCCCCGAATCGCGGGGGGGTCGGAGCCGCCGGTCGGATCCGGGCACGGGCCGCTTCCCGCAGCGAGAGGCAGCGGCGGGGTTGGGACGGAGGGCGGCAGGGAATGGTCGGAATAAATTCTTTCCCGTCGTGATTGCTTAATCCCTTCCATTATCCGGCTCCAAACGGGCAACAGCTTAGCAGCCGTTCTGTCTTTAGCGAGAGAAGCCTCGTAGAGTTTTGAGCCGATTTTGTCCCAAAGTTCTCCATCTAGAGAGAACTCAGTTTTTGGAAATTCAGGGACGTTTTTGCTTATCCATTTAAGAAGAGTAGCTAATGCTGAAGTAGACACAGTCTCATCCTGATACAGTAACACTGAACGCAATACTTCGAGATGTACTCGTTGCTCCCTCGTTAGTGAGCTCCCCATAGTTCCCGACTGCTCACCTTCTGTCCTGCAGAACGGTGCGGGTGCGCGCGAAACAGTCTCTCCGAAGTTCAGTCGGGCGACGCTGCCGGACCGGGCTCGCTCAGCCGCGGGTTGATTTGCTCCACGTTGTGGGCGCCATTTGCAGCGACTCGGCACGGACTCAGATGTGAACGATCCAAATCGTTTATTACAAGTTCTCACATCCCTTATATACCTTCACAAGTTGTTATTTTCTAACTTTCCCATCCGCCCTTACAACTTTCCCAAACATCTTACATGTCAACAAAGCATTCTACAGAACACTTTTCAACTGTCCATGCAGGCACATAACCAATCAGAGCTGTGAGACTCTTCTTCTCCTTGCAGAGGTGTCCTTGGTTCTCATGCTGTTTATCTTGCTCCACAGCTGCTGCTCTGAACAGCTTTTCTTGTATTCCCACAGTTTTGTCCATTTATTTTTTGCAAACGTTGAGGTGCTAAAATATAATGTGTTTATCCCCTTAGATCTTTTTCACTGTAAATATTCTGTTGTTAATAGCTGCAGCGACTCGGCACGGACTCAGATGTGAACGATCCAAATCGTTTATTACAAGTTCTCACATCCCTTACATACCTTCACAAGTTGTTATTTTCTAACTTTCCCATCCGCCCTTACAACTTTCCCAAACATCTTACATGTCAACAAAGCATTCTACAAAACACTTTTCAACTGTCCATGCAGGCACATAACCAATCAGAGCTGTGAGACTCTTCTTCTCCTTGCAGAGGTGTCCTTGGTTCCCATGCTGTTTATCTTGCTCCACAGCTGCTGCTCTGAACAGCTTTTCTTGTATTCCCACAAATAGCTAGTAAACTAAAGGCTGAAAAGAACAGGCTTTATATTTGTCATAGCAAGCCCATTAAAAGAAAGCAGTATAACCCACAACTCTGAAAACAATCAAACAGAAATCTTCATGAGCATTTTCCAGAAACACAGGAAGGGAAGAGAATGTATTTTTATGTAACTGATTACACTACAAAGTTTTGCATGTAGATGAAACAAGATATATCCATATCTACAGGAATGAGAAGAGTTAACCAAAACCTTATCCAACTAAAACAGACCCTGCTGCCCTGAGTCTTCTGTTCACATCCCACTGAATTCAATTCTAAAAAGGCCCTGCTCTACGAACGATGCAATTCTGAATTGCAGACTTGAATTCAGTAGTACTACTGGATGGATTTTAAACCTCAGACTGAGTCTTGGGAATACATCCAGAAAAATCTCAACAGTTAACGTTAATCAAAATCAAAGAAGAGATATGGAAAAAATCTTTGAAGAGAACCTGAAGTACAGGAACACACAGTTCATGTTAAGAGATTAGAAGTACTCCTGAAAATAAAGAGGAGGAAGCGTTGCAGCAAATAAAACCAAAGGAACAGAGAAGGAAATGGAAGGACAAAAGTTAAGAGGTAAACAGTGAAATAATTCCCCTGCCGGGAAGAGAACTTTCAGACATCCAGGTGAGAAGATTGTGACAGATGGATTCATTTACTCAAGTAAGACAAATAAAGAGGATGTGCAAAACGAAGACATCACAAAGACAAGGGCAGAAAGCAGAAGATGCAAGTAGACACACAGCAAAGAGCCCAGAATTTCTATTGGGGTTTCATGGATTTGTTAACATAACCTTGTCTGAAAAACAGAGACTCTTGGGAAGCAGGCAGGAATACTATCAGTTTTGCAAGTTACTCAAAACCAGGAAAGTCTATCTAGTAAAAGACTGGACACTTCTGAAACCAGAAAATAATGCAACACAGGTTTTGAATCTATGTCTATTCAGTTGAGGCAGAATTCAGGCAAGGTGAGACAACAGATCTCAGACTAGAGGACTCCACAGGCAAAGCAGCACAACGGAACAGAAAGCAAACAGTGCAGAAGGACAAGCTGAATCAAATTACTTCTGAGTGCCAACTACATACTACTGGAGACAAAGTACAAGGCCAAAACAGAGTAAAGAACCAATAAACAATTTCAGGATTAAGTATTCTCAACCCTTTGAAATTATGCACAAGCCTTTTCTTTACAGCTGGGATGCAGAATTTCTGAGAAATTCTGAAGTGTTTAACAGTGGAAACACTTTCCAAAATATTCCTGACTATTCACGTTTTTCCTCTTTGTAAATTTCCTAATTCTACAGTAAGGAAACAGAGTGAAGAAAGGGCTGTCACCCTTGCCACAACTAATGACAACTAAAGAACAAAGGCACAATAGTAAGTAATACATAGATTTCTGAAAACACACAAGCAGCACAGAATAACAGCACTGGGAGGGACTAGGAACAAGTCATTTTGCCCATCCCTCATGTCTTACAGCAATAAAATCCATAACTAGACTAACCCCAATATATGTCTAAGCTGTTACTGATGAAAATTCTGTAGCTTTTCCAACCTATTCTTCCCAAGCTCTACAAGCTTTACTACTCAAAGGCAGTAACTAACACGAATCTTCCTGACTGATACAACCACTAGTTCATAGCCTGTTTGCCATATAACAAGTTTACAATTCTTCTTTACAGCAACCCTTCATATAGTCACATACAACAAAGCAATTAACTCCTTTGTCTTAAGCTTCAAGCTACTCAATATGTTTCACTAGCACAGTCAGTCATTAAGAATTCATTTTACTTAGGTTGTGTGGTTTTCAACCACAACAAAGGACATACTCTTCCTCATTCAACCTCAGCAGCTTCAAGCTTCAGCTTTCAAGCCATGAATGAAGTATTCACTGATACTGTCCTGGAGTCCTTAACCCTCATAGAATAAAAAAATCATTATGGTTGGAAATACCTCTAAGACCAAGTCCAACCATCAACCTATCACCACCACATTTGCAGCGTTTGAGGCACGGACTCAGATGTGAACGATCCAAATCCTTTATTACAAGTTCTCACATCCCTTATAGACCTTCACAAGTTGTTATTTTCTAACTTTCCCGTCCGCCCTTACAACTTTCCCAACCACCTTTACATGTCAACAGAGCATTCTACAGAACGCTTTTCAACTGTCCATGCAGGCACGTATCCAATCAGAGCTGTGAGACCCTTCTTCTCCTTGCAGAGGTGTCCTTGGTTCTCATGCTGTTTATCTTGCTCCACAGCTGCTGCTCTGAACAGCTTTTCTTGTATTCCCACAAGTACCAGTGCAGCCACCGCCCTCAGGCACCCTGGCCATCCCTTACTCACTTCCTTGGCAATTTGCAGCTCAGGGGTTTGGCAGATGACTTTTTTCCTGGCAGTCCTTAAGGTTCAAAGTCCAGCTGTAATCTCATTTCCCAAATATGTCACTTCCTGTTGAGTTATTTGTGCTTTCTGTAAACCAAGAAACTCAGCAAACTCTCAGTCTATTGTACACAGTCCTTTTGTTGCTGTGGCAGCCACGTGCTGCAGTAAAGTTCCTCCCTAGGATGGAGGATCCCAGATCTCAGGCTCATGAGTTGACCATCATTCAGCTGTTCTCACAACCCTGGGTAACACTGTCCAGGTTAACTGAGACTCTTCTCCCCATATCAGGGCTTTCCTTTTCAAAGGCAAATAACCTTAGGCTTCCTTTGGCCAAACCAGGCAGAAGAGACATCCCTCAAATCCAGAAGGTAAACTTAATCTTTTTGTTCCTTAACTTGGTTAATAAAGTGCATGGATTTGTCACCACTGAGTGTATCCATTCAACTATTCTAGTACTTGCCCTCAAGTCTTGTACCAAACTACAGCACTTGCTATCAAAATTGGAATCCAAACTCCAAAAAGTTACCTATTATTTCTTTTATCCTTCTACAGTCCCATACCCTCAAAGGGCACCGCTTTACCCTGACTAGGCAAGCTCTTGCTTTTAACTTCTATTTAGGGCTTCATTTTTGGCCCTGATGCCCACACGACTAAGTGTATCATATTTGAGATTGCTGTAACTCCTGGGGGTACAACATTGTTTTGCCCAGTTTGTGTTAAAGCCAGAGTTACAGTTTTTAATCAGTCAATATCGTTGCACTCTTAGCTCCAGTTTTATTCAATTTCTTGCCAGAGTAACCCGGCAGGTACAAGAATTTCTGTATTCCTGCTTGTTTTCTTAGCTTATGTTTAATTAATCCAAAAAAGGAAACCTTTTCCCGTTGGGCAGTAGCATCTACTACTGTTACAAAACCATCTATGGGTAGTAAGAAGCACCCATATCCACCAGAAAACGAACCTCAATATCCTGCTTTCCTAAATGCAATTTCCCATTGCATTTTGCACACTGCTTTCCTTCCAGTGAGGTCACTCCCAAGTACACTGCCCGGTGCAACTCAAGGGTAGGTATGGCCAGCCATACGGACCACAAACCCACACAGAACCTCAAGGTATCGCTGCACAGAAGACTTATTAGGACCCTTAGACAAGGATCTGGGGAAAGTCGTATTCTTACAGCAGCTTCTGGGTAAAGCTCCTACCCACAGCTCGGTTCCATTGCAAGAGTTCTGTTCAACACAGAATGTCCTCTGGTGCTGTACCGGAGATTGCCTCTTGCTGGGACATACTCGTGGGGGAGAGGAGTGAAAGGAACGCCAGGACAGCAAGGGAGGGATGCCTGATGACAAGGGTGTGCGAATGTCCCCAGCGAAGGAAGCAAAGAGAGCCGGCAGAAAGCGATGCTTCATTAGCGTAACAAAACACAGCCCCCATTCCTCCCTCCCTCCTCCCCAGCACCCCTTCCCTTCGCCATCCCCCGGGGGCAGATGTGCCATGAAAACGAGCTCTGGGCGTGATCGTTGTGGGAATTCCTGCCTTCCTGAGCCTGTGCGGAAGAGGCGAGAGCCTGGCTGGAAGCCATCCGGGCAGCACCGCGGTGGCAGGAGGTGCACCAAGGCCGTCCTGCGGCCAGCTCCGGGCTGAGGGCACTCGGCGTCCTCTGCTCTACGCGACTCCGAGGAGCCCGGCTACCTGCACCAGAGCTAGGAGCAGCCTGCTCCGCACCCAAGGTAGGTGCCCTTCGTGGCTCGTGCAGAGGAGCGCACGCTTCCTGCCCCCTGCCAGCAGCACCGGGAGAGGAGCGGGGAGCGGCCCCGGACGGGGCGGAACCCGCACTGCCGTACCCCAGGCGGGACCCTGGTCCCGGCTCCAGCTCCCGCTCAGCGCAGCAGGTTTGCTGGCCCAGACGGGCTGCAACCAGGGCGGCAGTTCATGCAGCCCGGGCTGGGCTCCGAGGGGCACGGGAACGGGCTGGGAGCTGGGACAGTGAGGAAGGGAGCAGAGGAGGTCAGCGTGCTCTGCTGCCCGGTTGGATCTCTGTAACACAGCGCAGCTGGGGCTGCAGGTCTTCCTCTGGGCCACGGGAGACACGAGACGGCCTCGCTCTGCAGCTGTGCACGCGTGGATTGATGGAAGCTTTAAACTCCCCGATGCCTCCTTTGGAGTGTCTTAATGTGAAGCCTCCAAGTGGAAATTTGCACTCGCCCTGCTCCTCCTCCCCGGCAGCCCCCAGCTTCTCTTTGGGGACCCTGCGGGCAACACGTGCCTCTGGCGACCCTTGAAATGGCGTTACCTTTTGTTTGCTGAGCGCTTGCCTGATGGCTCAGCTGGGGTTGTGCAAAGCCCTGGCATGGCTTTTGTTCAGGCTGTCCCGGCAGCTGCAGATGCCTTGAGCACACAGCTGCGGGCCCTGAGCACGTTCAGCATCTGCAGCAGGTCCGGCACTGGGCTCTGGAACAGACGATGAGAAGCTGGCAGCCTGTGGGCTGACTGGAGCACGCGTTGAGAATACGGCCGAGCAGCAGCAGGTCAGTAAAGCACAGCCCAGGTGCCTTCTGCAAAGGGCACGCGGTGCTGAGAGCGTCCCCTGGCAGTGAGCGCAGTCTGCGTGCTCGGCTGAAGAGGGAGGGAGGAATGAATTTATTGATATCATGCAGGTGTCCTGGAGTGCTCTAACAACTGCTTAACAAGGCTGTTGTAACCACGTGGTTGTTTATTGCCTTAATTGTTCTGTTTAGCACTGCTGCTATTCGATAAGTTGCCTTCACGGTTCAGTTAAAATTCCCAGCACAGCATCGGCTGGTGGTGGCTGTGACCGTCACAGGCTGGTTTGGCTGCAGTGCTGTCAGATACTCTCTCTTCTCAGGAGATGGAAAAATAATCTCCATGTGGTTGGATGTTTTGTTGATTTATTGTTGTGTTTAAGTAAGCCATCCTATTTATTTGAGAAGTGTGAACCATCCAGTTGACTCCTCGCCGTTTTGCACTTCCTTACCCGAGGAATGTGAGCCATCACCACTTTTAGGTAACATCAGCAGTAGGTGGTTTTGAGAACTACATCAGTCACCTTTACAGAGTACTTTTCCCAACCCTTTTCTGAGGGCTTGCTTGATTTCAGCAAGCCCAGGGCTACTTCCACTCCTGAGAGGATGTACGGACATCTGCCAGAGGATTTAATCCATTTGCCACCAGGTGTTCCCTCACGGATCTGTGGAGGTGGTGCTCCAGCAGGCTTGCTGTGTTTGAGTGTTGGGGGCTGCATTCACGGTGTTCTTCCATGAACCAGGTGCTTTTCTGCACCTCCTGCTGGATGGTTGGATGGCCATACCATTTTCTAACAGTATTTCTGCATCTCTTTCCTGGGTAGCCGTCCCTTTTAGGCGTGCTTGCAGTCAATCAAAAGATCCCCCAGTTGGCACAGGCTGTCCTTGTTGTATGTCCTCAACTTCCTTCACCACTCAGACCTCCAATAAAACTCCCCTTTCCCATTCCTTCTGTATCACTCTTCAGTTTCCTTAACTGCAGCTAGGGCAGGCAATAAGCCGTCATTCTGCTGCCTCTGTTTGCCTTAACTGTGTAGAGGCAGTGCCTTTAATTAGTGCAATGGGTGCAGTTTTGCATCTGTTTGGAGCCAAACCCTACAGGTGGAGGATGTGTGGCCTAAAGGATTGTAGGCGACTCGGGGAGGTCTTTGTTTATTGTGTGAATAAGCATTACCTGCACAACTTGCACCTCGTAGTGCAGCAGAAATATTGTGGAATATCAGTCGCTTTTGATTCTGGGAGGACCGGTGCAGTTCTCTTTTGCTTCATATGTCACTTCCAAACCCGACACGATGCTGATAACACCTTTCCCATTTTGCATCCTATTACTGCCCCCAGTGACCTCTGCTTTCTGCTCAACTACAGCAGTCGCCACGAGAACATTCACAGAAGAATTTGGGACGTGCTTCATGTCTCTTGTCATCAGTTTGTTTCCCTTCTTGCCATCCTGCAGACTTTGCCCATTGGTCACAAGTGGATCCAAACACAGCATACACTCCTAAGGGAGAAGCAGGACTATATTTGTTGATATAATAGGGATATGCTGTAGTGATTTAACAGTGACACAGCAGGATCGGAGGTGGCTGGATACACTTGGTTATTTACTGCATGGAGGGTAGGGTTACGCACACACCTACAGGAGGCCCTCCCATTGAGTCACGAGGCTCAGAGTAGTTCCCCTTTTTTTCTCATGTCTTCAGACCACAGAGGTAAGGAGCTAGGATGTGGCTGGATCCTCTCCTAGTCCCAAGCTTGGTCAAGGCTTTGTGTGGAAGGAATCATACGTGCACAGTCCCTCTAAGACAGAACCTTAGAGAATACATGAAAGCTCCAAAGTAACCATGGGTGTCTTACAGAAGATCTGTATTGAGAAGGAGTCTTGATGTCAAGCTGCAAGGGATCTCTGTGCAGGTGTGAGCTGCAGAAACAGCCCTGCTCGAGGGCAGGTCCTGTGGTGCAGCCCGCTGCTGTGCAGCAGAGCTGGAGGGGCACTTGGGCTGCTCCCTCTTTTGGGGTAAGATGACTGCCTCCTTGCCGTGCTTTGTCTTAAGTCCCCTCTCAGTCTCAGCTGTTGAACTAAGTGTCAGCTACCAGTTGTTTCAGCCTCTGTCATGGTTTAATAATTTTGTATTTTTTGCTATCAGTATTCCACATCATAACATCATATAAAGCATGAATAATTTTACTGAATCTGCAACTTACAGAAGAAGACTACATCTCCCAGAGAACAACACGATAGGTCACGGGACCTGGACTCTATATTAACTCTGTCGCAGAACAGACTGACGTCTTTCGAGTTCTGGCGTTCAGGGGAGTGTGTGGGAGCCTTCAGCCGTTCGCCTAGATTTACAGTAGGCCTCTCAGTTACGGGACTCATTCTCTCTCCTATTTCGCTTGATTCGTTAGCTCAATTTTCAATTATATTGTATTATATTGTGTTATCCTGTATTTCGATATAGTATTTAGTAAATAAGTGTGCCTCCTTAGATCGTTGCCGCTGTTTTCTTTTCCTAATTAACTTTTTCCTTTCGGCCTAGGGCCCCTCCGGGGCCTACGGCCCCCTGTCACGGACGCAGGTGGATTTTTAGGTCAAACCGTGACAGATTTTGGTGGAGAATGCGGGCAAATTGAGTTGCTGTTTTTCTGTGTTTTCTTCTGTTGCTCTTTTAGCTTTTAACATAGCTACGAGTTTTTTTCCCTGTTAAGGAGCTATCTCGTGTTTGTGATTCTGCACCTGCGAGCTTGACCTTGAAAGTCCAGGCGGACTGCCAATACTCCAGTATATTTTATAAACACTGCTGAGCTTTGTTTTCTTTTACTTTTTTCTCTCTATTGGAGGAAAAAAAAAATGTTTTCTCTACTAAATTTGTTTTACCAGGGACTGTGTGTCATTGGTTCCTTTTTTGAGACGCTCCGAACATATTGGGTCATGTTTAAGCTAGCCACTTTTTCTTATGGAGCTATACAATTGTATAATGGATTGAAAGCATGGTTAGCAATGCTCACTTCGTATCTGTATACAGCTCCAGAGGGAGCAACTAATGCAACTAATTATACAGAAATGGTGATTTTTAAGCGTGCTCCTCTTTCTTTCTATGAATCCTTTATGCAGTTTTTGAATGATCAGTGGGCCACACTCTTAATCTCCCTGATCTTACTGTTGATTATTGTAATAATCTCACTCAGTATCTGGATTTATAACATCCGGAGGAAGTCTTCCCTAGAACCAGAGAATACTGAGTGGCAGGGAGTGTGGAGAGGCTTTGAAGAGATTCTCAAAGGACAGACATCTTCAGTGTTATGGAGCTTCACTCCTGAACACTTGAAGAATCCTGAGAGTTTGATTGCATATTTGAGGCAGGAATGTTGTGGCTCAGGCAGATCTCAGGAGGCACAAATGATTTTGGGCCTAGCTAATGCTTATCGGGCCTTATTCAATACCATTCCTGAGAGGGAAGTTTTTGAAGCTGAGAGAGAGAGTCTCAGGGCCGAGAAGGAGAGTCTTAGAGCTGAGGCAGAAAAACTTTGGACTGAGAAGGTAGAGAGAGAAAAAGCTTTTGAAGCTGAGAGAAAAGATCTCCTGTACCAACGAGACTCAATCTGGTACGAGAAAGAGAGTCTTAGAGCTGACGCAGAAAAACTTTGGGATGAGAAGGTAGAGAGAGAAAAAGTTTTTGAAGCTGAGAGAAAAGATCTCCTGTACCAACGAGACTCAATCTGGTACGAGAAAGAGAATCTTAGAGCTGACGCAGAAAAACTTTGGGATGAGAAAAGCTCCCTGCAATCCCAACTCAACACTCTCCAGTCCGAGCACGGCACCCTCCAGTCCGAGCACGACACTCTCCAGTCCGAGCACGGCGCCCTCCAGTCCGAGCATGACACTCTCCAGACTGAGCGCGATGCCCTCCGGTCCGAGCACGACACTCTCCAGTCCGAGCACAGCGCCCTCCGGTCTGAGCACGACACTCTCCAGTCCGAGCACAGCGCCCTCCGGTCCGAGCACGACACTCTCCAGTCCGAGCACAGCGCCCTCCGGTCCGAGTACAACACTCTCCAGACTGAGCGCGATGCCCTCCGGACCGAGCACAATGCCCTCCAGACCGAGCACAACACTCTCCAGTCCAAGTATGATGCCGTCCAGTCTGAGTGCGGCACCCTCCAGGCCAAGCATGATGCCTTCCAATCCAACTGCGACACCCTCCAGTCCGAGCACAACACTCTTCAGTCTGTGCATAATGCCCTCCGGTCCGAGCATAACGCTCTTCAGACTGAGCACAATGCCCTCCGGACCGAGCACAACACTCTTCAGTCTGAGCATAATGCCCTCCAGTCCGAGCATAACGCTCTTCAGACCGAGCACAATGCCATCCAGACCAAGCTCAACACACTCCAGACTGAGCACACTGCCCTCCAGGCCGAGCATAACGTCCTCCGGTTCGGGTACAACACTCTCCAGTCCAACTACAACAGCCTCCAGACTGAGCTTGGTGCTGTCCAGTTTGAGCGGAACGCTCTCCGAGACCAGCTATGTGCCCTCCAGGGTGAGTTGAATGTATTTAACCAACTACCAGGGGCACATGTAGTCCAATTTGGCCAGCCATTGGGGGCACATGTAGTCCAATCTGACCAGCCACCGGGGGCACAGGTAGTCCAATTGGACCAACCATCTGGGACACCAGATACAATGTTGGTTGCCCCTGTAAGAGGGCGAAAGACAAAACAAGTTTCAACTCAGTTAGAGAAAATGCAGAAGGAGTTAGAAGAGCGGAGGGAGTTAGGAGAGCAGGACTCAGGAGACTCAGGGGAGCAGGGGGAGTCAGAAGACCAGAAGAAGTTGGAGGAGCAGAGGATGTTAGAGGGGTATAAGAAGATGATAGAGGAGCAGAAGATGATAGAGGAGCAGAAGATGATAGAGGAGCAGAAGAAGTTAGAGGAGCAGAGAAAGTTAGGAGAGAGGAAAAAGAAGGAGGGTTACCTGGAGGAAATAACACAAGCATCAGGGTCAGGGTCAGAGTCAGAAGAGGAGCCAAAAGCTACTTTTTCTTTACGAGAATTTCTCAAGTCCAAACTTGTAGATGGGGCAGCCTCATCAACACAGTTGCCACCATCAACACCTGGGACTCTTGATAGAGCAAAAGGTGAGCAAAGTATTACGACCATTATTGATCGATCTTTTAAACTGAGTGAAATTCGAGATCTAAGAAAGGATTACACACGTCAGCCAAAAGAAAATATGGTCACTTGGTTACTTCGCTGCTGGGACAATGGTGCCAACAGTGCATGGCTCGATGGCAGTGAAGCTCGCCAACTGGGTAGCATTTCCAGGGACCCACGTGTGGACAGAGGTATTGGCACATGCCAAAATCGGTCCTACACCCTTTGGAAGCGGATGTTGATAGCGGTAAGAGATAGATTCCCCTTTAAACGGGACTTGGAGCCTGAGAGAAAGAAATGGACTGATATTGAGAAAGGTATCCAATTTTTGAGAGAAAATGCTCTGGTGGAAATGCTATACAGCCGCGAGTTCAATCGTAATGATCCAGACCAATTACATGATCCTGAAGCAGTCCGCGTTCCACGACAAATGTGGCGTGACTTTACAAAAGCAGCTCCAGAAAAGCATGCCAGTGCACTTGCATTAGTATATGGCAAAGGGGACAGGAAACCCTTTGTGAATGAACTAATTGGCAGACTTCAGGAACTTGAATTATTTATAAGCGCCACAGAAGTTAATCTGTATACTTCAGCCATTGTCAAAATTGTGGAAAGATTAAACGAAGTGGAGGGAACACAAAATGATATTATTGACAAATTGGCTAATGTACCTGATGTAGATGAATCCATGGTGGTACAAGATGATGGAAACCAGGATTTCCACAATCGCCTATTGAGGAAGCTAAACAACATGAGTTCCTCTCGATCTGTATCATCGAAAATCTCAACCATTAAAAAGAGACGTCCTCGTATTCAAGCAAATGACGATGATAAGTCACCTCGAATCAACAATGAGACTACACGTCTTGCCTTGTTGCTTTTCCTCTGTAGTCATGGGGAGGACATGAAGAAGTGGTGTAATTCATCCACCTCTGCACTTCAGGCACGAGTGAAAGAATTACAAGGTGAAACAACTACCAAGGTGAACTCTTCCAAGAAGTGGAGAGTTCCAGTTGCTGCAAGTCAACGAGGTAAACAATAGAGGGGCCCTGCCCCCAGCCAGGGGGGGGAAAGGGACAACAGAGTATACTGGACTGTGTGGATTAAGTGGCCTGGCACATCTCAACCACAGAAATATAAAGCCTTGGTGGACACTGGTGCACAATGCACCCTAATGCCCTCAAGTCACCAAGGGACACAACCAATATATATCCATGGAGTGACTGGGGGTTCCCAAGAATTGACTATGTTGGAGGCCGAAATAAGCCTCACTGGTAAAAACTGGCGAAGGCACCCTATTGTGACTGGTCCAGAGGCTCCATGTATACTGGGAATCGATTACCTTAGGATGGGATATTTCAAGGATCCCAAGGGGTATCGATGGGCCTTTGGGATAGCTGCTGTAAACACAAATGGTGTTAAGCAGCTGTCAACTTTACCTGGTCTGTCAGATGATCCTTCTGCTGTGGGGTTGCTCCAGGTAAAAGACCAAGAGGTACCAATTGCCACCAAAGTGGTTCACAGACGGCAGTACCGCACCAATAGGGACTCATTGCTCCCCATTCACAAGCTGATTCGCCAATTAGAAAATCAGGGAGTGATTAGCAAAACGCACTCGCCTTTTAACAGCCCCATATGGCCAGTGCGTAAAACCAGTGGGGAATGGAGGCTGACGGTAGATTACCGTGGCCTGAATGAAGTTACACCTCCATTAAGTGCTGCTGTACCAGACATGCTAGAACTCCAGTATGAATTGGAGTCAAAAGAAGCTAGGTGGTATGCCACCATTGATATTGCTAATGCCTTCTTTTCCATCCCATTGGCTGCAAAATGTAGGCCACAGTTTGCTTTTACCTGGAGAGGTATTCAGTATACCTGGAACCGTTTACCCCAGGGGTGGAAGCACAGCCCAACAATTTGCCATGGATTGATCCAAGCTGTTTTGGAACAGGGTAATGCTCCTGAACACTTGTAGTATATTGATGACATTGTAGTGTGGGGCCATACAGCAGCAGAGGTTTCCAAGAAAGGGAAACAGATAATCCAAATTCTTTTGAAAGCTGGTTTTGCCATTAAGCGCAGCAAGGTGAAGGGGCCTGCCCAGGAAATCCAGTTCTTAGGTATAAAATGGCAAGATGGACGTCGTCACATCCCAGCAGATGTGATTGACAAAATCACTGCTATGTCTCCGCCCACAAATAAAACAGAGACCCAATCTTTTCTGGGAGTAGTGGGCTTTTGGAGAATGCATGTCCCAAACTACAGCCACATAGTGAGCCCTCTCTATCAGGTAACATGGAAGAAGAATAATTTCTCATGGGGTCCTGAGCAGCAGCAGGCTTTTGAGCAGATAAAACAAGAAATAGCCCGTGCCGTGGCCTTGGGGCCAGTACGGACGGGACAGGATGTGAAGAACATCCTCTACACTGCTGCTGGAGAGAAAGGTCCCACCTGGAGTTTGTGGCAAAGAGCCTCAGGAGAGACCCGAGGCCAACCCCTAGGATTTTGGAGTCGAGCATATAAAGGGTCTGAGGAGCGCTACACTCCAACTGAGAAGGAGATCTTAGCCGTGTATGAGGGGGTTCGGGCTGCTTCTGAAGTAGTTGGGACAGAGGTTCAGCTTCTTCTAGCACCTCGCTTGCCAGTAATAAACTGGATGTTTAAAGGACAGGTTCCCTCCACCCATCATGCTACTGATGCCACTTGGAGTAAGTGGATTTCATTAATTACTCAACGAGCTCGAATGGGAAAACTCAGCCGTCCTGGAATTCTAGAAGTGATCATGGACTGGCCTGAGAGTAAAAAAATTGAAACACCACCTACAGAAGAGGTATCACGTGCTAAAGAGGCACCACCATACAATGAGCTACCAGAAAACGAAAAGAAGTATTGTAGGGAAGCATCGCAGATGGAAAGCTGCTGTATGGAGCCCCACACGACAAGTTGCAGAGGCCACTGAAGGTAAAGGAGAATCAAGTCAGTTTGCAGAGGTAAAGGCTGTTCAGCTGGCTTTAGATCTGGCTGAACGGGAGAGGTGGCCAATGCTTCATCTTTATACTGATTCATGGATGGTGGCAAATGCCTTATGGGGGTGGTTGCAACAGTGGGAGGATGATAATTGGCAACGAAAGGGTAAACCTGTTTGGGCTGCTGAACTGTGGAAAGACATTGCTGCCCGAATAAGGAACATTGTTGTAAAGGTGCGCCATGTAGATGCTCATGTGCCTAAAAGTAAGGCTACTGAAGAACATAAAAATAACCATCAGGTTGATCGAGCTGCCAAAATTGAGGTGGCTCAAATAGATTTGGACTGGCAGAACAAGGGTGAATTATTCCTAGCTCGGTGGGCCCATGAGACTTCAGGTCATCAAGGAAGGGATGCAACATATAAGTGGGCCAGAGACCGAGGGGTGGACTTAACTATGGACGCTATTGCTCAAGTTATTCATGATTGTGAAACATGCGCCATAATTAAACAAGCCAAGAGGATGAAACCTTTTTGGGGGGAAGGGCGATGGCAAAAGTATAAATATGGGGAGGCATGGCAGGTTGATTATATCACCTTGCCACGATCTCGCAATGGTAAGTGTTATGTACTCACCATGGTGGAGGCAACCACTGGGTGGCTTGAAACATATGCAGTACCCCATGCTACCGCCCAAAACACCATATTAGGGTTGGAAAAGGAAATCCTGTGGCGGCATGGCACTCCGGAAAGAATTGAATCAGATAATGGGACCCATTTTAAAAATTCTCTTGTAACCACTTGGGCCAAAAATCATGGCATTGAGTGGATTTACCATATTCCCTATCATGCACCAGCTTCTGGTAAGATTGAACGATTCAATGGGTTGTTGAAAACTATGTTGAAAGCAATGGGTGGCGGAACGTATAAAAATTGGGAGAACCATTTAGCAGAAGCCACCTGGTTGGTCAACACTCAAGGATCTAGTAATCGTAATGGTCCTAACCAATCCAGCTCCCTACGTACCGTGGAGGGAGATAAGGTTCCTGTAGTACACATAAAGAGCATGTTGGGAAAGACGGTTTGGGTCCTTCCAGTGTCTGGAAAGGGCAAACCTCTCCAGGGTACTGTCTTTGCCCAGGGACCTGGGTGCACGTGGTGGGTGATGGACAAAAATGGGAATGTCCAATGTGTACCACAAGGGAATTTGATGTTGGGGGAGTGCAGCCAATGATTTTCCTGTAGATATATAGGTAGAGTCTCAGAAAATATTTCAATTAGGTACAGAATAGTTCAATTAGGTACAGGACTTAAGATAGAGTGGATTAATGTTAAGGAAACACTTTTTTCTCTATATACCTTAATTGGGCATTTTGTAAGCAAGTTTTTCCATCTGGACTCTATATTCGTGCACTGGCCATGCATGTGTAGAGCACACATGGAAAGAAGTATAAGTCAAAGGGAAAACTGCTGTTGTGGCTGGGAAAGGATGAGTGCACCTTGATGTGGGGGACGCCCTACTAGCACTGCCTTTCTCCTCCACCACTGACGTGTTTTCCTTTTTCTGGCAGTTTTGCCATTTTCTCAAAATTAATAAATAGTAGGTTAGGTTATAGAGTTTTGTTCTCAACTTAGGGATTTGTATGGAATAAATACAAATTGTTGAGGAAAATAAGGTTGCTGATTATTCACAATTATACATATGAGTGTGTATGTATGTGTAAACATAATGTAATGATGTAGAATAAGGGTTGGAATGTCATGGTTTAATAATTTTATAATTTTTGCTATCAGTATTCCACATCATAACATCATATAAAGCATGAATAATTTTACTGAATCTGCAACTTACAGAAGAAGACTACATCTCCCAGGGAACAACACGATAGGTCACGGGACCTGGACTCTATATTAACTCTGTCGCAGAACAGACTGACGTCTTTCGAGTTCTGGCGTTCAGGGGAGTGTGTGGGAGCCTTCAGCCGTTCGCCTAGATTTACAGTAGGCCTCTCGGTTACGGGACTCATTCTCTCTCCTATTTTGCTTGATTCGTTAGCTCAATTTTCAATTTTCAATTATATTGTATTATATTGTGTTATCCTGTATTTTGATATAGTATTTAGTAAATAAGTGTGCCTCCTTAGATCGTTGCCGCTGTTTTCTTTTCCTAATTAATTTTTTTTCCTTTCGGCCTAGGGCCCCTCCGGGGCCCACGGCCCCCTGTCACAGGCGCAGGTGGATTTTTAGTTCAAACCGTGACAGTTGTAAACACTATAAGGTGGCCTTTATCCCCTTAGTCTTCTCAACTTGCCTCTTGTCATCTGTGATCACAGTCATGCCTGTGCCAAATCAGAGCAGAGAGTTCAAAGTATAAGCAAATGTCCTCCTGTCCTAGAAATAAATTCAGGGGTATAGATTTAAAGACAAGTATATGAACTGCATTGTTCTGTGCACTTGGTGTCCATGACTGGGTGGTCTTCGACACGAAGTCATTATGTCTTTAACTGGAGAAGATCTGTATTTGATAAGCTGCTTTGCAAAATGACCTGGTGTCTCAGTAGGTTATCGCTTTTGGTTTGGCCAAGTTTGGTGTCTGATTTCTGAGAAAAAGTAGAAATACTGGACAGCTGAATTTGAGTTTTTCTTTTTTGCTCTCTGTGAGAGTTGTGGGTTTTTTCTGAAACATCTACCATAATAACATACTAATGAGCTGTGAAATCACTTTAGGAAAAGGATGAGGTTTTTTTGGTTAATATTTTCGATAGAATAGCAAACAAGTAATTTCAGGATGTCACAAGCCACTGAGAAGGTAGGATTGGCAGTGTCAATGCTCATAATGGTGTTATAGAAAATCCTTTGTACAGATGGGAGAGGCCAGTGTCACAGATGATGAAATATCATCTGTTATTGTTCATTTGCTAAGAGAAATGAAGGCTTGAATGAATTGGAAACGATTCCAGTACTTTGGGTAGGGGGTGTATGTAGATACATGCAATATCCAAATTCTTCAGTGCTCACTGAGCTCTCTATACTGAACCTAACCGGGCTGCTGAGGATTCTCATTGCTACTTTACAGTTACATGACTCTGAAAAACAGCGTATTCAATATGAGCGTTGCATTCAAGATTTGAAGACTGACCTAGATAATAAGGAAAGACAAATATCAGCTTCTAACCAAAAAATGAAAGACCTTCTGTTAGCAGCTTCCAGAAGCAGTTCTACAATAAAGCAGCTGGAAGAACATGTCCAACGGTAAGAAAATAACAGAGTGAAGCAAGGTTTTGCTTTCTGGGATTCTCTGAAAACGTCAGAATTGTCTTGTTGCATCATCAGGGTAAAACATGATTTTAAAAGAAGCTCTTGCTTTAAATAGCATTCTTTCACACCATTCTTTTGCAGTGTGCGCTATTATGGATTTGTCTAATAAGATCTGTGCTTCTCTTTAAGGCTTGAAATGGAAAATGCCAGGGTGGAAGCTGCTGCGCAACACCAGGACAAGAGAACTGAAGCCTCAGTAAGCCAGTCATAAACTTCCCTTTTATTTATTTATTTTTTATTTTTTTATGTGAGCTTCTGAGCCTATTTAGATATTTTTCGTGGGGAAGTTATGTGGTTTTCCTGGGGATCATAGGGGAGCTGAGTCATCTGAGCTGTGGTGTGACTGTAGGGTACTCTGAAAATCCTGATGGTCTATTCTCCAGTTTTGAGAGTTTTCCCATAAGGTAAAGGTTGTAAATCTCCACCTTTCACTGCTGCCATTTCTGTCTTTGCAGTAGTATGAAAATGTTTGTGTTAATCAGCATGATTCTTTTGATGGATAGGACGGACAGTGTCAGCAGGAGGGAGATGTGTGGTTGAGATCTGGGAGGGGAAACCTGGATGTGAGAAATCTATTTTATCTTCAGAGCTTTGTCATAGTTTCCACCTGAGCTCATTAGGTTCTTTTTCCATTTGTGAATATGTGTTGGTACTTTACTGCCCCGCAGGGGGCTGAGGTAAGGAAAGAACAACTAGGTGAAGTAATGCTGTGCAGTCAGTGGCAGGCAGCTGGGAAGTAGCTGGTGCGCATGCATGGCTTAGCATCTTGTGTAACCTTGGAATATTCTTTAATTAGTTTGCTGTTGGAAAATTAAGCTGCTATAGGGAGAATAAGAAGGATCTAGTGGAAGGGAAAAGCTGTTGATTATCTGCACCAGAAAAGTCTGAGTTCTTTTCCAGGTTCCTTTCCTGTCATCTTCTTTTGGTGATATACCAATTAGAAGGTTTTTAGCATTTTTAACACTTCTGTATTTTACCCATACATTGTCACATAGGGAGAACCGACATTTAACATATCCTGTAAAGACACATGAGGAAGTTTTATGAGTTTGTCATATAAGCCTTTAAGCTCAGGTTTTTATGTCCTTCTGTACGTCAGGGATGTCTCTCTTTTTCTTAAAATGTGCTATTCAAAGCATGTAGACAACTTTCATTCTTTACAAAGGGAACTGAATAAGCAAACTTGTTTACACACAAATGCATCTGTGATGCAAATCTTTGCTCCTTTGTGTAAAAGGATAAGTAACATTGCTGTTCTGAAAACATTTTCTTGCTCTGAGGAGATCTGCAGTTATTTCACAGTCAGTAAGTGTAGGGAATTTTAAGAAAACTGTGAGTTAATGTTGTATGTGTGTCTTCTTATCTCCAAATGATGTAACCTCATTTTATCGTATAGAGAGCATTCACTTTTTCCACTAGCATTAAGTGCTATTCTTGATGGTGCTTCTCAAGCCATCTTTTATAAACTCAGTGTAACATTCACTATAGATCCTTAGTTGTGAGAGCTTAGCCCTGCCTCCATTTGAGTTAATAGTTTATAATGCAGTTTATGTGCAGTGTTGTCTCTCTGGTTATCTTGGCATTCCCTTTGTCATTGTTGTTTCCATAGATACAAAATCAGAATATGTTGGCTATGACATCCAGAGGCTCATGCATGATGTGCGAGGAAGATCGAAAGTCGAGAGCCCACCTTGAAGACCATATTGCTAAACTGAGTAGGGAAAATGCTGAGCTTTTAGAAGAAGTGAGCCCAGAAAACAGTCCCTAACACCTAGCCAATACCCAGAGCAATGCTGACATTTTCTTGAGTTCTTACATACTCTGATTTTATATCCCTGCTACTCAGGCCCTGAGTACTATTGTGATTTGGGTGTCATGAAGGAATTGAATAAAAGCCAAGAGAATATCTCGGAGTTGTGCTGTCAGAAAGACGGTGTGGTTTGATACCAGTTGAGCACATGGAGCAAGGCAGCAGTTCCTGTGTTCTTTATTTGATTTCCTTCTGGTTATTGTCTGACCCCTTGATTTCCAAGCAGGATTAAAACACCCCTTATTTTCAGTGCAGTGTACGGAGGAACTGCTGCATGTTTTCAGAATAACAGGAGCTTAAAACCCTTGCAGAATAAATAAGGTGCAAATGCAAACTACAGAACTAGTTGCCAGTTCTCCTGTAGTTTGTCTGAAAAAACACCATGAGGAACAGCAACTAAATTAGTAAACACCCACAAATAAGATATGGAAGTAATGACTGAGAAGACACTGGTGAATTCCAGAAAAGCAGACTCTTCCACAAGAGCCTGCTGGTCATTGGAATGAATGCTGTAGAGTGTGCAGTGTTCTCCAGGGCTGTGGCTACCTGTGCAAGCTGACCTATTAGCAGAGGAACTGCGGAAGCTGTTCTCTAGCATCTTTTTTCCAGCTTTTTGGGACGAAGCCCAATAAGGGGGCAGAGGAGCATTTGCTTCAGCAGGGGCGTTAATTGGTATCCCTAGGTCTTGGCCCGCTTGTGTGAAGCCTGAAGTGATTTAAATGTTTACAAGAATCCTGTGCCTCAGTGTTCTGCTGAATGTGGCAAAAGGATGGATATGTGCTATCTGCAGTTGCTATGTGTACTGTCCTGTGCTGAGTGTATCATGTATTTTTGTTTGTTTGTTTTTTGAAAGTGTGAGAATGAAAGAAAGAATGTGAAGAAGCCGATAGAATTGAAACGACCACTTGAAGCATGTCTTGACCAGGAAAGGGAAAGAAATACTGAACTGCAGAAGGAATGTGACAGGTATGGTTCACTAGTACTTGAAAGAGAGCTCATGTAGGTTAGAAATCAGGCTTTAAGGAACTTACATGTAAAAGCAGGTGTGTTTAACTCTGAGCAAATTCAGATCTCACATCAGTTCTTGCAAGACAGTTCTGGTACATGAGCCTATGATTTTCTGTAGCTGCCATAAGAAGAGCAAATGTAGGCTGCCTTGCACTTCTGGGAGGGAAGTCTTTTTTTCCTCTGTTGAGGTGAAATTTGGACCCTCCAGGTGATCTATTGCATTGAAATGCTGGTTTTTCTTATTAACTTTTGGCCTGTTGAGCATGTTAAAAATGAAGCAAGCCATAGCTATGCTTTTCTTGTACAAGCGTGACAAATAGATACCTAGTTCCTTTGCTTATTTTCTTGACTGATTTGTTGTGCAGGTTCAAGAGCCTTTTGAAGAAAGCTGTGAAAAAACTAAAGATGCATGAAGCCAAAGAAAGAGACTCCCAGTTCAATTTCCAGGGAGAAATGAAGAACAGGTATTCTGAAATGGTGAATGAAGTTGAAAAATCAAGAACAAAGGCAAGTTCTTGTTGTTTCTTTTTGGTTTTTTTGGTGTTTTTTTTTTGTTGTTGTTTTTGTTGTTGTTTGTTTGTTTGTTTGTTGTTGTTGTTGTTTTGTTTGGGTCATGTTAATTTCTAGAGTCTTGTAATATTCTTTTCAGTAGGTATGGAAAAGTTATATTTCTGGGAGAGAAAATTGGCTTCACAGTTGACCTTGGAAACTACTGAAACATCTCATATTTTGTACATATTCTTGCAACCAGACACTGGATTTGACCTAGAGAGAAAATACCTTCCTTTACCACTGCTGTGGAAGCTGCTTTTTGAAGCACTGTTTACAAAGCTTTCAAGAGCAATGGCAGGAGGAGTACTTGTTTCCTGTGCCCAGTTAACTCTGTCCTGGAACATTCCCCCTGAAGCATGATAGGCATTCTTTCTGCTGTCTGGGTAGAGTGGTTTGATTTCCATCGAGCAGTAGAGCAGTGCACAAAAGAATGGCCCTAGTGCCTTTCAGCACACTCCCGTAAGTGAAATTCTGCTAGTTTGCTACTTGTTGATCTTTTACTTGCTGCAGAACTGAGGAAGGTTGTAAGTCAAGGAACCCTATTGGCAAGAACTTAAAAGTTGTTCTTCCCTTAAAAGATGATCTTGTCTTTCCTTTGACTCGGGTACTGAGTCAGCAGATGACAGTTACAGACTTGATGGTCTTCCCCTTCATAAATTTTCAGAGAATAATTTTACACCCCTCTAAGTTCATTTTATTACTGTCTGTAGGTTACTGAACTTTCTCATCAGCTGGATTTAGAGTGTAAAAAATGTGTCCAACTACAAGGACAAAACCATTATTTGCAAGAACTGCTGGCTCTAAACATGAAAAAACATGAAAAACTAGAGAAGACCAGATGCCAGCTGAAAGAAGAGGTGGCAAACCTGAGACAACATCTGGAGGCTGTCCACAATGTGCACATGATGACTTACAACCAAATCGAACGATACAAGAAAGAAGTGGAAGAGCGAGCTGCACAAGAAATAAATCAAAAACTTCAAGAAGTCAATTTGTTTTTGCAGGTAAGTGAATTTGTTGTGTATGTCTGTAGTTTTTATTATGTAACTTCTTTTTGCCATTTCTTGTTCGTACTTTGTTTTTTTGTGTTAGTGCCATACTTCTATATTTCCTGAAGGGAAGTGGAAGAATGGAAAATTGTTTGGCGAAAGTGCTTTTGTGTGTGTAATTTGCCTGCAGGTCACAGAATCACAGAATCACAGAATTACCCGGGTTGGAAGGGACCTCAAGGATCATGTAGTTCCAACCCCCCTGCCTAGCAGGGCCACCAAACATACACCTTTACTAGATCAGGTTGCCCAGGGCCCCGTCCAACCTGGCCTTGAACACCTCCAAGGACGGGGCATCCACAACCTCCCTTGGCAGCCTGTTCCAGGACCTAACCACTCTTCTAGTAAAGAACTTACTTTAGTCCCTAAAAGCTAAGTCCCCAAGCTAATAAATTAATTAATTTAATTAATTAATTAATTAATAATTAAAGACAAAGTCCCCAAGCTAATAGCCGTCCCTTGACAGACTTCTGTTTTGCAGTTCTTAGAAGAAGCTATGGCCATCTGGTCATCTTGTTATTGCTGTTCATCACATGAATGCTATAACTTAGAGATGGCTTGGCCATACGTACAGGTTATGTTTTATCATTGTACAGGATAAAATGCTCAGGGAAGAAGTCACTGAAGGTACCGTGGGGCAGAAAGAGTGGGGATGGGATTCTCATAATTTCTTTGTAGAATCCTTTTTGTGTGCCCTGTCCTTCAGCCATAGCATTCTTTTAGTAGCTGCTCCCATAAGTAATATTGCTAAGAGCAGATCTGTCTGGATGAAAACAGTTATTTAACGTGTTGGTTCCAGGGTTTTGCCTTGATTGCTGATAGTAGTGAAAAGGTCCAGTTGACTCAGTTGAGTAAAACTGGGCCCTTTAAATTGGTTATGGGCAACCGTATAGGGAGATGCAGTTCACTTTTTCTTTGCAATGGTTGAAATTGTATTATCTGCTTCAGGTCCAGGCAGCCTCACAAGACAAGATAGAACAAATCAGAGAAAATCATCATGCCTCGCTGAGAGACCAGCTGAAGTGCAGAATAAAAGAGGTTGAATGTGAGTTGGACAAAATAAAAAATACCAAAGACAGTATTTTTCAAAACGAATCTATGCTTGCGGAAGTGGAAAAATACAAAGAGCTGCATCGTGAAGAAATGAAAATGAGAATAAGGCTAGCAAATAAGCTGGATAGGTAAGTGCGTGCTTTTTTGGAGTGGTAACAAGACGTGAAGTAGCAGTAGCTTGCATGAAAAACCTTGTACTGTTTCCTCCTAAAATCCTTTTTCTGTGTCTTGTCAGCACTATGGATGTAAGCGTAACCCTCTAAAACCTTTCCCCTTTATTTTTGGAACCACCATCATTTCACTTCAGTGTTCTAGCAGTCACACCACTAGTTATGGCATCACTGGCCCATGTTTGAAGTTGATAGCATTTTAACACATGGCCTTTGGGCCCCTCTCATTTTGGACTTCTAATGCCTTCTCTTTTCAAAAGCTGAATAGTAGTCAAAGACCTGGAAGAAGTGACTCTGCAAAAATATTATCAAAGATAATTCTTTGTGTGTTTTTAAATATTTCAGAACAACCAAGAGACTTGCAGAAGCCAATTGTAAGCTCTTTGAGGAACGCCAAAGAAACAAATCTTTAATTGCGAGCAGCACTGTCAGTGGAGGTCCTACTGCAAGTCCAGGAAAATATTCAGCTGAACTGGGAAATCTCAGAAACAATTCCACACTGAACAGAAGCTTCAGCCAAGGGGAATGCTTCCTAGATGCTGCTGGGACTGCATTATTGGCAAGAAAAAAAGTTGAAGTGTACATGGATAAGGTAAGCATTGTGAAATACTCTTCAGTGATGAAGACTTTAGGTCATTAAGATTGTACAGAATTCCTAGAGTGCTCAGACACCAAAAATACTGACATCTAAATGATGAACTATCTAACTGTATATACACATAACTATGTACTTATGTAAGGTTTTTGTATTGTTTTTTTTTTCTTTTTTTTCAACTAGAGAAAATTTAATAAGCAGCTGCTGTGGCATTGGAAGTTCCCAGCTAAGCTATTTATTAAACTTTACTGTATAGAATGTGCATAAGTGTATGACATACTTGAAATGGATAACTTTGACATCTTTGCTCAGCTCATCAGACATCTCTGGTCAAGCCACGTTGTTTTTTTCCTTACTGATCTTCATTTTTAGTTTCTTTTAGTACATTAATACTAACAAAGACATCCTTTAAAACTAGGATGATGTGAGTATGATTGCTTTGCTTCTTCCTATACAGTCTGCTGTGGGATGCATGCTGTGCCTAGTAAACATTTCTTTTTGTGCTTCCTGCTATGTATTATTACCTGAGAAAACAACAACCTACTCTTCAAGTCTTCACAGCTTTATAATATTTTGCAGCAATTTATACATGATTGCAACTTCTGCAATAGCTTTGAAGTACTTTGCCAGTTGTGCTGCTTAGTACTTGGCCTGTTCACCAGGCTACTTAAAAAGACAAGAGTTTACCTGACTC
The DNA here is from genome assembly GCF_054131305.1 of Coturnix japonica. Classification (NCBI taxonomy): domain Eukaryota; kingdom Metazoa; phylum Chordata; class Aves; order Galliformes; family Phasianidae; genus Coturnix; species Coturnix japonica. The sequence goes on along the minus strand of NC_140687.1, from coordinate 7,730,516 downwards.
TGAGCCTTGTCTTTGCTTCAGTTATACCTCAGATTTTTCCAGTAATCTGTTTCCTTCTATTGGGAAAAAAAAAAAAACAACAAAAAAAAACACCTCTGTATTGCTATTAAATTCAAACTAAGTGCTGCCTTCTTGGATGGAGGAGATTACAAGTTCTCCTGACAGTAAAGTTCATAATAACTGGAAACTAAGGAACTTAAATTGGAGTTTGCCTCGTGTAGTCATCTTGCACTTTTGTTTTTATGTAAAGCTCTCAGTGCACATTTGGTGTTTTTCAAAGTAAGGGAGGTTATCTGAAGTAGAGTGTGAGCATCTCCTGGGATGAGGAAGCTCGTGTAGATTTTGGCTTTGATTTTGCAAAAGCTTTGATAAAGCTTCAGGGATAAGAAGCTGAAAATACTTTACGCCGCTGTTATTCAAAATGCTGGTATCAATTACTTTGTCCATGCAACTGTTTGAAAAAACAAATTGCACTGATTACAAACAAGAGAAAGAAATGCAGCTCTGAAAAGTGGGTGCAGGAAATAATAGTGACTTCTGCTAGCTGCAACCAGCGTGAGTGCATGGATTCATGAAACCAGTTTTCCTACTGGTAGCATAAGAAAGGGAACACCTACTTCCCATTCCGTCTCTCAGTTTCTGTTTCCTTTCTGATTTTATTTCCTGTCTGCACTCCTGATTTTTAGCAGTCTTATAAATTTCCACTCTTTTGACTTCTGCCTGTTCCTCTTGTTCTTTTACTTGGCACCACCGAGAAATTTCTTGCTCTGTCTTCTTTATGCTGCATCCCACAGTCAGATAATTACACCTGTAGGTGAGACCACAAGCCTTCTGTTCTCCAGGCTTAACAGTCCTGATGCTCTCAGCCTCTCCACGTAAGCCACATGCTCCAAGCACTTAACTGTATTTGCTAATTACATGAGTCTGGAAGCTATATGCTGTCTGTTTTGACAATTACTTCTATGCGTTAAAGACCTGATGGAAAATAACACAGGAGTCGCAAATATCTTCAAATGTAAATGATCACATACGGTGTTTGGACTGTGGCCCTTTAAAAGGTCTAATTTCTCCTTATGAAAACTTTGCATTCAGAATAAATGACAGTAAATAAACATCTCCTGGGAGAGCGAGGGGCAAATGCTCCTTTCTAGAGATCCAAGCTGGTTTCTGTTACTTAATAAAATGTGCAGTGTTATTTATAATGCATGTGTTATTTATAATTCTAGGTACAGAAGGAATTGGAGGAAAAAATCAATAAGGAACTTCAGCAAGGTAATATGCTACTCTGATATCAGTGTTTTTAAGGAAGGTGATGACTGTTCGTAACTTCTATGTAATTATTTTCAAAAGTTGTCAAGATTTGTGCTGTTTGAAGCACAGTGTGGGGCTGTTTTTAACTCTAACTTAGAGAGTTTTAATGGAAAACTTCCTGCTAACCAATATACTCTTCAGAATGTTCTGCAGCTGCTTTTGAGAAAAAGCATGGAGAGCAAACCATCTCCCCCGCACAGATACACTTGGCTTAAGTTCAAGTCACCTTTCATCCTCAGACACAAACATCAAATGTAAAAAAAAAAAAAAAAAGCCCAGAAATAAGATTTTTATGGACTTCTGTCACTACTTCTCTTTCTGCATACATTCATTGCATTCAGCACTTCATATATACCATATACATTTTCTGGTGTTCTTAATTTTTGCTCGCTCTTTTTCATTGCTTTTTTTTGTACCTGACATGTTGTCATACTTGTCTTTGGATAAAGAAGAATCAGTGGAAAAGATAGCCTTTCTTTAGGTAAAAATCATTCAGCAATATATAGGCAAACACAGCATGAACTGATTGCTTTTAATATGCAGTGTAAAGCCTGTTCTATAATAAAAGGCCAGGTCTTCAGAGAAGAATTCATACTGTTTCACAATTAGCATTCTGCCAGAGTCACTGCTGCTGTTCCTAGAGTTATTTTGAAGCAGGGAGCCCTTGAGAATCCAGCTGTTGCTTCACAGCTCTTCCAATTTCCCTGAATAGACAGAAACCCATTGCCATGTGCTCATTTGCATATTCAAACATAATTACATGTGTAGTAGGAGCCGTAGTATTTGCTTGGTCTGGGGATCTTGTCTGGAAAAGGCTGATGGATGGAAGTACTGAAAATCCTTTTCTGCTTCCATCGAAGATGTGTTTCCATGAACGAAAGAGGGTTTAGCCAGGGAAAGTTAAGACATCCCTGGCAGTTAAAGTTAAGGCTAAAACTTTCATATATATATATGGGCATGTAATAACAGGATGCGGAGAAATGGCTGTAAACTTGAAAGTAGGTAGATTTAGACTAGATATTAGGAAGAAACTCTTTACTTCCTAATGTAAGGGTGGTGAGACTCTGGAACAGGTTGCTTAGAGATGTTGTGCATAGCCCCCATCTTGCAGGCATTCAGAGCCAGTCCGGATGGGGCTCTGAGGAACCTGGTCTAGAGGGAGCTGTCCCTGCCTATAGAAGGGAGATTGGAACTGGGTGATCTTAAAAGGTCCCTTCCAGCCCAAACCATTCTGTGTTTCTAAAACCTGGAATTTCTTTAACTAGCTTTAAAAATTGTATTGGCTGATCATTGAATGTGAAAAAATGTTTCTTCCTTTATGCCTTCCTTTTTGATTTGTGTTTTCCTTGGAAGTTTTTAAATATCTCTGTAGAGCATAGCCTGATCAGTTATCAGTAATGTTTTTACAGTGACTGATTTGACTCAATCTACTGTAAAAGTAACATCGTCAATCTTGTTTCTTTTCTTTCCAGCCACCGCTGAGCTTGAAACTGCTAGAGCTTCTCTAATGAAATCTACTTATGGATCTTCAAAAAATCTCAATGTTGACCAGGATCCCCTTTGCAGAGCGGTACAGGAGTACCGGGATGTTTTAAACCAAAATTACCTGATCTAAATATATTTTTATTTAAAATGTAAAGGGAAAAGTACTGGAGATCATTTGTTTACATAGGAGGTCTGTGACTTCCCATCCTGCAGCTTAGTGTGGAAACATCTTTACTGCGGTTTGAATATAAATTTTAAATATATTAAATAGGTTGACACTCTGCACTTACCTGTTGGTCACCGAGGGGTAGTCAGTTTATTTTGCACTCAGGATAAGAACCATATCTATTTTTAATTACTGTCAGACTGAGTAAGGTTGGCTCTTGAACTTGACGGAACTGTCAAAATGTTTTTGACACATTATTTTGCTCCATGTTTTTTGTTAAAGGTTTTACCAGAAGCATTCCTTTGGTTCTATTTAACCCTTCCACTGTTTGTGGTAGAGTCTCCAGTGTTATTTTAACGCATAGGAGATTTTGATTGGATTCCTGCCAGCTGTTTCCGTCCTGATGCTGTGAATATTTCTGCTGGTTAAGTGGAAGTTTTAGCAGTGATTAAGCTGGAGAAGAATGCACTTTACATTGCTGTCACCTTCACGCACCTAGGGTTTAAAAATACTGTGCGTGTGTAGCAGTGCCAAGAAAGCTTTAATGTGACCTTTTTGATATTTCTGACTTGATATCCTTGTTGGATTTTGCATTAGAATTTGACCCATCTTAAGACATTCACAGTTGGTAGATGAACACATGATGAACCTGAAGCGGTTCATAGTGGGAAGAAGGAAAATTAATGTTTCAACCTTCTGTCTAATTGGTGCTGCACCTTTTTATATGAATGTATTTTATGACACTAATATGCTATATTTAATTCCAGATATTTATGTTCCAACTTGGTATTTAATAAACTTTCATATCTGGTACATCTTTGTTTTATTCTGTTGGCCTTCTTGACTTGCTTTCCACCTCATTCCTTGCCTCTATGACTTGCTACAGTCCTCCTCTGCTCACTTCCATCTCTCCTTCTGGTGCCTTCAGTCTGCCCTGAGATCAGACAAGTGGCCAGCATGCATTTGTGTTCTTTTCCTCCTGGGTACTTGAAGCAGTGGGGCAAACAGCTACTATATGTCATAAGGTTTGTCATCATAGAAATTAAGGGGTATATGCTTGAAACAAGTGTGGAGGGTTGTGATTTTAATGGGTGTGCTGAACCACTTTCAGGTCTTCGGTGGTGATTCATTAACAGGAAGCCGAGGGTAAAGTCTCTGTTGTAAACCTGGCCATGCTTGGGAGGGGGATCTTTGGAGCCTTTTCTGCAGGTTGGCCATTCCTTTATGAGATAACTTCTGGTGGCCCTTTGTGCTCTCTCCAGCTGGTACAAGCCAGGAGCCAGGTGGAAGAATATCTCCAGCAGAATCCAGACAGCAAAGCACTCATAGAGTACCTTGCGCTTCTCCATGTTGGTTAAAGCCAGTTCTCCCTCCTCATTTGTCAGAGGGAGTGCACTCTCCCAGGTCTGTCACTTCTGCCCAGTGCACCTGTAGGCTCCCTTCTGGTTATTTTTACATCCCTCGCCAAGTTCAGTTCCATCTGTGCCTCAGCCTTCCTGATCCCATGCATGTCCAGACGGCATCCCTGGCCCCTTCCCAGCTACCTGTCCCTGCTTCCACTGCATACAACAAGCATGCGGGGCAGGGCCAACCAAGGAGTCCTATTAAAACTAGTGCCACCAAAAACAGCTGACGAGCCTTGGTAATTGGGACTCCTTGCTGGGAGGCACTGAGGCCCCGAATTTGCCACCAAAAATAACCTCTCCAGAGCAGTTTGCTGTTATCTGGGGGCACATGTCACAGATGTTAAGAAGACTCTACTGCCTCTGATAAAATAGAAGGCTACTACCCACTCAAGGTCTCATTCAAGTAGGGTCCCAGGAGGCTGCAAAAAAGGAAATTACAGAACATTAAAAGGGACTTTGAATCCCTTGGGAAGATGTTAAAGGGAGCAGGAACACAAGTAGTCTTCTCTGTACTGCTGACTGGGGGCTGAGAAATGAAGAGGGAGAATGGGCCAGGTAAATTACTGGCTCAGGTAATGGTGTCAGATCAAGGTTTTGGTTACTGTGATCTTGGGCAGGCCTTTGAGAGACCAGGTATGTGGACATCAGACAGAATGTGACAGAGCAGGTGGGGCAAAAGCATGCTGGGGAGCAAGCTGGTTGGATTGATTACCAGCACTTTAAACTAGATTCAGTGCAGGGAGTGGATAGTTCCTTGTGATAGAGAAGGGACAGGGAATGCTGTCATTTAAGGAAACTGCAGGGGAAATCCTCAATTTGTGAGGAGTCTTGTATTTCGATATCATATTTAGTAAAATAAGTTTTTCCTCCTTAGATTGCCGCTGTTTTTATCCCATTCCCCTTTTTCCCCCTCCTTTCTGGGCCCCTGGGGGGGCCCATGGGGTGGCTTCCCCTGTCACGGGCATAGGTAAATCTAAGTAACCCATGACAGATTTTTTAAAGACTAGTCAAATGCAGCAGTGGGTGTGGAGAAAGAACAAAGAAATCTGTAACGGACTGTGATCAATTATTATAATTTCCATTGCCATCGGACTAGCAGCTGCGCCGAGCCCGGGACCGGACCGAGTTAGAGTTGGGCTGCCGGAGCAGTGAGGCGGAGCGTGTGTGGCCCCTTGGGGTTCGGTGCCTGCGGATATGATATCGAAATACAAGATAACACAATATAATATAATTGAGGCTAACAAATCGAACAAACAGAGAGAGAGAGAGTCCCCGAAAACAGAGAGGCCGACTGTGAACTCTATGCGACACGGCTGGAACGCTTCCCACTCTCCGAGAAGTCCGAGAGAAGGAGGAGGGCACTCCAGCCTGGGAACGAGATTATACAGCGTCCTGGTCCTGTGACTTATCATATCCCAGAGAACAACAGGGGTAACGTAGTCTTCTTCTGTGGACTGCACATTCAATAGAAGTATCCATACTTTACATGATGTTATGATGTGGAATACTGATAGCAAAATTACAAAATTACAAAACCATGACACACGGTGAACACCAACCCCGTGTGGCTGCAGTACTTGATGGAAACGACATTATTTGGGTGACCCTTGAGGGAAGCAATTTCCTGACCCGTCACCAAGTTCCACATCTTACAGCTCCGGTCTGTAGGAAGAAGAACGTGCCTGAGAGAGTTGGGCTAAGGAGTTCATCCGTGGCGTGGAGGCACCGACTTCTTCCCAAGCGCTGCCTCCCACCACCCACAGCTCCTCTCCAGGTCAATGGAGCCAGCCTGCTCCAGCACCTGGACATCAGAAGGCAGGGACAGGGGAGCAGCCCAGAAGGAGCCATCCCTGCCATGCACCCCAATTCCCCACGCCAGCCTGGGGAGATCTATGAGAATAGCGCATAAAAAGCCAGCAGCCCCCACACCTGTTCTGTCCAACATATGCCTTTTTAGGCAGTGAAAAGCAGTTCATCGGTGGCATCCAGGCAGAGCACAGGCTTGGTGTGTCCTTCTGCCACAGAGACGCACTGCAGTGGGGCTGTCCGGGCATTCTTGGTGCCACCCACTGGATTAATGATGCCCCCTGCATGGGAAAGAAAGAAGGTGGGGTAGGTATGTGGAAAGGCACAGCACTGTAAGGTCCTACAGGCATGGGAAAGCACGAGCTGCCTCACCCCCAAGCATCTTCCACTTCCTGGTAGGGCAATGGGCCCCTCCATCTGAACTCAGGCATATCTGAGCAATCATCTTCATGGAAAACCTTGGCATCTCCCCACTAGCAGCCCCTGCCTAACGGCTCTGCCCAGGTGACACAGACTGTGAGACATGATGCTCACGGCCTCTGCTCTGAGCCAGGAAACTCAGCTCATTGGACCTCAGCTCAGTTGAGGACAAACTGCACTTTGTCCATTCTGAAGCTCTGCCAGGAACGCTTCATTAGACCAATTTCATGGCAGTTCCTTCAAGCTGCCAGCCAGCCTGTGGTTGGCAATGTTTGGAAACGGAGCTGTACTCCTTTTAAAACCAAAAGGATGACAGGGGGCAGCACTGGCATTTGCACCCAGCACCCTGTGCCTGATGCTGGCTCAGAGGATCCATCCTCACCAAACCTTCTTCCAAGGGACGCCCTGCAGGCACCTCATCCCTCCGGCCACAGCATCTGCCAATCACTTCCACATCAGAGTGTTCAGAACACTGAGGTCCAGCAGCTCCACTGCTGCAGTCCTGAGCTATGTGGACACCAGCAGCTCTTTCCTGCTGGCATTCCAAGCGCTGCCTGGGGCTCTGAGCTATGCTAAATCTTTTCCTATGAGTAGGCAAAACAAGGCAGGAGGCTGGAGAAGGGCAGGCCCAGGGCTGCATGAGGTCTGCATTAGTCAGGAGGGTGAAGGTAAGCTCATTAATTCGGGTTTCGAAGTCACACGCGTGCGATCTCCTTCTCAATTAGCAGCTTTGCTCACACATTCAGCAGCTCTCCTCTGACCCCTAGTGTTGCTACTGGTCTCGAAGTGACACCGAGACCAAAGGGAAATCCCGGCTCCCCAGGGTGAGATGCGATCAGAGCAAACAGCTCAAGGCAACAAAGCACACACGCGCCTGGAGCCGTGTATCCAGTGGTTGCTGAGAGCAGAGCACCCATCAGCACCAGAGGTGCTCCTAAAGGGCAATGAGAAGGTTGTCCTTGCACTGGGACAAACTCAGGAGCACATTCACCCCGAGGCTGAGCTCTGCACAGCAGTGACTTGGCTTCTGGGGCAGAGAACTCTGCTCACACAGGACCCAGCACTGCAGAGGTACAGCCAAGAGTGGGGAATGCCTGCACGTATTTCCCTGGAAGATGCTTGCAAGAAAAACACACTGACAGTGCCCAGTGTTGCTCACCCCAGCATTACAGTCCTGCTGGAGAGCCAGGGATGCGACAGGACATGCTGACAAGAAATGACACAGAGTGTGTGATGAGGACCTCAATCTGCTTATTATGTGGATGATGCGGAGAGGTCTGGCTGATGGAGCTTCTCACTGTGTGAGTCGGTCAGCATTAGAGAAAGCCAGCATGGAGTTCTGTGAGCTTTTGCAGGGGACGAAGAGGCGCAGAAGCTGCTACCCACCTTTGGTGCTCTTAGAAAGTTAACTGAGAGAATTGGAAGGGAGACCATCAGCTGACCAAATGGACACCAATAGGTCAGGTCCTGATCAGACCCGACGGAGGGCCATGGCTCCCAGACCCTATGCCACTCCTTGTCAAGGGCAGGAAACACGTCTGTGTCGGGACCCCAAGTGGGCCCTGCTGGCTGCCGGCACATTGGGTTAAGCCGGCACCAAATGACGAGCCATCCTGTGCACCGCGAGGATCCGAACATCTCAGCACCAGTTTTGGTCAACAACTCCTTGGTTAATGTCTCCAGTGCAGCCAGTGATTTGACGTCAGCACTGGGCAGCGGCTGCTGGTAACGGCACATGAGACAGCGTTGCTCCCAATGTGCCTGAAGGTCCGAACTGGGAATCCAGCCTTCATGCCGGACTGATAGTTCGTGAGCGGGGGAGACCTTGTTCCTGGATAATCCCCCAGTGGTGGACATTCAGAATGATTCTGCACAGCCAATATGTTTTTGTCTTCTTATTTGGTTATGGAGTGTGACATTATAATGCACACTGGACAGAACTGGATTGCCATGAAGATTCTGTACAATAGTGTTACATTGAACTTGGAGAAGTTGTAACTCCATTGTGTACTGTGCTGTTATCTTGAACTTGAATGCACCGTTCTCTACAAGTTGACTAAGTGTTGCCATACAGCATTTCACAATTTTTAGGCAGATTGCTGTTGTGTGCTTTCAGGTTTGTAGTCACTGCAGCTGCATCTCTTTGGTATGTTATTATGACAGTTTCATTGTTTTTCGCATATGTTTAATGATTGATTCATTTGCGGAATAGCCTTAAATGTGCAAATCACCTTTGGGGTAACAGGGAGTATGCAGGGGAACCTTTACAGGGGCTGCAGATAATAAAGAGGGGGGAGATGTTGGGTATTGGGCAGGTGGTGCCTTCATGCACCAGCAGTGGAGTCATGGAGGTCATGGGTATCTGATAGGGGTGGTCACCTGTACCACTATATAGGGTTTGTGGCGCGGCATTAAACTGGTACTTTCAGCGTTACACACTGTGTGTTCTGGTTAGCATTTGGGCTGCTGTGCTAACAGATGTCTCTGGGCTTATCTTGTTTTAAAATGGAAGGGCTCGTAAGGAGCAGAGGGATGTGAGGTATTTCTAGTCCGCTTCATGCTCCCGATTCCAGAACCCTTCCAATTGTGAGGAAACAGAAGTGCTGAGCTGTGTGCGTGTTCCATGGTGCAGAGTCCAGTGACAGTTGGTGCCCGGCGTCTGTGCGGGGCAGCACCGAGGTTGTTAGAAGCATAGGAATCTGCCAGAGAGGAATCTGATGTGAAGGTACTAAAGGTAAAAGGCAGCATTTCTATCAGTACTGGAGGAGGGTAGGAAACTTTGTCCTTAAGTGCTGTTTTTGTTCCCTTTGTCATGCAGTCAATCCAGCAACTAACTTGAGAACTTCTCCTCTCTTTAGTTTAGATTTGGGGAAATTCCCTGGGAAAAAAAAAAAAAAAAAAAAAAAAAAAAAATTCCTCGAAAATTCACTAGTGTCTGTGTGAGTAAAAGGTTCCAACCTTTATTGACTATCGGAAATGCTTAGCTCAGAAATGTGCAGCACTTTAATGAAAGAGCTCTGAATCACTTGAATTTGATCTTCTGTCTGGCCTGGTTGCAGGTTTTACTGCATTTGGTACCTTAAAAAAAAAGCAACAAAACAAATCTAAAATACCAAAATATTTGATTTTTACATCAGAAAAGAAAAAATAAAAATGAACCAACCCAAACCCTTGTTGTGGCTGAGCAGATCGTGCTGCAGCTCCATGCAGTGCTGAGTTACAGTATACAGGCACATGTGTGTGGATTTGTGTATTGATACGCACTGTCATGCTTTTGCTGTACAGGTAATAAAGACGGAGGATGGTTTTTGTGGATTCTTCAAAGGTGAAGAATCCTTGAAGACCAGAAATTCCAACTTACAGAATTTGACATAGGCAAAGTAAGGAGGAATATTCTTCCTAACCTGTTATAATTAATTAATTCATGGATTCAGTGTTGGTTCGGCCTACAGGAGAAGTGAACTGCAAAGCTTTGAAGATCACTGTATTTGCTGAGGTTGTCCAGGTGGTTGAGCTTGAAGACCTGCAGCGGTCAGACAAATGTGTTGGGGTTACTCACTGCTGTCACTCGTGGTGTTGAAGGAGGGGCTCCATTGGAGGGCTTGCAGCCGTGCAGCCCAGGGACTCCGTGCTGAGTCAGGGTGATGTTACTAGAGTTTGACCAGTGTTGAGGAGGGCAATGTTTTGAAACAACTGCTCCTGAGAGACTGATTGAATGAAGAGAACAAAGCTGGGAAGACGGGTGGGCATTCCTCATGCTTTTCTGCTTTTTGGTGTTTTGCTTAGGGTTCCTTTTCAAAAGAAGATTTCACTGATCAAGACTGTAGAAGACTTTCAGTCCAAGGAAGCACGAGCCAGCTCTTTGAGAAGCACAGGAAGAGCTGCACAGAGATCCCCGAGACCAGAACCGCTTCTGTGCGCTCGTCCAGCATGTCGATTAAAGAAAATGATTGCTATTTCTACTTCTATTCCACTTGTAAAAAGGTCTGCTTGGGTTTTTTCCTTCATTTTTTCTTTCTTTCAGTTCTGAAGTTAAGAGGAATGGGTAGAATAAGTAGAAGTATTACTGGTCTTCAGCAAACTTCATAACTAATTGCATTGTACAATAGAGCAACTCGCTAAAAATGAGCTCAAAGCATGGCCAGTTCTCAGGCTGTACTATTTCATTTTCCTCTCTTGGTTTCCATTGGGTTACAGGGAGACAACTGTTCCTTCAGGCACTGTGAAGCCGCTTTGGGCAATGAAACCATCTGCACGCTGTGGAAGGAGGGCCGCTGCTTCAGGAATGTCTGCAGGTTCAGGCACATGGAGATCAGTGTGAGTGTTGGCTCCTCAGAGTTTATCACCAAACCCACTTCTCATTTCTTTAAATGGGCTGAATGTGCTTTTGCAGATTAGGTTCATTTGCTTTGAAATGATGATGGTTCCTACGGTTAAGAATAGGGGAGGAAGCAGAGGGAAGAGAGCTCAATGGCATTGGTATATCATAGCAGAATATTCTTGTAGTTGATACCAACAGTGTTCTATCAACAGATACTAAAGAACCACATCAATCAGACAAGCATTCTGCAAGGTGTGTTAGTTTAACCCCTTCTAAACTGGTGTCCTCACCCACAGAATTCTAGGAAAGCTCAGTGAGCCTGGTGCTCCCAGCCTGCGCACGCTTCAGAGTGGTGTTTGAGTGCTGCTTTGTGGCAGTCTGCTCACTGGCACCATCTGGAGCTCAGTCTCCCTTTGCAGATCTTAGGTCCACGTTATCATCAGCTCTTCTTCCTTTCTGTCTTCAGAAAAAACGCAGCATGATTTCCTGCTACTGGGAGAACCAGCCAGGAGGCTGCCAGAAATCCAACTGTGCCTTCCATCACACCAAGGGACGTTACCTCAATGGGGTTTTCTTTCCACCAAGCCAAAGTGAGTTTGTCTTTTTTAGGTACGAAAGATTAACTCTATTACTCACAGGTGGGTATAGTGTCATAAAGAACGCCAGGTAACGTTCACTTGTGAGCTGATAGATAGGTTCAGAGCTGAACTTTGTGTGCTTCTGATACCTCAGTTTTATCTTGCATGCTCAGCTTCTCTCTGCTCCTGTGGCCTTTGCCTTGCAGGTTGTTCTCCTGCATTTAAGCTTTTACTGGGTGTCAGGGAGATGAATGTTGTGTAGGGGGGGATTTCTTTGTTCACAGAGAAGCCATTTGGATGGGCAAGTGGAGACTCAGCATTTATCTGTGTGGGTTTTCAGCCTTGCCTGCCATCTTTGTGCAGTGGATAATCTGATTGAATTCCTACCGCATAACTGAAGAGACTGATTTTTTCTTTGCTTGTACAGACCAGCTTTCTAAGGAGGGAGAAGAAACAAAAACACCTGTCCAGCAATCAGCTGAAGAAAACCATCTTGGATTGCAGATAATTTCCACTACAAAATCTGATGCTGATACAAAACAAGGTATTCCAGGATTAATCAGAAGCACTTGCCAATTAACTCCAAAGCAATTCATTGTACAAACACAACAGAACATAGGGTTGCTGAATGGAATCAGCTATTTCCATGATCTTGTTCCTACCTTGTAACTTCATGTGCCTTTCAGATTAGGAAGGTAAACTCCTTTGTTTACATCATTAGAGCAAGACGAGGCCACAGCATGGAGTTTAAGTGCCTGTATGTGCATCTTTTCAACCAGTGGTGAAAGCCACATTTGCTGATAGAGGAATCTAATGTCATATGGATGGGATAAAGTAAGGGATAAAGCCTACTTTTAATATCCAGAAGGTTGAAAGGAGGGCAGCAGACAGACATCAGGTCCATGGTGCTCTTAGCTGTGGGGAGAGCTGACAGGGTTTGTTCTGCATGCTTCTGAGCAGGAGGCAGTTTGCAGAGCTGTGGTCCTCAGCGTGTGCCTCTGTCCCTCGGTCTCATTTACTGCTCTGTGTTCCCAGATGACAGTTTGAATGCTGGAATAAAAACACTTGGATCAGAAGGACCTTCAGGAGCTCCTGCTCATCGGCTCAAATCTCAGATTGTTCGTGTGCCTAAGAAGGAGAATGTGCGGACACTGGTCAGCACTGTGATGCTGCCTGCAAAGCAGGGTAATGATGAGTACCTTTGCTTCCATTTGGTGGCTCCTAAGTGGAATGGATAAATTACAATTGGGACTTAACCCTGAGTGCATTACAGTTGCAATATAATTTTGTGTCAGGGCTGTCAAAGTGGTGTCTTTTGGTTGTATTTGTTTTGGGTGGGAAATGGGCTCACAAGACAGTAATTCTGTTGGTTTCTGTCAAATAAGCAATTTGTTTTTCTTTGTTTTAGGGGAGGTGCCTGTGATTCAACCGAATACTGCTGATAAACCTGGAAAACGGAAATCCTCTGTAGGTAAGGGCTGCTTGTGAGCTGCTGTTTGGCTGCCTCCACGTAAATGGGAGGGCACTGCTGAAGCAGGAGGGAGGAAAGTGTGTCGTGGGTCTGTGATGACTCCAAGTGGCACACAAGTGTAGCAGCTGAAAGGTGAATTTGAGAACATACACTTGGAGAAACCAAAGTTTGTGGTTGACTTGTAAAAATCTTTCTCCAAAGGAATTATCTTAGGAATGTTGTTGTTTTCTCTCTGTAGCTGATGTCAGTGGCCTTCCGCTGAAGCGCAGCCTCGTAGAAAGGCTGGAGAAGAAGATCGAGGTTGACAGAGCACCAAGGAGAGGTAAATGGTCATCGGTGTTTGCTGCACAGATTCTCTAGGCTTTCTGCTTATTCTTTCTCAGGAGCGTTGTTGTTGGGAACACGTATATTCTGTAATATTATGACAAATCTGGAAACTTGAGCTCTCGTTGTAATTTCTTGTAATCCTTATGCTTCTCCTTTCTTGATGATGACAGAGAAGGGTGCCAAGCCAGCAGGGGAGATCTGGAAGAAGAGACGACTGGAAGAAGAGAAGCAAAAAGTAGAAGAGGTTCTTACTGAGAAGAGATCTAAGGATAAGCGCAAGAAGAAGAGAATTTTCCCTCCACCTGAGCCTGGTAACGTGAAACTGGAAGAGCCACTGCGTAAAATCAAGCGATTGGAAGAAATGCATATTAAAAGCTTAGAAGAAATCAAGCAGGAGAAAGCCCTGCGGATGCAGCAGATCGCAAAGCCAGCAGGTAACGAGGTGTTTCACTTTCTGCTCTGCTGAAGTGCTTCCCCTGTCAAGCAAATGGAGTTTGCTTAGAATTGCCTGGGCTGTTTCTTACCAAATGCAAAGGCAGGAAGTGCCAGGATGTCCATCCATGTGTTTTTCCATTGAATCCGTGGTGTCTGCCTGCTTCATTCTGGAGAATTCATTCGCTGTGAGGTTTTGTAATTCAGTTTCTCATGTACTTTCTTTCTGCCATGTTTTCGGTGTGGCATGTTCTGTGTGTTGACGCCAAGGTTATCTTCATCTTTGGCGTGTTGCTTGTTTTAGTATGTAAATGTGTTTGTAAAGCATGGATTGAGTTTTTAACATGGGGGCCAACCTCTGTCACAAAGGTCAGGGGGGTGAGTTATTCATTGGGCAGGTGAGAGAGGCTTTGTGAAGAGACAGCATGTGAAGGAGGGAAGAGCTTGGATACTGTATGGACTGCGAGATGTCGCCTCTCTCGTGTTCTTTGTTAATGAATGTGAGGAAATAAGCACATGGAGGAAACACTGGCACTCAGGTTTCTTTCTATGCTCGCTGTTGACCAAGTGATTTTCTTTTTCCTTGTTTTAAAGCACCTGGAAGAGAAGAGGAAAAGACTGTGGAATGGAGCAGGGCTGCTCCCAAAGCTGTCTCTGCACCCGCAGAGGTGAGTCCCTTCTGTAGATGGACACAGTGACACAATTTCTTCACATGTTCTTGTGTCTCACTGCTCACCATGTGCCACCATCATGAGTGCATTCCTACCTTCCTGCCTTTGGTGAAGAGCTGCAGCCATGTTTCACAATCCTGATACTTTCTATGGCTTTCCCAGACAGCTTTGCACTCCTCAAACTCAGAATTGATCTGATTGTATCTGGCAGTGAGGCAGTAAATCTGCTGGCACCAGGTACAACTTGTGAGGTTAAGGTGGGAGCACTGGATACAAAAAGGTCACGATGGCTTCGTGTTCAATGAAATCAGACTGTGGGTGGATGTTGTGTAGGGGAACAGGAATGACTTTCTGTTGCTCAAATAGAATGTGGTGTGTAACAGCTCTAGCACTGTACTGATTTAAACGAGCACTGAAGAAGAGGAGCCTCCAGCTAAAAAAGCAGCTTTGGTAAGGAGGGGAAGAAGTGTCAGTGCTGTCCTGGTCAGGCTGATACTGAGATACAACTGCTGCAGAAAGTGTGGAGAACTGAAATGTATGCAGGTTTCCTTTCAAAGCAGTCGCTTTGTGCAGGATGCTGGATGAATGGCAGTGTGCGCACAATGCTCTGCAGCCCTGTGATTCCTTTGTGGTGTGAACGAATTTGTCCATTAATGCTGCATTGTTAAAAAGACCTGAGGTGCTCTGCAGCCTTCACGTGGTTGTTAACATCCTTCAGGAGCCCCTTAGCCCCCGTGTTGGGTTCAGGATCAGCAGTGCTGAAGGAGAAGCACTGCAGAGGAAGGATCTCCTGAGCAATCTTTGTCTTTCTTTGACTTTGTCTTCCTTTCTTTGACTTTGTCTTCCTTCTTCCCAGACTGCTGCTCCAGCCCTGCTGGAGGTCAGCCTGCTCACCAAGGCTGTAGAAGATGACACTGAAAAGTTCATCTCGGAAATCTCAGGAGGGGAAATGGTAGCAGAAATTGACTTGGACCTGGAGAAGGATGAGGATGATTTCCTTCGTGAACTTTCTGAGATGACTGACTGTTGAACTGCGTAGTAGTTATTATAGTATGTTAAAAAAAAAACAAAAAACACAAACAAACAAACAAAAAACCAAAAAAACAACAAAACAACAACAACAAAAAAAAACCCTTTAATTTAATAAAAACCTTTTCTTTTTGGTTGGATACCCCAGGGTGATAATTTACTAAAGGAGGCTTCACAATAATGAGTCTTAAAGCACAGCTGAACTGGTAAAAGATTGGCAGACTGCATTCCATTGTCCTGAGTTTTCCTGCTGGTCAGAGTTGAGGCCTTGTGCATCCATTCCCTGATCCTGGTTGGCTCCTTTCAGCAGCAAGAGGATAAAGCAGTTCTGTGACAGCCCAGAAGGACGTCCATCTGTGTGCTGCAGTGCCTGGCAATTGATCTCCTGATTCAGTGACGCTCTGAAGGCTTCAACCTCAAGCTCCTTCCTTGCTCCTCCCTTGGCCATGCTCAGTGTTGGGTGCAGCTGGAAGCTTCTTCGGTGCTCCCATTTCTCGGGCAGTCCCCATATCTAGCCTGGAGTTCTGCCAGCTCTTGAGTATTTTTGGTGTATGCTTTTGTTTATGACTTGAATCCTTTAAGGCAACTTAATGACAGTGTGGGGGTGGGAGGGAGCAGAATTATTCTGGTGTTTTGGACCAAATGTGCCACCAAGGCGGGGGGTGCTCCCTGCCTTCCAGTTATCAGCAGTGATGCAGCAGCAGTGTGAGAAGCGGGAGCTGCACGCCACTGCTGCGTTATTCCCTCCTTTCCCTTTTGCTGGATTTCCAGTGCTGTTTGCTGGCAGAGCTTGATGCTGTGCTGATGATTTCTGGAAGCCAACACGTGTGCGCTTTGCTTGTCTCAGTTCAGAGTGCAGCCATCCCAGCCCTGCTGTGGGCACAGTGCAGACCTGGCCCTGCTGGAGGACGCCGTGGTGACTCTGTGCTTCAGCAGGGTATTGAGTGGTTTTCTGCTGCCTCTGGGTGGGACTGTGCCCATGTCGTGTCTCCCACTGTTACTGTAAATATTTTATCCTTTCCTTTTGTATTTGCCTTCTATTTAAGATATTGTATGAACGTAGTCAGGCTCCTCTGTTTATGCCGGCGGCTCTCAGCTGTGTTTTTAAATAAACCTGGCACAGGACAGCAGTGCTGTACGTCTGCCTGCAGCTCTTGGAGGGAGCAGGAGGGGAGCCAGGAGTGCTGCTCCAGCAACATCCTGGTGCTGCTGCCACCAGGGTTACTGCTGTGCTGCTGTTATGAGCTCCATGGAAGAGATGAGCTCCAGCACTGCCTCCTCACACTTATTTGGTTCTGAAGCCTTCAGTTGCTATTGGCCATGGCACATTCCATGCAGTGTGAATCTCTCTAACAGACATAACTGTATCAGTGGAATTGTGGGGGCTGGGAGGGAGGACACAGTGCTGCTGAGAGCAGGGCCAGGCAGCCCAGCATGCTCAGCACCACAGCCAGGTGAGGCTGGCAGTTCAGTTACAGGTGTGTGTGCAGCTGGTCACCACTCAGCCTCCCCCATTGCAGCTCCCCGTGTCCCACAGTTCCCCCATCCCCGTTCTCCCGCTGTCCCATTGTCACCCTGCCACACCACTGCTGTGTGCACTAAACCTTTATTGCCCCCCGAAGAGGTCCTCATTGTACACCACCTGCGCCCGCTTGTCGCGGTGTGAGCCCTTGGCACTGTTCTTTACGGCTGTTGGGGCACAGGATGGGGGCAGGGACTCAGCACTGCTGGCACCCCCACACCGTCCCTGTGCCCCCCCAGTGCCCCTCAGCTCACCCAGGGATCCCCAGAGCCTGGTCATCTGATTCCATCTTCTTGTAGGTGACAAAGGCACAGCTGTGGGGGGGTGAGGTCAGCACAGCTTCCACCCCATTCAGCACCACCCCACAACAGATGCACCCATACATCACTGACTCACCCACAGCTTTGCCCACGCCCCCTGCCCCTCTGCCCATCCTGCTCTCGCCTCCCCCGCTCCTCAGGCTCCGGCTCCTGCTCCCAGTCCAAGCGGCTGTCGCGCTCTCCCCTCTCAGGGGGGTCCCCACGTCCCCCACCAGCTTCAGGGTCCCGCAGGTGCTTGCTGGTGCAGACAAAGCTGGTTTGAAAAAATTGCGGGGGCGGAGGGGGGGTGAGCAAAATAAACACAGAGTGAGGGCACAAATATGGGGGAGAGAACAAAATAAAGGGATAGGAACCACAAATAATGAGGTGGGGGCAATAAAGAACTGGGGGGGGGGGGCATGGCACTCACCTCTCATCGGGGTACCATCCCGTTCTCTGCCATCCACGATGTTGTGGGAAGCTGTGGAGGAACTGCTCAAATGTATTCTCTCTAAGACAGGGGAGCAGGTATCTCCTAAATGCATATCCGAGCTGGTAAAATGGGCTCATATGAATGGACACCTTCAGGAGGTGGCACTGATGTTCACTGTAGCTGAATGGCGAGAAATAGTCGACCATATGTGGGACTTTGTTATCTCCAAAAATAAGGAATACAAAATAAATACATTGAAGAATATGCAATCTGAGCGGCAGTTCGCTGCTGCTGTGGTACAAGCTCTATCCGGACCTAGTGCTCAGTCAAGGTCAGAGCTTGACTCCCTGTTACCAGGAGGTTCGTACTCTGTTTGCTCATCAGCCTCACAAGTCAGGGCTGCCGCAGAAGCCCCGAATAATCCCTCGTCCTCGACCTCTTCAACGTCTCTGGCAGATCCGGTTTTGGCTGGTGAGGAAGGTGCGGTGGGGGGGGGCTGAGGGGTGTGCAGAGCAGCAAGAAGCTCCTGAGAGTGAAAGCGACTCGGATAATGGTGGGAATGAGAAAGCGTTGGAGGAACATAATAAAACATTAACTGAGGAGCTGCAGGACTTAGAACTGCATACGAAGGAGGCATCAATCTCTTCGAGCGTTTCACCGATGTCTTTACAGCCCCTGTCTATGCGATTCCCCCCCACATGTAGCGATCCTCCACCTTTGCGTTGGTCTGGAGTCATTAGAGACATGATATTGGAGGGACCGTGTCAAGCTGTGTTTCAGCTCGCTTGCCCGCTGATAGACGATCAGCAGGGAGCTGCTCGGTGGGAAGTGCATCATTGGAAATTGTTACAGCAGGCTGGTAAGACTGTGACTGACTATGGGATACGATCTGAAGCTTCTAAGCAAATCATTCAATGGATTTTCACTGAGGATACTCATATGACACTAGACACTTCTAATCTTGTGCGGTTGTTACTAACACCACCAGAATACGTTGTTGGTCTCATCTCAAGGCAGAAAATAGCATCCAGCCTTTATAGTAACTGTGTTGTGTGTTTCTTTCCTAGTGGAATTGCTTTGTAACTTGCGGTGTTATAAATAATATTAGTAATGGTTTGACATAGTGTGTGATTTTCAGTGTTACCAATGCAGTCTCAAGAATTAGAATTTTAGGCATTATCCATAGATCAAATGTGTGTTAAAGAAAGGATTTGATGTAATCAGTGCTGTAATCTATGGGAATAGCTCTTTTAGTATGTTAGTACTGCTCACTCATGATGTTATTAGCCTATTAATTAGCTTTTCTTAATTTGCAAAGACAAAACCTGGAAAGGAATCCCAGGCAAAGGGATGACCCTGTATTGTAGAATGGATACGTCTCTTACACCCAACTAATTGGGATTTTAAAAATATGACCATGCATCACTTGAGACAAAAGTGCACGCTAATAGAACTAAATTTGATAGTTTATTCTGTTTTCCAAGCAGGTGTTCCACTTGGGCTCTGTATCACGCACTGGCCATGCGGATATGGTGTACAACTGGAAGAAATCCTTCAGACCCTGAATGCAGGAGAGAATCTGTGATGGGTGAGAGAGGAAAGGTGCACTTTGAAGCAGGGAAGGCCCTGCTGGCACCGCCTGTCGCAGCCACCACCAACACGGTTTGCTGTTTCTCAAGGGTCAATAAGTAATAATGCCCCTAGTGATACTCCAGCACATTTGTCCTCTAAAACTGGTTCTATTTGACATGCAACTTCATAAAGTTCAATTATCAATTATTAGCTCAAAGGCATGGTTATGAGCATCCTAAAAGTATTTGTTGCACAAATTTTAGTGGCCATTAAAAATCAATATATCAGAGTATATGAAAGTTGAAGACTTTTCATAACTAGTGACATGTGAACACAATGGGACCCTCATGGATTTATTTCCAGGTTGCAGAAACTTAGGTTGCAGAGCAAACGAGTTTGTTCTTTTTAGTAGGTTTAACAGTAATGCTGTTATGCTGTGTTTGACTTGTCTCTTTTTTCACTTCTAGAGGATTGTCAATCGAGGTCTTGATTGAGTTATAATGGTTATGTTCTTAATATAAGTAGTGTTGTTATTCTATAGGCAGTAGCTTGCTAATTAATAAAAAAGGGGGGGTCGCCGCGCTCCGACCCCACAGAGCTCCACTCCATGCGGTACTTTGAAATAGGGATGACGGAATCCGGCCCCGAGCAGCCCTGGTTCTTTGAAGTGGGGTACGTGGATGGCGAAATCTTCGTGCACTACAACAGCTCCGGTCGGAGGTACGTGCCCCGCACGGGGACAAGTACCAGTGCTGCGTGGAGCACGCCAGCCTGCCCCAGCCCAGCCTCTACTCATGAGGTGAGTGAGGGGATGTGGGGCTGGGGGGCTCTGGGCTGCCCCTTCCCCGGCTGACAGCCCTGCCTAGCCCCCAGAGCAGTCACAGTCCAGCCTGGTGCCCAACGTGGTGGGGGTGGTTGTCGCCGTTGTGGCCATTGCCATCATGGCTGGCGTTGGATTCATCATCTACAGACGTCATGCAGGTAAAAGTGGAGGGGTGTAGGAGGACAGTGGGGGCTGTGGGGGGATTTGAGGCTCCCTCAGGAGCCCTCAGCCTGGCTGTGATGTGAACCTGTGCTGATGCATCTCTCTGTCTGCAGGGAAGAAGGAGAAAGGCTACAACACGGCGCCCAGTGAGTGATGAGGGCAGCGCTGTCCCCCACCTCTGCCCAGTGCCAGGGCAGCATTGGGGTCCCCGCTTTCTCCCAGGGTTCCCCTTCCTGGTGCTCAAAGCTGCTCCATGCCCCACAGCAAGAACAGGGCTGGGGGTCATGGCTGTGAGAGTCCTTCCTTGTTTTCTGGCTCCAAGCTTGCTTCCTGAGGTGTTTCTTGTGAGAAGACTCTCAATGATTTATTGAAGTGGCAAGTAATGGGTGCTACCGTGTGACAATCAATATCACTTTTTGGGTATTTGAATATTTGAAAGCACCTTCCTTCAGAGCTGTTTGCCTCCAGAAGAGTGCTCAGGACTGTTTATGAGCGGAAGATCTGGCCCGGGACTAAATAGCTCCAGCTTGGTGTGGGAAATGTGGGTAATGAAGCCATCGTGCCCTGTGAAAAACAGGATGCGGATGGGTATCCCTGCTCCCTCTTATCTGCTGGCAAGGCTCAGAAGATGGGAACAAAGGAATTTCTGCTAAGATCCCAGAGCCAGAAGCTTCCATTCCAAGGAGTGCTGACTCAACTACTTTGGATTCGAGCTGTCACTCCAAAGAGAGCTGACTTGACCACTTTGGACATATAATTAAGTTGGTGCTACCATTGGAAATTGTCATCGTGGTCACCATTAACAGAACAACGCCTGACGACCCACCACAACTGAAGACCAATGACTGAACTACAAACCTCGATGGATCCATGGTGGTGAATATCTCCCTCTTGCTTCCTACAGAGACTCCTTGCTTCTATTTCATATTTTTACTGCATTCCCTTCCCCATCACCCTACACCATAATAGCGTCCGTCCTCCCCTTCCCCATCTCCCTGATAAAGTCTTGTAATAAACTGGTCGGACCAATGTTTGAACCGTTGTTTCTTACTCCCGCACCAGGTATACGTATATCAAAGAACCTTGCCTCCCTCCTACAAACTGGGCTGAGCCAATGGCTCTTCTTACCTTACAGGCCAGGAAGGTGGAACCAGCAACTCGAGCACAGCTGCGGTGTGGGGCTGGGGGTTGGAAGGGGTCCCTGTGCTCCTTGTGCTCCTTGTGGTACTGCACCAGGGCTGGGCTGGGACTCTGCAGGGAGCTGAGGGTTGGGATGTGAACGTGGCCCTATGGGACACCATCTCTTCTTCTTCACACAGGAAGTAACCAAACCGTCTGAGTGCTGTGCTTCAGCCTGCAAGGGGCCAACTGGCCACACGAGCATTTGGGGTCGGTGATGAACACAGCCCCATCCCCTCTACCTCTCACATCTCCCTCTGCTTCCTATGCTGTTATGCTTTTCCTGTGCTGCTTCTTGTGAAATAAAGTGTTGGGCTGTTCTGTGCTCAGCCAGCCTGCATTCTGCTCTGTGCCGTGCTCAGGGTTGGGGTGTATGAGGGGACCTCTCCTCATCCCTCCTCCCCCCACCCCACACTCTTTGCCCATTGCTCCATTTCACACTGCTGCTCTCCTCCTCCCCTTTGCACTCCCTGTGCCATCTGCACCGCTTTGGCATGAAGACGTGACTGGTAAGTTCATCCAGTATTGCGCTGAGCTGTGCTTCCCCCCATAACCCACAGTGCTGCCACAGCCACATTCTGAGGGCAGACACCCAGCTTCCATAACCAACCATGCACTGAGGCTGAGCTGCCCACACCCCACATCCCAACCTGCTCCTCTACAAAACATCTCCGCTTTATTCCATACAAATCCCAGAGCATCCCACTCTTCCCATCCTGCAGCGGGGAGCGGAGACAGCCACAGCTCCCCATGTCCCATCGCATCCCACTCCAGCTGCCCTGTGGTCCTCAGTGCTGCAGCAGCCGGCTGTAGGATCCACTGCGGGTCCTCAGTTCGGTGGGTGTCCCCATCTCAGCCATGATGTAATGCTCCGGCACCACAACATGGTCTGCCTTCTCCAGCATCTGGGGTTGATGGCTGATGAGCAGCATTGACTGGTCCCCCCTGTTGGGCATTGGGTAGGTTTGTGGCGTGGCATTAAACTGGTACATTCGGTGTTACACACTGTGTGTGAGTCCCGTCTGATCCCATGTGCGGAGGCACGGTACTTTCACACAGCAGCCTTGATTTGTCGCCGGATCGGGAGGCGACAGCCTTCATGTCAGAAATGTGGACAAATGCTTCTGTTGTCTGAACCGTCTCTTGGCCCTCAGCACAATGATGCGCTGCCTTTCCAACCCTTCACAGCACTGCTAGGTACCAAGTGTTGTGCTTTAAGTCTGTTGTACGATGAGTGGCAGCAGAGACTTTCCAAGTGAAATGCTTCATGCTGTAGATAAACAACAACAACAAATACAGCTGGGTTAATGTGGTCGTCTTCCTCTGACATATTAGTTGAAGAAAAAAGAAAATCCCCATCCCTTCTTGCTGGTGCTCTTGGCCACCCCCAGGAAGGGCTAAAAATTTATTCCAGGTCCTTTCCCTTGAGCCTTTGCTGCAGAGGGTCCCCACAGATTCCATTCCAAGATCTCCCTAAGCCTCCCTGTTTCCTACAGCTGTAGGCACTGATCCTAAAACAGCTGGGCTCTGTTTCCAGCCTGTGGGACCCCAGGAGTTCCTCACACCATCTTCTGCAAAGCCAGAGCTGCCCACCGTCCCCCACAGCCACTCTTCCCACTACATACGTCAGGGTGCGGATGCAGCGCGCTGGGTCCCAGATGTTTCACACTTTGATGTACAACGTGGACACGGTGAACACCAACCCCGTGTGGCTGCAGTACTTGATGGAAACAACATTATTTGGGTGACCCTTGAGGGAAGCAATTTCCTGACCCGTCACCAAGATCCACATCTTACAGCTCCGGTCTGTAGGAAGAAGAACGTGACTGAGAGAGTTGGGCTGGGGAGTTCCTCCGTGGCGTGGAGGCACCGACTCCTTCCCAAGCGCTGCCTCCCACCAATCACAGCTCCACTCCAGGGCAATGGAGCCAGCCTGCTCCAGCACCTGGACATCAAAACGCAGGGACAGGGGAGCAGCCCAGAAGGAGCCATCCCTGCCATGCACCCCAATTCCCCACGCCAGCCTGGGGAGATCTATGAGAATAGCACATAAAAAGCCAGCAGCCCCCACACCTGTTCTGTCCAACATATACCTTTTTAGGCAGTGAAAAGCAGTTCATCAGTGGCATCCAGGCAGAGCACAGGCTTGGTGTGTCCTTCTGCCACAGAGACACAATGCAGTGGGGCTGTCCGGGCATTCTTGGTGCCACCCACTGGATTAATGATGACCCCTGCATGGGAAAGAAAGAAGGTGGGGTAGGTATGTGGAAAGGCACAGCACTGTAAGGTCCTACAGGCATGGGAAAGCACGAGCTGCCTCACCCCCAAGCATCTTCCACTTCCTGGTAGGGCAATGGGCCCCTCCATCTGAACTCAGGCATATCTGAGCAATCATCTTCATGAAAAACCTTGGCATCTCCCCACTAGCAGCCCCTGCCTAACGGCTCTGCACAGGTGACACAGACTGTGAGACGTGATGCTCACGGCCTCTGCTCTGAGCCAGGAAACTCAGCTCATTGGACCTCAGCTCAGTTGAGGACAAACTGCACTTTCTCCATCCTGAAGCTCTGCCAGGAATGCTTCATTAGACCAATTTCATGGCAGTTCCTTCAAGCTGCCAGCCAGCCCGTGGTTGGCAAAGTTTGGAAACGGAGCTGTACTCCTTTTAAAACCAAAAGGATGACAGGGGGCAGCACTGGCATTTGCACCCAGCACCCTGTCCCCGATGCTGGCTCAGAGGATCCATCCTCACCAAACCTTCTTCCAAAGGACGCCCTGCAGGCACCTCATCCCTCCGGCCACAGCATCTGCCAATCACTTCCACATCAGAGTGTTCAGAACACTGAGGTCCAGCAGCCCCACTGCTGCAGTCCTGAGCTATGTGGACACCAGCAGCTCTTTCCTGCTGGCATTCCAAGCGCCGCCTGGGGCTCTGAGCTATGCTAAATCTTTTCCTATGAGTAGGCAAAACAAGGCAGGAGGCTGGAGAAGGGCAGGCCCAGGGCTGCATGAGGTCTGCATTAGTCAGGAGGGTGATGGTAAGCTCATTAATTCGGGTTTCCAAGTCACACGCGTGCGATCTCCTTCTCAATTAGCAGCTTTGCTCACACATTCAGCAGCTCTCCTCTGACCCCTAGTATTGCTACTGGTCTCGAAGTGACACCGAGACCAAAGGGAAATCCCGGCTCCCCAGGGTGAGATGCGATCAGAGCAAACAGCTCAAGGCGACAAAGCACACACGCGCCTGGAGCCGTGTATCCAGTGGTTGCTGAGAGCAGAGCACCCATCAGCACCAGAGGTGCTCCTAAAGGGCAATGAGAAGGCTGTCCTTGCACTGGGACAAACTCAGGAGCACATTCAGCCCGAGGCTGAGCTCTGCACAGCAGTGACTTGGCTTCTGGGGCAGAGAGCTCTGCTCACACAGGACCCAGCACTGCAGAGATATAGCCAAGAGTGGGGAACGCCTGCACGTATTTCCCTGGAAGATGCTTGCAAGAAAAACACACTGACAGTGCCCAGTGTTGCTCACCCCAGCATTACAGTCCTGCTGAAGATCCAGGGATGGGACAGGACATGCTGACAAGAAATGACACAGAGTGTGTGATGAGGACCTCAATCTGCTTATTATGTGGATAATGCGGAGAGGTCTGGCTGACGGAGCTTCTCACTGTGTGAGTCGGTCAGCATTAGAGAAAGCCAGCATGGAGTTCTGTGAGCTTTTGCAGGGGACGAAGAGGCGCAGAAGCTGCTACCCACCCTTGGTGCTCTTAGAAAGTTAACTGAGAGAATTGGAAGGGAGACCATCAGCTGACCAAATGGACACCAATAGGTCAGGTCCTGATCAGACCCGACGGAGGGCCATGGCTCCCAGACCCTATGCCACTCCTTGTCAAGGGCAGGAAACACGTCTGTGTCAGGACCCCAAGTGGGCCCTGCTGGCTGCCGGCACGTTGGGTTAAGCCGGCACCAAACGACGAGCCATCCTGTGCACCGTGAGGATCCGAACATCTCAGCACCAGTTTTGGTCAATGTCTCCTTGGTTAATGTCTCCAGTGCAGCCAGTGATTTGACGTCAGCACTGGGCAGCGGCTGCTGGTAACGGCACATGAGACAGCGTTGCTCCCAATGTGCCTGAAGGTCCGAACTGGGAATCCAGCCTTCATGCCGGACTGATAGTTCGTGAGCGGGGGAGACCTTGTTCCTGGATAGTCCCCCAGTGGTGGACATTCAGAACGATTCTGCACAGCCAATATGTTTTTGTCTTCTTATTTGGTTATGGAGTGTGACATTATAATGCACACTGGACAGAACTGGATTGCCATGAAGATTCTGTACAATAGTGTTACATTGAACTTGGAGAAGTTGTAACTCCATTGTGTACTGTGCTGTTATCTTGAACTTGAATGCACCGTTCTCTACAAGTTGACTAAGTGTTGCCATACAGCATTTCACAATTTTTAGGCAGATTGCTGTTGTGTGCTTTCAGGTTTGTAGTCACTGCAGCTGCATCTCTTTGGTATGTTATTATGACAGTTTCATTGTTTTTCGCATATGTTTAATGATTGATTCATTTGTGGAATAGCCTTAAATGTGCAAATCACCTTTGGGGTAACGGGGAGTATGCAGGGGAACCTTTACAGGGGCTGCAGATAATAAAGAGGGGGGAGATGTTGGGTATTGGGCAGGTGGTGCCTGCATGCACCAGCAGTGGAGTCATGGAGGTCATGGGTATCTGATAGGGGTGGTCACCTGTACCACTATATAGGGTTTGTGGTGCGGCATTAAACTGGTACTTTCAGCGTTACACACTGTGTGTTCTGGTTAGCATTTGGGCTGCTGTGCTAACAGATGTCTCTGGGCTTATCTTGTTTTAAAATGGATGGGCTCGTAAGGAGCAGAGGGATGTGAGGTATTTCTAGTCCGCTTCATGCTCCCGATTCCAGAACCCTTCCAATTGTGAGGAAACAGAAGTGCTGAGCTGTGTGCGTGTTCCATGGTGCAGAGTCCAGTGACAGTTGGTGCCCGGCGTCTGTGCGGGGCAGCACCGAGGTTGTTAGAAGCATAGGAATCTGCCAGAGAGGAATCTGATGTGAAGGTACTAAAGGTAAAAGGCAGCATTTCTATCAGTACTGGAGGAGGGTAGGAAACTTTGTCCTTAAGTGCTGTTTTTGTTCCCTTTGTCATGCAGTCAATCCAGCAACTAACTTGAGAACTCGACTTCTCCTCTCTTTAGTTTAGATTTGGGGAAATTCCCTGGGAAAAAAAAAAAAAAAAAAAAAAAAAATTCCTCGAAAATTCACTAGTGTCTGTGTGAGTAAAAGGTTCCAACTTTTATTGACTATCGGAAATGCTTAGCACAGAAAAGTGCAGCACTTTAATGAAAGAGTTCTGAATCACTTGAATTTGATCTTCTGTCTGTCCTGGTTGTAGGTTTTACTGCATTTGATACCTTAAAAAAAAAAACAAAACAACAACAAAACAAACCTAAAATACCAAAATATTTGATTTTTACATCAGAAAAGAAAAAAAAACAACAACCCAAGCCCTTGTTGTGGCTGAGCAGAACGTGCTGCAGCTCCATGCAGTTCTGAGTTACCGTATTCAGGCACATGTGTGTGGATTTGTGTATTGATACGCACTGGCATGCTTTTGCTGTACAGGTAACAAAGACAGGGGAAGGTTTTAGTGTTTTCTTCATAGGTGAAGAAACCTTGAAGACCAGAAATTCCAACTTACAGAATTTGACATTGGCAAAGTGAGGAGGAAAATTCTTCCTAACCTGTTATAATTAATTAATTCACGGATTCAGTGTTGGTTCGGCCTACAGGAGAAGTGAACTGCAAGGCTTGGAAGATCGCTGTCTTTGCTGAGGTTGTCCAGGTGGGTGAGCTTGAAGACCTGCAGCGGTCAGACAAATGTGTTGGGGTTACTCACTGCTGTCACTCGTGGTGTTGAAGGAGGGGCTCCATTGGAGGGCTTGCAGCCGTGCAGCCCAGGGGCTCCGTGCTGAGTCAGGGTGATGTTACTAGAGTTTGACCAGTGTTGAGGAGGGCAATGTTTTGAAACAACTGCTCCTGAGAGACTGATTGAATGAAGAGAAGAAAGCTGGGAAGATGATAGATAGGAGCACAGCTTAACTTTGTGTGCTTCTGATATTTCAGTTTTTTCTTGCATGCTCAGCTTCTTTTTGCTCCTGTGGCCTTTGCCTTGCAGGTTGTTTTCCTGAATTTAAGCTTTTACTGGGTGAATGTTGTGTAGGGGGGGATTTCCTTGTTCACCCAGTAGCCAGTTGGATGGGCAACTGGTGACTCAACATTTATCTGTGTGGGTTTTCAGCATTGCCTGCCATCTTTGTGCAGTGGTTGTAAGGTTAGGATCAAAGTTTTAAATTGATCCTTTTCTTCCTGTAGCTACGCTGCCAAGTCCACCAGAGTCTGCAGGTGACGATCCGAGGGCAGCTCAGATAACAGTGCAGCAGAGCAAGCTTTCCGTGCAGTCCGATCCCTCTCCACAGTCGATGGAAGTGATGGAAGTGGAAAACTCAGAGAATGTCCCAAGCCCGACACATCCTCCCGTTGTCATCAATTCTGCAGATGATGACAAAGGTGATGGTGAGTGTGGTTGATTTCCCGGTTCTCTAGTACTCTATTCACTTAGGCTGCTTCTATGGGTTTACCAGGTAAGTGTAGCTGTTTAAATAAAGAACCCATCTGTAGTCACTTACATTTGTACTTAAGAATATTAACTGTGGGCTGAAGTGTCATTGTATGAGCTACATAAATGTGGGAAATCTGATTGAATTCCTACCGCGTAACTGAAGAGGCTGATTTTTTCTTTCCTTGTACAGACCAGCTTTCTAAGGAGGGAGAAGAAACAAAAACACCTGTCCAGCAACCAGCTGAAGAAAACCATCATGGATTGCAGATAATTTCCACTACAAAATCTGATGCTGATACAAAACAAGGTATTCCAGGATTAATCAGAAGCACTTGCCAATTAACTCCAAAGCAATTTATTGTACAAACACAACAGAACATAGGGTTGCTGAATGGAATCAGCTATTTCCATGATCTTGTTCCTACCTTGTAACTTCATGTGCCTTTCAGATTAGGAAGGTAAACTCCTTTGTTTACATCATTAGAGCAAGACGAGGCCACAGCATGGAGTTTAAGTGCCTGTATGTGCATCTTTCCAACCAGTGGTGAAAGCCACATTTGCTGAGAGAGGAATCTAATGTCATGTGGATGGGATAAAGTAAGGGATAAAGCCTACTTTTAATATCCAGAAGGATGAAAGGAGGGCAGCAGACAGACATCAGGTCCATGGTGCTCTTAGCTGTGGGGAGAGCTGACAGGGTTTGTTCTGCATGCTTCTGAGCAGGAGGCAGTTTGCAGAGCTGTGGTCCTCAGCGTGTGCCTCTGTCCTTCAGTCTCATTCACTGCTCTGTGTTCCCAGATGACTGTCTGAATTTTGGAATAAAAACACTTGAAGAAATTAAACTGAAGAAACAAAAGGATAAAACCAAACAACAAAGTGGTGAGTTCATATGCCCTACTTTGTTATCCTTCTGATAATACTCAGATAGCTGGCACTGTGTTGGGGAATAGAGCTGTGCAGTGGTTGTTGCACATTGGACAGTAGTGAGTAACAAATGCGCTTTGGTCTTTGTGACGGTTCTGTCAGGTTTGCTTTTGTTGTTGGCAGTGGCTTTTCTTTTTCTTGTTGTAAACACTGTCTGTTTGTTCACTTGGATCAGAAGGGCCTTCAGGAGCTCCTGCTCATCTGCTCCAATCTCAGACTGTTCCTGTGCCTAAGAAGGAGAATGTGCGGACGCTGGTCAGAACTGTGACGCTGTCTGCAAAGCAGGGTAATGATGAGTACCTTTCTTTCCATTTGGTGGCTCCTAAGTGGAATGGAGAAATTACAATTGGGACTTACCCTGAGTGCATTACAGTTGCAATATTATTTTCTGTCAGGGCTGTCAAAGTGGTGTCTTTTGGGTGTCTTTGTTTTGGGTGGGAAATGGGCTCACAAGACAGTAATTCTGTTGGTTTCTGTCAAATAAGCACTTTGTTTTTCTTTGTTTTAGGGGAGAAGCCTGTGATTCGACTGAATATTGCTGATAAACCTGGAAAACAGGAATCCTCTGTAGGTAAGGGCTGCTTGTGAGCTGCTGTTTGGCTGCCTCCACGCAAATGGGAGGGCACTGCTGAAGCAGGAGGGAGGAAAGTGTGTCGTGGGTCTGTGATGACTCCATGTGGCACACAAGTGTAGCAGCTGAAAGGTGAATTTGAGAACATACACTTGGAGAAACCAAAGTTTGTGGTTGACTGTTGTAAAAATCTTTCTCCAAAGGAATTATCTTAGGAATGTTGTTGTTTTCTCTCTGTAGCTGATGTCAGTGGCCTTCCGCTGAAATGCAGCCTTGCAGAAAGGCTGGGGAAGAAGATCAAGATTGACAGAGCACCAAGGAGAGGTAAATGGTCATTGGTGTTTGCTGCACAGATTCTCTAGGCTTTCTGCTTGTTCTTTCCTGGGAGCGTTCTCTTTGCGTGCTTGCTGAAGTCTTCATCACTGGGATTTGAAGTTCCTTTCCCTGCCCCGTTTTGAAACGTGAACACAGAGCTGGCATTTATGCAGCATCCCTGCTTTGTTCCATTCTGTAGTTCAAGGCATGAAGTCTCTGAAGGAGAGACAGGGACATACTTGTGCTCAGATAGATAATAACTAGGTATTACACCTGCTTTCCCCTTTTTCCTTCTCATGAATTTAGACCACTTCCACAGAGCCCTAAATGTTAATTTGAAAGGGAAAAATGGGACTGGTTTTCAAAATATAGGACAGGTGGCTTAGAAGAGAAAACTGCAGAGTGAAGCTGTCCTGCGATGCGCTGCTGGGAACACTCATATTCTGTAATATTATGAAAAATCTGGAAACTTAAGCTCTCGTTGGACTCTCATTTAATCATTATGCTTCTCCTTTCTTGATGATGGCAGAGAAGGGTGCCAAGCCAGCAGGGGAGATCCATGTCAAAACTCTGGAAGAGATCCGTCTTGAGAGAGCGAATCAGCGAGGAGAAACCCCAGCTGCCCCCCAGGCAGAAGGGTGCTGTAAGGTGGAGGATCCCAGCTCCAGGGTGAGGCCTTCCCCTGCAGTTCACATCAAAACCTACTCGGAAGCCCTGGCTGAAAGGAAACACAAAGGACTGGAGGAAGAGAAGCAAAAAGTAGAAGAGCTTCTTACTGACAAGAGAGTGAGGGTAAATGCAAGAACAAGAGAATTTTCCCTCCACCTGGGCCGGGTAACGTGAAACTGGAAGAGCCACGGCGTAAATTCAAGCGATTGGAAGAAGTGCATATTAAAACCTTGGAAGAAATCAAGCAGGAAAAAGCCCTGCGGATGCAGCAGATCGCAAAGCCAGCAGGTAAGGAGGTGCTTCACTGTCTGCTCTGCCAAAGTGATTCCCCTGTCAAGCAAATGGAGTTTGCTTAGAATTGCCTGGGCTGTTTCTTACCAAATGCAAAGGCAGGAAGTGCCAGGATGTCCATCCATGTGTTTTTCCATTGAATCCGTGGTGTCTGCCTGCTTCATTCTGGAAAATTCATTCGCTGTGAGGTTTTGTAATTCAGTTTCTCCTGTATTTTCTTTCTGCCATGTTTTTGGTGTGGCATGTTCTGTGTGTTGACGCCAAGGTTGCCTTCATCTTTGGCGTGTGTTGCTTAGTTCGATATGTAAATGTATTTGTAAAGCAGGGATTGACTCCTCAACATGGGGGCCAACCTCTGTCACAAAGGTCAGGGGGGTGAGTTATTCATTGGGGATGTGAAAGGCTTTGTGATGAGACAGCATGTGAAGGAGGGAAGAGCTTGGATACTGTATGGACTGCGTGATGTCGCCTCTGTCTGTGCTTTGTTAATGAATGTGAGGAAATAAGCACATGGAGGAAACACTGGCACTCGGGTTTCTTTCTATGCTTGCTGTTGACCAAATGATTTTCTTTTTCCTTGTTTTATAGCACCTGGAAGAGAAGAGAAAAAGACTGCAGAATGGAGCAGGGCTGCTCCCAAAGCTGTCTCTGCACCCGCAGAGGTGAGTCCCTTCTGTAGATGGACACAGTGACACAATTTCTTCACATGTTCTCATGTCTCACTGCTCACCATGTGCCACCATCATGAGTGCATTCCTACCTTCCTGCCTTTGGTGAAGAGCTGCAGCCATGTTTCACAATCCTGATACTTTCAATGGCTTTCCCAGACAGCTTTGCACTCCTCAAACTCAGAATTGATCTGATTGTATCTGGCAGTGAGGCAGTAACCCTGCTGGCACCAGGTACAACTTGTGAGGTTAACGTGGGTGGCACTGGATACAAAAAGGCCACGACGGCTTCGTGTTCAGGGAAATCAGACTGTGGGTGGATGTTGTGTAGGGGAACAGGAATGACTTTCTGTTGCTCAAATAGAATGTGGTAGGTAACAACTCCAGTACTGCGCTGATTTAAACGAGCTTGCTTTGTTAATTGCACACGTTTGAAACAGTGTTTTCACAGCAAAGCATGGATCTTGTTATATGCAGGCATTTATGAAAGGGTCAGTGACCCAAGTGACAGGAATGTACTGTTCCAGGTGCAGCCGTTTTTGCAATATCTCCAATCTGATTTCCTTCATACACTCCCCCTGGTGTTTGTTCTGATTTTGCACTTACTTTATTTCTTTTTAGCCCTGGGATCAGAGTACACCAAATTCTAGAGCTCAAGCAAAGAGCCTTGAGGGGACAATAAAGGAGAAGCTGCAGCTGAGACAACCGGAGAAGCTGAAGAAGGAAGTGGCTGCTGTGCCGGCTGCTGCTAAAGAAACAGTCAAAGGTAAAAGTGCAGAGCTTAGCAGTCCTGAATCCACCCTTCGTGGTCAGCTTATCAGCTTGCAAAGGCCTAAGTGAAATCTCAGCACGGTGGGCACCAGCATTGCCAGGGAAACCATCAGCCCAACCTCAGGAGCAGAGAACTATGAATGAGTGTTGAGTGTGAGGTGGTCCTCGGAAGTAAAGGGACCTGAGTGCTCATGGTGGGTGCGTGCCTTTGCTTAGTGCTAGAAAAGGAAATGCTTATTTTCTTAGTTCACTTGTGTTCCTTCCAGCCAGACTTCAGCTTGAGAACGAGGGACAGACAGTGGCACTGAGCTGCAGACTTACCTGTGTGATAAACCCCTGGATGTATTTTGTGGGTCTGTTGTGGCTTGCACAGCGTCTGGTTGCACACTCTTGTCTGTAGCTCCTGCTTTTTCCTTTCTCTAGAGGGACCATGTATTGCTTTCTCCTGCTGTATGGCTGTTTCCCTTGTCTGGGTTATAATATGGTGTAGCTGTGCAGTTTCTTTGTTCCTTTGGTCGGACTGTTGGTATGCAGCACTTACTGTGGAAGATATTGCTGAGATTTGTGGAAAGAGCAATGTAATTTTGCTGGCCGGATGTATTTAACTGTGGAGAAGAGCTGTGGGAATGACAGGACAACCTGGACTCCTCTCAAGGCACAATTGTACCAGCTCTCTCTTCTTCCTGTAGCCAAGGGCAACGTTTGTGTGAAGCCTTGGGATGGCAAAGCCAGCAGCCCCACGAAGCGAGCAAGGAAGCGGAAGGCTGCTGAGATCTCTCCTTCTGCTGTGGCAGCTGTGAATCCTCGGAGAAGCACTGAAGAAGAGGAGCCTCCAGCTAAAAAGGCTAAAATAGCAGCTTTGGTAAGGAGGGGAGGAAGCGTCAGTGCTGTCCTGGTCAGGCTTACTGTTAACGTCCTTCAGGAGCCCCTTGGCCTCCATGTTGGGTTAAGGCTCAGCAGTGCTGAAGGAGAAGTGCTGCAGAAGAAGGATCTCCTGAGCAATCATTGACTTTGTCTTCCTTCTTCCCAGACTGCTGCTCCAGCCCTGCCGGAGGTCAGCCTGCTCACCAAGGCTGTAGAAGTTGACCTTGAAAAGTTCATCTCGGAATTCTTAGAGGAAATGGAAGGACAATATGACTTGGAGCTGGAGAAGGATGTGGATGAACTCCATCTTGAACTTTCCGAGATGATTGACAGTATAACTGAGTAGTCTTATAGTATATATATATATATATAAATAAATATTTTAAAAGGCTTCACAATGAGTCTTAAAGCACAGCTGAACTGGTAAAAGATTGGCAGACTACATTCCATTGTCCTGAGTTTTCCTGCGGGTCAGAGTTGAGGTCCTGTGCATCCATTCCCTGCTCCTGGTTGGCTCCTTTCAGCAGCAAGAGGACAAAGCAGTTCTGTGACAGCCCAGAAGGACGTCCATCTGTGTGCTGCAGTGCCTGGCAATTGATCTCCTGATTCAGTGACGCTCCGAAGGCTTCAGCCTCAAGCTCCTTCCTTCCTCCTCCCTTGGCCATGCTCAGCGTTGGGTGCAGCTGGAAGCTTCTTCAGTGCTCCCATTTCTTGGGTAGTCCCTATGTCTAGCTTGGAGTTCTGCCAGCTCTTGAGTTTTGTTGGTGTATGCTTTTGTTTATGACTTGAATCCTTTAAGGCAACTTAATGACAGTGTGGGGGTGGGAGGGAGCAGAATTATTCTGGTGTTTTGGACCAAATGTGCCACCAAGGCGGGGGGGTGCTCCCTGCCTTCCAGTTATCAGCAGTGATGCAGCAGCAGTGTGAGAAGTGGGAGCTGCATGCCGCAGCTGCGTTATTCCCTCCTTTCCCTTTTTCTGGACTTCCAGTGCTGTTTGCTGGCAGAGCTTGATGCTGTGCTGATGATTTCTGGAAGCCAACATGTGTGCGCTTCGCTTGTCTCAGTTCAGTGTGCAGCCATCCCAGCCCTGCTGTTGGCACAGTGCAGCCCTGGCCCTGCTGGAGGACGTCGTGGTGACTCTGAGCTTCAGCAGGGTATTGAGTGGTTTTCTGCTGCCTCTGGGTGGGACTGTGCCCATGTCATGTCTGCCATTGTTACTGTAAATATTTTATCCTTTCCTTTTGTATTTGCCTTCTATTTAAGATATTGTATGAATGCAGACAGGCTCCTCTGTTTGTGCCAGCGGCTCTCAGCTGTGTTTTTAAATAAACCTGGCACAGGACAGCAGTGCTGTACGTCTGCCTGCAGCTCTTGGAGGGAGCAGGAGGGGAGCCAGGAGTGCTGCTCCAGCAACATCCTGGTGCTGCTGCCACCAGGGTTACTGCTGTGCTGCTGTTATGAGCTCCATGGAAGAGATGAGCTCCAGCACTGCCTCCTCACACTTATTTGGTTCTGAAGCCTTCAGTTGCTATTGGCCGTGGCACATTCCATGCAGTGTGAATCTCTCTAACAGACATAACTGTATCAGTGGAATTGTGGGGGCTGGGAGGGAGGACACAGTGCTGCTGAGAGCAGGGCCAGGCAGCCCAGCATGCTCAGCACCACAGCCAAGTGAGGCTGGTAGTTCAGTTACAGTCTTTGCACTCCCTGTGCTATCTGCACCGCTTTGGCATGAAGACGTGACTGGAAAGTTCATCCAGTATTGAGCTGAGCTGTGCTTCCCCCCCATAACCCACAGTGCTGCCACAGCCACATTCTGAGGGCAGACACCCAGCTTCCATAACCAACCATGCACTGAGGCTGAACTGCCCACACCCCACATCCCAACCTGCTCCTCTACAAAATATCTCCAGTTTATTCCATACAAATCCCAGAGCATCCCACTCTTCCCATCCTGCAGCGGGGAGCGGAGACAGCCACAGCTCCCCATGTCCCATCGCATCCCACTCCAGCTGCCCTGTGGTCCTCAGTGCTGCAGCATCCGGCTGTAAGGTCCACCGCGGGTCCTCAGTTCGGTGGGTGTCCCCATCTCAGCCATGGTGTAATGCTCCAGCACCACAACATGGTCTGCCTTCTCCAGCATCCGGGGTTGATGGCTGATGAGCAGCATTGACTGGTCCCCCCTGTTGGGCATTGGGTAGGTTTGTGGCGTGGCATTAGGCTGATACATTCGGTGTTACACGCTGTGTGTGAGTCCCGTCTGTTCCCATGTGCGGAGGCACGGTACTTTCACACAGCAGCCTTGATTAGTCGCCGGATCGGGAGACGACAGCCTTCATGTTAGAAATGTGGACAAATGCTTCTGTTGTCTGAACCGTCTCTTGGCTCTCAGCACAATGGTGCGCTGCCTTTCAAACCCTTCACAGCACTGCTAGGTGCCAAGTGCTGTGCTTTAAGTCTGTTGCACGATGAGTGGCAGCAGGGTCTTTCCAAGTGAAATGCTTCATGCTGTAGATAAACAACAACAACAAATACAGCTGGGTTAATGTGGTCGTCTTCCTGTGGCATATTAGTTGAAGCAAAAAAGAAAATCCCCATCCCTTCTTGCTGGTGCTCTTGGCCACCCCCAGGAAGGGCTGAAAAGCTCTTCCAGGTCCTTTCCTTTGAGCCTTTGCTGCAGAGGGTCCCCACAGATTCCATTCCAAGATCTCCCTAAGCCTTCCTGTTTCCTACAGCTGTAGGCACTGATCCTAAAACAGCTGGGCTCTGTTTCCAGCCTGTGGGACCCCAGGAGTTCCTCACACCATCTTCTGCAAAGCCAGAGCTGCCCACAGTCCCCCACAGCCACTCTTCCCACTACATACATCAGGGTGCAGATGCAGCATGCTGAGTCCAGGATGTTTCACACTTTGATGTACAACGTGGACACGGTGAACTCCAACCCCGTGTGGCTGCAGTACTTGATGGAAACGACATTATTTGGGTGACCCTTGAGGGAAGCAATTTCCTGACCCGTCACCAAGTTCCACATCTTACAGCTCCGGTCTGTAGGAAGAAGAACGTGCCTGAGAGAGTTGGGCTGGGGAGTTCATCCGTGGCGTGGAGGCACCGACTCCTTCCCAAGCGCTGCCTCCCACCACCCACAGCTCCTCTCCAGGGCAATGGAGCCAGCCTGCTCCAGCACCTGGACATCAGAAGGCAGGGACAGGGGAGCAGCCCAGAAGGAGCCATCCCTGCCATGCACCCCAATTCCCCACGCCAGCCTGGGGAGATCTATGAGAATAGCGCATAAAAAGCCAGCAGCCCCCACACCTGTTCTGTCCAACCTATACCTTTTTAGGCAGTGAAAAGCAGTTCATCGGTGGCATCTAGGCAGAGCACAGGCTTGGTGTGTCCTTCTGCCACAGAGACGCACTGCAGTGGGGCTGTCCGGGCATTCTTGGTGCCACCCACTGGATTAATGATGCCCCCTGCATGGGAAAGAAAGAAGGTGGGGTAGGTATGTGGAAAGGCACAGCACTGTAAGGTCCTACAGGCATGGGAAAGCACGAGCTGCCCCACCCCCAAGAATCTTCCACTTCCTGGTAGGGCAATGGGCCCCTCCATCTGAACTCAGGCATATCTGAGCAATCATCTTCATGGAAAACCTTGGCATCTCCCCACTAGCAGCCCCTGCCTAACGGCTCTGCCCAGGTGACACAGACTGTGAGACGTGATGCTCACGGCCTCTGCTCTGAGCCAGGAAACTCAGCTCATTGGACCCCAGCTCAGTTGAGGACAAACTGCAATTTCTCCATGTGAAGCTCTGCCAGGAACGTTTCATTAGACCAATTTCATGGCAGTTCCTTCAAGCTGCCAGCCAGCCCGTGGTTGGCAAAGTTTGGAAACGGAGCTGTACTCCTTTTAAAACCAACAGGATGACAGGGGGCAGCACTGGCATTTGCACCCAGCACCCTGTCCCCGATGCTGGCTCAGAGGATCCATCCTCACCAAACCTTCTTCCAAGGGACGCCCTGCAGGCACCTCATCCCTCCGGCCACAGCATCTGCCAATCACTTCCACATCAGAGTGTTCAGAACACTGAGGTCCAGCAGCCCCACTGCTGCAGTCCTGAGCTATGTGGACACCAGCAGCTCTTTCCTGCTGGCATTCCAAGCGCTGCCTGGGGCTCTGAGCTATGCTAAATCTTTTTCTATGAGTAGGCAAAACAAGGCAGGAGGCTGGAGAAGGGCAGGCCCAGGGCTGCATGAGGTCTGCATTAGTCAGGAGGGTGATGGTAAGCTCATTAATTAGGGTTTCCAAGTCACACGCGTGCGATCTCCTTCTCAATTAGCAGCTTTGCTCACACATTCAGCAGCTCTCCTCTGACCCCTAGTATTGCTACTGGTCTCGAAGTGACACCGAGACCAAAGGGAAATCCCGGCTCCCCAGGGTGAGATGCGATCAGAGCAAACAGCTCAAGGCGACAAAGCACACACGCGTCTGGCACCGTGTATCCAGTGGTTGCTGAGAGCAGAGCACCCATCAGCACCAGAGGTGCTCCTAAAGGGCAATGAGAAGGCTGTCCTTGCACTGGGACAAACTCAGGAGCACATTCAGCCCGAGGCTGAGCTCTGCACAGCAGTGACTTGGCTTCTGGGGCAGAGAGCTCTGCTCACACAGGACCCAGCACTGCAGAGATATAGCCAAGAGTGGGGAACGCCTGCACGTATTTCCCTGGAAGATGCTTGCAAGAAAAACACACTGACAGTGCCCAGTGTTGCTCACCCCAGCATTACAGTCCTGCTGGAGAGCCAGGGATGGGACAGGACATGCTGACAAGAAATGACACAGAGTGTGTGATGAGGACCTCAATCTGCTTATTATGTGGATAATGCGGAGAGGTCTGGCTGACAGAGCTTCTCACTGTGTGAGTCGGTCAGCATTAGAGAAAGCCAGCATGGAGTTCTGTGAGCTTTTGCAGGGGACGAAGAGGCGCAGAAGCTGCTACCCACCTTTGGTGCTCTTAGAAAGTTAACTGAGAGAATTGGAAGGGAGACCATCAGCTGACCAAATGGACACCAATAGGTCAGGTCCTGATCAGACCCGACGGAGGGCCATGGCTCCCAGACCCTATGCCACTCCTTGTCAAGGGCAGGAAACACGTTTGTGTCGGGACCCCAAGTGGGCCCTGCTGGCTGCCGGCACGTTGGGTTAAGCCGGCACCAAACGACGAGCCATCCTGTGCACCGTGAGGATCTGAACATCTCAGCACCAGTTTTGGTCAACAACTCCTTGGTTAATGTCTCCAGTGCAGCCAGTGATTTGACGTCAGCACTGGGCAGCGGCTGCTGGTAACGGCACATGAGACAGCGTTGCTCCCAATGTGCCTGAAGGTCCGAACTGGGAATCCAGCCTTCATGCCGGACTGATAGTTCGTGAGCGGGGGAGACCTTGTTCCTGGATAGTCCCCCAGTGGTGGACATTCAGAACGATTCTGCACAGCCAATATGTTTTTGTCTTCTTATTTGGTTATGGAGTGTGACATTATAATGCACACTGGACAGAACTGGATTGCCATGAAGATTCTGTACAATAGTGTTACATTGAACTTGGAGAAGTTGTAACTCCATTGTGTACTGTGCTGTTATCTTGAACTTGAATGCACCGTTCTCTACAAGTTGACTAAGTGTTGCCATACAGCATTTCACAATTTTTAGGCAGATTGCTGTTGTGTGCTTTCAGGTTTGTAGTCACTGCAGCTGCATCTCTTTGGTATGTTATTATGACAGTTTCATTGTTTTTCGCATATGTTTAATGATTGATTCATTTGCGGAATAGCCTTAAATGTGCAAATCACCTTTGGGGTAACGGGGAGTATGCAGGGGAACCTTTACAGGGGCTGCAGATAATAAAGAGGGGGGAGATGTTGGGTATTGGGCAGGTGGTGCCTGCATGCACCAGCAGTGGAGTCATGGAGGTCATGGGTATCTGATAGGGGTGGTCACCTGTACCACTATATAGGGTTTGTGGCGCGGCATTAAACTGGTACTTTCAGCATTACACACTGTGTGTTCTGGTTAGCATTTGGGCTGCTGTGCTAACAGATGTGTCTGGGGTTATCTTGTTTTAAAATGGAAGGGCTTGTTAGGAGCAGAGGGATGTGAGGTATTTCTAGTCCGCTTCATGCTCCCGATTCCAGAACCCTTCCAATTGTGAGGAAACAGAAGTGCTGAGCTGTGTGCGTGTTCCATGGTGCAGAGTCCAGTGACAGTTGGTGCCCGGCGTCTGTGCAGGGCAGCACCGAGGTTGTTAGAAGCATAAGAATCTGCCAGAGAGGAATCTGATGTGAAGGTACTAAAGGTAAAAGGCAGCATTTCTATCAGTACTGGAGGAGGGTAGGAAACTTTGTCCTTAAGTGCTGTTTTTGTTCCCTTTGTCATGCAGTCAATCCAGCAACTAACTTGAGAACCGGACTTCTCCTCTCTTTAGTTTAGATTTGGGGAAATTCCCTGGGAAAAAAAAAAAAAAAAAAAAAAAAATTCCTCGAAAATTCACTAGTGTCTGTGTGAGTAAAAGGTTCCAACTTTTATTGACTATCGGAAATGCTTAGCTCAGAAATGTGCAGCACTTTAATGAAAGAGTTCTGAATCACTTGAATTTGATCTTCTGTCTGGCCTGGTTGCAGGTTTTACTGCATTTGGTACCTTAAAAAAAAAAGCAACAAAACAAATCTAAAATACCAAAATATTTGATTTTTACATCAGAAAAGAAAAAAAAAAAATGAACCAACCCAAACCCTTGTTGTGGCTGAGCAGAACGTGCTGCAGCTCCATGCAGTGCTGAGTTACCGTATTCAGGCACATGTGTGTGGATTTGTGTATTGATACGCACTGTCATGCTTTTGCTGTACAGGTAATAAAGACGGAGGATGGTTTTTGTGGATTCTGCAAAGGTGAAGAATCCTTGAAGACCAGAAATTCCAACTTACAGAATTTGACATAGGCAAAGTGAGGAGGAAAATTCTTCCTAACCTGTTATAATTAATTAATTCACGGATTCAGTGTTGGTTCGGCCTACAGGAGAAGTGAACTGCAAAGCTTTGAAGATCACTGTATTTGCTGAGGTTGTCCAGGTGGTTGAGCTTGAAGACCTGCAGCGGTCAGACAAATGTGTTGGGGTTACTCACTGCTGTCACTCGTGGTGTTGAAGGAGGGGCTCCATTGGAGGGCTTGCAGCCGTGCAGCCCAGGGGCTCCGTGCTGAGTCAGGGTGATGTTACTAGAGTTTGACCAGTGTTGAGGAGGGCAATGTTTTGAAACAACTGCTCCTGAGAGACTGATTGAATGAAGAGAACAAAGCTGGGAAGACGGGTGGGCATTCCTCATTCTTTTCTGCTTGTCGGTGTTTTGCTTAGGGTTCCTTTTCAAAAGAAGATTTCACTGATCAAGACTGTAGAAGACTTTCAGTCCAAGGAAGCACGAGCCAGCTCTTTGAGAAGCACAGGAAGAGCTGCACAGAGATCCCCGAGACCAGAACCGCTTCTGTGCGCTCGTCCAGCATGTCGATTAAAGGAAATGATTGCTATTTCTACTTCTATTCCACTTGTAAAAAGGTCTGCTTGGGTTTTTTCCTTCATTTTTTCTTTCTTTCAGTTCTGAAGTTAAGAGGAATGGGTAGAATAAGTAGAAGTATTACTGGTCTTCAGCAAACTTCATAACTAATTGCATTGTACAATAGAGCAACTCGCTAAAAATGAGCTCAAAGCATGGCCAGTTCTCAGGCTGTACTATTTCATTTTCCTCTCTTGGTTTCCATTGGGTTACAGGGAGACAACTGTCCCTTCAGGCACTGTGAAGCCGCTTTGGGCAATGAAACCATCTGCACGCTGTGGAAGGAGGGCCGCTGCTTCAGGAATGTCTGCAGGTTCAGGCACATGGAGATCAGTGTGAGTGTTGGCTCCTCAGAGTTTATCACCAAACCCACTTCTCATTTCTTTAGGTGGGCTGAATGTGCTTTTGCAGATTAGGTTCATTTGCTTTTAAATGATGATGGTTCCTACGGTTAAGAATAGGGGAGGAAGCAGAGGGAAGAGAGCTCAATGGCATTGGTATATCATAGCAGAATATTCTTGTAGTTGATACCAACAGTGTTCTATCAACAGTTGCTAAAGAACCACATCAATCAGACAAGCATTCTGCAAGGTGTGTTAGTTTAACCCCTTCTAAACTGGTGTCCTCACCCACAGAATGCTAGGAAAGTTCAGTGAGCCTGGTGCTCCCAGCCTGCGCACGCTTCAGAGTGGTGTTTGAGTGCTGCTTTGTGGCAGTCTGCTCACTGGCACCATCTGGAGCTCAGTCTCCCTTTGCAGATCTTAGGTCCACGTTACCATCAGCTCTTCTTCCTTTCTGTCTTCAGAAAAAACGCAGCATGATTTCCTGCTACTGGGAGAACCAGCCAGCAGGCTGCCAGAAATCCAACTGTGCCTTCCATCACACCAAGGGACGTTACCTCAATGGGGTTTTCTTTCCACCAAGCCAAAGTGAGTTTGTCTTTTTTAGGGACGAAAGATTAACTCTATTACTCACAGGTGGGTATAGTGTCATAAAGAACGCCAGGTAACGTTCACTTGTGAGCTGATAGATAGGTTCAGAGCTGAACTTTGTGCGCTTCTGATACCTCAGTTTATCTTGCATGCTCAGCTTCTCTCTGCTCCTGTGGCCTTTGCCTTGCAGGTTGTTCTCCTGCATTTAAGCTTTTACTGGGTGTCAGGGAGATGAATGTTGTGTAGGGGGGGATTTCTTTGTTTACAGAGAAGCCATTTGGATGGGCAAGTGGAGACAGCATTTATCTGTGTGGGTTTTCAGCCTTCCCTGCCATCTTTGTGCAGTGGATAATCTGATTGAATTCCTACCGCATAACTGAAGAGACTGATTTTTTCTTTGCTTGTACAGACCAGCTTTCTAAGGAGGGAGAAGAAACAAAAACACCTGTCCAGCAATCAGCTGAAGAAAACCATCTTGGATTGCAGATAATTTCCACTACAAAATCTGATGCTGATACAAAACAAGGTATTCCAGGATTAATCAGAAGCACTTGCCAATTAACTCCAAAGCAATTCATTGTACAAACACAACAGAACATAGGGTTGCTGAATGGAATCAGCTATTTCCATGATCTTGTTCCTACCTTGTAACTTCATGTGCCTTTCAGATTAGGAAGGTAAACTCCTTTGTTTACATCATTAGAGCAAGACGAGGCCACAGCATGGAGTTTAAGTGCCTGTATGTGCATCTTTTCAACCAGTGGTGAAAGCCACATTTGCTGATAGAGGAATCTAATGTCATATGGATGGGATAAACTAAGGGATAAAGCCTACTTTTAATATCCAGAAGGATGAAAGGAGGGCAGCAGACAGACATCAGGTCCATGGTGCTCTTAGCTGTTGGGAGAGCTGACAGGGTTTGTTCTGCATGCTTCTGAGCAGGAGGCAGTTTGCAGAGCTGTGGTCCTCAGCGTGTGCCTCTGTCCCTCAGTCTCATTTACTGCTCTGTGTTCCCAGATGACAGTTTGAATGCTGGAATAAAAACACTTGGATCAGAAGGACCTTCAGGAGCTCCTGCTCATCGGCTCAAATCTCAGATTGTTCGTGTGCCTAAGAAGGAGAATGTGCGGACACTGGTCAGCACTGTGATGCTGCCTGCAAAGCAGGGTAATGATGAGTACCTTTGCTTCCATTTGGTGGCTCCTAAGTGGAATGGATAAATTACAATTGGGACTTACCCTGAGTGCATTACAGTTGCAATATTATTTTCTGTCAGGGCTGTCAAAGTGGTGTCTTTTGGTTGTATTTGTTTTGGGTGGGAAATGGGCTCACAAGACAGTAATTCTGTTGGTTTCTGTCAAATAAGCACTTTGTTTTTCTTTGTTTTAGGGGAGGTGCCTGTGAGTCTACCGAATACTGCTGATAAACCTGGAAAACGGAAATCCTCTGTAGGTAAGGGCTGCTTGTGAGCTGCTGTTTGGCTGCCTCCAATGGCAGGGAGGGCACTGCTGAAGCAGGAGGGAGGAAAGTGTGTCGTGGGTCTGTGATGACTCCAAGTGGCACACAAGTGTAGCAGCTGAAAGGTGAATTTGAGAACATACACTTGGAGAAACCAAAGTTTGTGGTTGACTTGTAAAAATCTTTCTCCAAAGGAATTATCTTAGGAATGTTGTTGTTTTCTCTCTGTAGCTGATGTCAGTGGCCTTCCGCTGAAGCGCAGCCTCGTAGAAAGGCTGGGGAAGAAGATCGAGGTTGACAGAGCACCAAGGAGAGGTAAATGGTCATCGGTGTTTGCTGCACAGATTCTCTAGGCTTTCTGCTTATTCTTTCTCAGGAGCGTTGTTGTTGGGAACACGTATATTCTGTAATATTATGACAAATCTGGAAACTTGAGCTCTCGTTGGAATTTCTTGTAA
This sequence comes from Coturnix japonica, assembly GCF_054131305.1. Taxonomy (NCBI): domain Eukaryota; kingdom Metazoa; phylum Chordata; class Aves; order Galliformes; family Phasianidae; genus Coturnix; species Coturnix japonica. The sequence goes on along the minus strand of NC_140687.1, from coordinate 7,686,933 downwards.
TCCTTATGCTTCTCCTTTCTTGATGATGACAGAGAAGGGTGCCAAGCCAGCAGGGGAGATCTGGAAGAAGAGACGACTGGAAGAAGAGAAGCAAAAAGTAGAAGAGGTTCTTACTGAGAAGAGATCTAAGGATAAGCGCAAGAAGAAGAGAATTTTCCCTCCACCTGAGCCTGGTAACGTGAAACTGGAAGAGCCACCGCGTAAAATCAAGCGATTGGAAGAAATGCATATTAAAAGCTTGGAAGAAATCAAGCAGGAGAAAGCCCTGCGGATGCAGCAGATCGCAAAGCCAGCAGGTAAGGAGGTGCTTCACTGTCTGCTCTGCTGAAGTGCTTCCCCTGTCAAGCAAATGGAGTTTGCTTAGAATTGCCTGGGCTGTTTCTTACCAAATGCAAAGGCAGGAAGTGCCAGGATGTCCATCCATGTGTTTTTCCATTGAATCCGTGGTGTCTGCCTGCTTCATTCTGGAGAATTCATTCGCTGTGAGGTTTTGTAATTCAGTTTCTCCTGTACTTTCTTTCTGCCATGTTTTTGGTGTGGCATGTTCTGTGTGTTGACGCCAAGGTTATCTTCATCTTTGGCGTGTTGCTTGTTTTAATATGTAAATGTGTTTGTAAAGCCAGGATTGAGTCCTTAACATGGGGGCCAACCTCTGTCACAAAGGTCAGGGGGGTGAGTTATTCATTGGGCAGGTGAGAGAGGCTTCGTGAAGAGACAGCATGTGAAGGAGGGAAGAGCTTGGATACTGTATGGACTGCGAGATGTCGCCTCTCTCGTGTTCTTTGTTATTGAATGTGAGGAAATAAGCACATGGAGGAAACACTGGCACTCAGGATTCTTTCTACGCTTGCAGTTGACCAAGTGATTTTCTTTTTCCTTGTTTTAAAGCACCTGGAAGAGAAGAGGAAAAGACTGTGGAATGGAGCAGGGCTGCTCCCAAAGCTGTCTCTGCACCCGCAGAGGTGAGTCCCTTCTGAAGATGGACACAGTAACTCAATTTCTTCACATGTTCTTGTGTCTCACTGCTCACCATGTGCCACCATCATGAGTGCATTCCTACCTTCCTGCCTTTGGTGAAGAGCTGCAGCCATATTTCACAATCCTGATACTTTCAATGGCTTTCCCAGACAGCTTTGCACTCCTCAAACTCAGAATTGATCTGATTGTATCTGGCAGTGAGGCAGTAACCCTGCTGGCACCAGGTGCAACTTGTGAGGTTAACGTGGGAGCGCTGGATACAAAAAGGCCACGATGGCTTCGTGTTCAATGAAATCAGACTGTGGGTGGATATTGTGTAGGGGAACAGGAATGACTTTCTGTTGCTCAAATAGAATGTGGTATGTAACAGCTCTAGCACTGTGCTGATTTAAACGAGCACTGAAGAAGAGGAGCCTCTTGCTAAAAAAGCAGCTTTGGTAAGGAGGGGTAGAAGTGTCAGTGCTGTCCTGGTCAGGCTGATACTGAGATACAACTCCTGTAGAAAGTGTGGAGAACTGAAATGTTCTGCAGGTTTCCTTTCAAAGTAGACACTGTGTGCAGGATGCTGGATGAATGACAGTGTGTGCACAATGCTCTGCAGCCCTGTGATTCCTCTGTAGTGTGAAGGAATTTGTCCATTAATGCTGCATTGTTAAAAAGACCTGAGGTGCTCTGCAGCCTTCATGTGGTTGTTAACATCCTTCAGGAGCCCCTTAGCCCCTGTGTTGGGTTCAGGATCAGCAGTGCTGAAGGAGAAGCACTGCAGAGGAAGGATCTCCTGAGCAATCATTGACTTTGTCTTCCTTCTTCCCAGACTGCTGCTCCAGCCCTGCCGGAGGTCAGCCTGCTCACCAAGGCTGTAGAAGATGACACTGAAAAGTTCATCTCGGAAATCTCAGGAGGGGAAATGGAAGCAGAAATTGACTTGGACCTGGAGAAGGATGATGAGGATGATCTCCTTCGTGAACTTTCTGAGATGACTGACTGTTGAACTGCGTAGTAGTTATTATAGTATGTTAAAGAAAAGAAAAAAAAAAAAACACAAACAAACAAAAAACCAAAAAAAACCAACAAAACAACAACAACAAAAAAAAACCTTTAATTTAATAAAAACCTTTTCTTTTTGGTTGGATACCCCAGGGTGATACTTTACTAAAGGAGGCTTCACAATAATGAGTCTTAAAGCACAGCTGAACTGGTAAAAGATTGGCAGACTGCATTCCATTGTCCTGAGTTTTCCTGCTGGTCAGAGTTGAGGCCCTGTGCATCCATTCCCTGATCTAGGTTGGCTCCTTTCAGCAGCAAGAGGATAAAGCAGTTCTGTGACAGCCCAGAAGGACGTCCATCTGTGTGCTGCAGTGCCTGGCAATTGATCTTCTGATTCAGTGACGCTTTGAAGGCTTCAATCTCAAGCTCCTTCCTTCCCCCTCCCTTGGCCATGCTCAGCGTTGGGTGCAGCTGGAAGCTTCTTCGGTGCTCCCATTTCTCGGGCAGTCCCCATGTCTAGCCTGGAGTTCTGCCAGCTCTTGAGTTTTTTTGGTGTATGCCTTTGTTTATGACTCGAATCCTTTAAGGCAACTTAATGACAGTGTGGGGGTGGGAGGGAGCAGAATTATTCTGGTGTTTTGGACCAAATGTGCCACCAAGGCGGGGGGTGCTCCCTGCCTTCCAGTTATCAGCAGTGATGCAGCAGCAGTGTGAGAAGCGGGAGCTGCATGCCACTGCTGCGTTATTCCCTCCTTTCCCTTTTTCTGGATTTCCAGTGCTGTTTGCTGGCAGAGCACGATGCTGTGCTGATGATTTCTGGAAGCCAACACGTGTGCGCTTCGCTTGTCTCAGTTCAGAGTGCAGCCATCCCAGCCCTGCTGTTGGCACAGTGCAGCCCTGGCCCTGCTGGAGGACGCCGTGGTGACTCTGTGCTTCAGCAGGGTATTGAGTGGTTTTCTGCTGCCTCTGGGTGGGACTGTGCCCATGTCGTGTCTGCCACTGTTACTGTAAATATTTTATGTTTTCCTTTTGTATTTGCCTTCTATTTAAGATATTGTATGAACGTAGTCAGGCTCCTCTGTTTGTGCCAGCGGCTCTCAGCTGTGTTTTTAAATAAACCTGGCACAGGACAGCAGTGCTGTACGTCTGCCTGCAGCTCTTGGAGGGAGCAGGAGGGGAGCCAGGAGTGCTGCTCCAGCAACATCCTGGTGCTGCTGCCACCAGGGTTACTGCTGTGCTGCTGTTATGAGCTCCATGGAAGAGATGAGCTTCAGCACGGCCTCCTCACACTTATTTGGCTCTGAAGCCTTCAGTTGCTATTGGCCGTGGCACATTCCATGCAGTGTGAATCTCTCTAACAGACATAACTGTATCAGTGGAATTGTGGGGGCTGGGAGGGAGGACACAGTGCTGCTGAGAGCAGGGCCAGGCAGCCCAGCATGCTCAGCACCACAGCCAGGTGAGGCTGGCAGTTCAGTTACAGGTGTGTGTGCAGCTGGTCACAACTCAGCCTCCCCCATTGCAGCTCCCTGTGTCCCACAGTTCCCCCATCCCCGTTCTCCCGCTGTCCCATTGTCACCCTGCCACACCATTGCTGTGTGCACTAAACATTTATTGCCCCCCGAAGAGGTCCTCATTGTACACCACCTGCGCCCGCTTGTCGCGGTGTGAGCCCTTGGCACTGTTCTTTACGGCTGTTGGGGCACAGGATGGGGGCAGGGACTCAGCACTGCTGGCACCCCCACACCGTCCCTGTGCCCCCCCAGTGCCCCCCAGCTCACTCAGGGATCCCCAGAGCCTGGTCATCTGATTCCATCTTCTTGTAGGTGACAAAGGCACAGCTGTGGGGGGGTGAGGTCAGCACAGCTTCCACCCCATTCAGCACCACCCCACAACAGATGCACCCATACATCACTGACTCACCCACAGCTTTGCCCACGCCCCCTGCCCCTCTGCCCATCCTGCTCTCGCCTCCCCCGCTCCTCAGGCTCCGGCTCCTGCTCCCAGTCCAAGCGGCTGTCGCGCTCTCCCCTCTCAGGGGGGCCCCCACGTCCCCCACCAGCTTCAGGGTCCCGCAGGTGCTTGCTGGTGCAGACGAAGCTGGTTTGAAAAAATTGCGGGGGCGGAGGGGGGGTGAGCAAAATAAACACAGAGTGAGGGCACAAATATGGGGGAGAGAACAAAATAAAGGGATAGGAACCACAAATAATGAGGTGGGGGCAATAAAGAACTGGGGGTTGGGGGTGATGGCACTCACTTCACATCGGGGTACCATCCCGTTCTCTGCAAGCCACGATGTTGTGGGAAGCTGTGGAGGAAATGTATTCTTTCTAAGAGAGGGGAGCAGGTATCTCCTAAATGCATATCCGAGCTGGTAAAATGGGCTCATATGAATGGACATCTTCAGGAGGAGGCACTGATGTTCACTGTAGCCGAATGGCGAGAAATAGTCGACCATCTGTGGGAATTTGTTATCTCCAAAAATAAGGAATACAAAATAAATACATTGAAGAATATGCAATCTGAGCGGCAGTTCGCTGCTGCTGTGGTACAATCTCTATCCGGACCTAGTGCACAGTCAAGGTCAGAACTTGACTCCCTGTTACCAGGAGTTTCGTACTCCGTTTGCTCAACAGCCTCACAAGTCAGGGCTGCCGCAGAAGCCCCGAATAATCCCCCGTCCTCCACCTCTTCAACGTCTCTGGCAGATCCGGTTTTGGCTGGTGAGGAAGGCGCGGTGGGGGGGGGGGCTGAGGGGTGTGCAGAGCAGCAAGAAGCTCCTGAGAGTGAAAGCGACTCGGATAATGGTGGGAATGAGAAAGCGTTGGAGGAACATAATAAAACATTAACTGAGGAGCTGCAGGACTTAGAACTGTGTACGAAGGAGGCATCAGTCTCTTCGAGCGTTTCACCGATGTCTTTACAGCCCCTGTCTATGCGATTCCCCCCCACATGTAGCGATCCTCCACCTTTGCGTTGGTCTGGAGTCATTAGAGACATGATATTGGAGGGACCGTGTCAAGCTGTGTTTCAGCTCGCTTGCCCGCTGATAGACGATCAGCAGGGAGCTGCTCGGTGGGAAGTGCATCATTGGAAATTGTTACAGCAGGCTGGTAAGACTGTGACTGACTATGGGATAGATCTGAAGCTTCTAAGCAAATCATTCAATGGATTTTCACTGAGGATACTCATATGACACTAGACACTTCTAATCTTGTGCAGTTGTTACTAACACCACCAGAATACGTTGTTGGTCTCATCTCAAGGCAGAAAATAGCATCCAGCCTTTATAATAACTGTGTTTGTGTGTTTCTTTCCTAGTGGAATTGCTTTGTAACTTGCGGTGTTATAAATAATATTAGTAATGGTTTGACATAGTGTGTGATTTTCTGTTACCAATGCAGTCTCAAGAATTAGAATTTTAGGCATTATCCATAGATCAAATGTGTGTTAAAGAAAGGATTTGATGTAATCAGTGCTGTAATCTATGGGAATAGCTCTTTTAGTATGTTAGTACTGCTCACTCATGATGTTATTAGCCTATTAATTAGCTTTTCTTAATTTGCAAAGACAAAACCTGGAAAGGAATCCCAGGCAAAGGGATGACCCTGTATTGTAGAATGGATACGTCTCTTACACCCAACTTGTAAGATTGGGATTTTAAAAATATGACCATGCATCACTTGAGACAAAAGTGCATACTAATAGAACTAAATTTGATAGTTTATTCTGTTTTCCAGGCAGCTGTTCCACTTGGGCTCTGTATCACGCACTGGCCATGCGGATATGGTGTACAACTGGAAGAAATCCTTCAGACCCTGAATGCAGGAGAGAATCTGTGATGGGTGAGAGAGGAAAGGTGCACTTTGAAGCAGGGAAGGCCCTGCTGGCACCGCCTGTCGCAGCCACTACCAACACGGTTTGCTGTTTCTCAAGGGTCAATAAGTAATAATGCCCCTAGTGATACTCCAGCACATTTGTCCTCTAAAACTGGTTCTATCTGACATGCAACTTCATAAAGTTCAATTATCAATTATTAGCTCAAAGGCATGGTTATGAGCATCCTAAAAGCATTTGTTGCACAATAGTTAGTGGCCATTAAAAATCAATATATCAGAGTATATGAAAGTTGAAGACTTTTCCTAACTAGTGACATGTGAACACAATGGGACCCTCATGGATTTATTTCCAGGTTGCAGAAACTTAGGTTGCAGAGCAAACGAGTTTGTTCTTTTTAGTAGGTTTAACAGTAATGCTGTTATGCTGTGTTTGACTTGTCTCTTTTTTCACTTCTAGAGGATTGTCAATCGAGGTCTTGATTGAGTTATAATGGTTATGTTCTTAATATAAGTAGTGTTGTTATTCTATAGGCAGTAGCTTGCTAATTAATAAAAAAGGGGGGGTCGCCGCGCTCCGACCCCACAGAGCTCCACTCCATGCGGTACTTTGAAATAGGGATGACGGAATCCGGCCCCGAGCAGCCCTGGTTCTTTGAAGTGGGGTACGTGGATGGCGAAATCTTCGTGCACTACAACAGCTCCGGTCGGAGGTACGTGCCCCGCACGGGGACAAGTACCAGTGCTGCGTGGAGCACGCCAGCCTGCCCCAGCCCAGCCTCTACTCATGAGGTGAGTGAGGGGATGTGGGGCTGGGGGGCTCTGGGCTGCCCCTTCCCCGGCTGACAGCCCTGCCTAGCCCCCAGAGCAGTCACAGTCCAGCCTGGTGCCCAACGTGGTGGGGGTGGTTGTCGCCGTTGTGGCCATTGCCATCATGGCTGGCGTTGGATTCATCATCTACAGACGTCATGCAGGTAAAAGTGGAGGGGTGTAGGAGGACAGTGGGGGCTGTGGGGGGATTTGAGGCTCCCTCAGGAGCCCTCAGCCTGGCTGTGATGTGAACCTGTGCTGATGCATCTCTCTGTCTGCAGGGAAGAAGGAGAAAGGCTACAACACGGCGCCCAGTGAGTGATGAGGGCAGCGCTGTCCCCCACCTCTGCCCAGTGCCAGGGCAGCATTGGGGTCCCCGCTTTCTCCCAGGGTTCCCCTTCCTGGTGCTCAAAGCTGCTCCATGCCCCACAGCAAGAACAGGGCTGGGGGTCATGGCTGTGAGAGTCCTTCCTTGTTTTCTGGCTCCAAGCTTGCTTCCTGAGGTGTTTCTTGTGAGAAGACTCTCAATGATTTATTGAAGTGGCAAGTAATGGGTGCTACCGTGTGACAATCAATATCACTTTTTGGGTATTTGAATATTTGAAAGCACCTTCCTTCAGAGCTGTTTACCTCCAGAAGAGTGCTCAGGACTGTTTATGAGCGGAAGATCTGGCCCGGGACTAAATAGCTCCAGCTTGGTGTGGGAAATGTGGGTAATGAAGCCATCGTGCCCTGTGAAAAACAGGATGCGGATGGGTATCCCTGCTCCCTCTTATCTGCTGGCAAGGCTCAGAAGATGGGAACAAAGGAATTTCTGCTAAGATCCCAGAGCCAGAAGCTTCCATTCCAAGGAGTGCTGACTCAACTACTTTGGATTCGAGCTGTCACTCCAAAGAGAGCTGACTTGACCACTTTGGACATATAAATAAGTTGGTGCTACCATTGGAAATTGTCATCGTGGTCACCATTAACAGAACAACGCCTGACGACCCACCACAACTGAAGACCAATGACTGAACTACAAACCTCAATGGATCCATGGTGGTGAATATCTCCCTCTTGCTTCCTACAGAGACTCCTTGCTTCTATTTCATATTTTTACTGCATTCCCTTCCCCATCACCCTACACCATAATAGCGTCCGTCCTCCCCTTCCCCATCTCCCTGATAAAGTCTTGTAATAAACTGGTCGGACCAATGTTTGAACCGTTGTTTCTTAATCCCGCACCAGGTATACGTATATCAAAGAACCTTGCCTCCCTCCTACAAACTGGGCTGAGACAATGGCTCTTCTTACCTTACAGGCCAGGAAGGTGGAACCAGCAACTCGAGCACAGCTGCGGTGTGGGGCTGGGGGTTGGAAGGGGTCCCTGTGCTCCTTGTGCTCCTTGTGGTGCTGCACCAGGGCTGGGCTGGGACTCTGCAGGGAGCTGAGGGTTGGGATGTGAACGTGGCCCTATGGGACACCATCTCTTCTTCTTCACACAGGAAGTAACCAAACCGTCTGAGTGCTGTGCTTCAGCCTGCAAGGGGCCAACTGGCCACACGAGCATTTGGGGTCGGTGATGAACACAGCCCCATCCCCTCTACCTCTCACATCTCCCTCTGCTTCCTATGCTGTTATGCTTTTCCTGTGCTGCTTCTTGTGAAATAAAGTGTTGGGCTGTTCTGTGCTCAGCCTGCCTGCATTCTGCTCTGTGCCGTGCTCAGGGTTGGGGTGTATGAGGGGACCTCTCCTCATCCCTCCTCCCCCCACCCCACACTCTTTGCCCATTGCTCCATTTCACACTGCTGCTCTCCTCCTCCCCTTTGCACTCCCTGTGCTATCTGCACCGCTTTGGCATGAAGACGTGACTGGAAAGTTCATCTAGTATTGTGCTGAGCTGTGCTTCCCCCCCATAACCCACAGTGCTGCCACAGCCACATTCTGAGGGCAGACACCCAGCTTCCATAACCAACCATGCACTGAGGCTGAGCTGCCCACACCCCACATCCCAACCTGCTCCTCTACAAAACATCTCCGCTTTATTCCATACCAATCCCAGAGCATCCCACTCTTCCCATCCTGCAGCGGGGAGCGGAGACAGCCACAGCTCCCCATGTCCCATCGCATCCCACTCCAGCTGCCCTGTGGTCCTCAGTGCTGCAGCAGCCAGCTGTAGGGTTGTCTCGCTTAATTTAGGAGTGAGGCAAAGGTTCTTTTGATATGTTATGCCCGGGTGAGATTAAGAAGAAGAACATTCAAATGTTGATCCGTTTATTGGAAATAAATTCCAGTTTATTGGAAATAATAGACAGTTGATTCCAGTTTATTGGAAATAATAGACAGTTGAGGAGATGGGGAAGGGAGAGGGACAAATGCCAAAATTAGGGTGATGGGGAAGGGAAAGTAGGCGATAGAAAAAGGTAGAAAAGAGCAAGAATTACGTTAAAGCGGGGAATAGTCACCTCCTGAATGCAGCAGCGTCCCATAGCACGTTGTTAACGTTGGTCCAGGGCAAAATAAGTGTAGGGGAGAGCAGCAGCGAAGTAGCAGGCCACAGATCGATGAAACGCAGAGAAGATGGTCAGAATAGCGAGGTCTCAGGAAGTGGAGTCTTGGGCAGTGAGGTCCCTCAGAGCAGAGTCTCGAGCAGCAATCCCAGAAGAGATAATAGGCAGCAGTAGGACAACGGTGGAGGAATCTGAGGTCAGATACCTAGATGCCCACAAAGGTCCTTCAGCATGCAGGCATCTTCTTCAGCATGCAGGCGCTCGCGTAGAGAGGCATCTGATGACAGAAAACATCCTTGTTTCCATAGTGAGGCATCTGGTGTCAAAAAACCTCAAATTTGGGGTTTGTCCGTGCCCTTTTTATCCTTCTTTCCAGCCTTCGAGACATTTCGGGACCGCTCAGGTCAGAGTCCTGTGATTTCCTCAGAGCTGTCAATCTTCCTTGAGATGGGCCAACATGGAAGACCACTTGAGGGACATTAGTCCTCAGAGATGGCCATCTTCCTTGAGATAGGCCAACACAAAAGACCACTTAAGGGCCATTAATCAGTATCTTATCTCCCTTTGGTAGCTCCCCGACTTGTCCATCTCCTAAACAAAGGGATTTCTCGAACCTTGGTTCCTGTGTGTCTCAGTCCTGGAACCTTGGTCAGGACTTGCCTGAACTTGTCCATTTCAGCAAACTTTGAGACAGTAATGTAAAAAGCATGGCCTCTTACAAGGGTCCATTGCGGGTCCTCAGTTCGGTGGGTGTCCCCATCTCAGCCATCGTGTCATGCTCCAGCACCACAACATGGTCTGCCTTCTCCAGCATCTGGGGTTGATGGCTGATGAGCAGCATTGACTGGTCCCCCCTGTTGGGTATTGGGTAGGTTTGTGGCGTGGCATTAAACTGGAACATTCGGTGTTACACACTGTGTGTGAGTCCCGTCTGATCCCATGTGCGGAGGCACGGTACTTTCACACAGCAGCCTTGATTTGTCGCCGGATCGGGAGACGACAGCCTTCATGTCAGAAATGTGGACAAATGCTTCTGTTGTCTGAACCGTCTCTTGGCTCTCAGCACAATGATGCGCTGCCTTTCCAACCCTTCACAGCACTGCTAGGTGCCAAGTGCTGTGCTTTAAGTCTGTTGTACGATGAGTGGCAGCAGAGACTTTCCAAGTGAAATGCTTCATGCTGTAGATAAACAACAACAACAAATACAGCTGGGTTAATGTGGTTGTCTTCCTGTGGCATATTAGTTGAAGCAAAAAAGAAAATCCCCAGCCCTTCTTGCTGAAGCTCTTGGCCACCCCCAGGAAGGGCTGAAAACCACTTCCAGGTCCTTTCCTTAGAGCCTTTGCTGCAGAGGGTCCCCACAGATTCCATTCCAAGATCTCCCTAAGCCTCCCTGTTTCCTACAGCTGTAGGCACTGATCCTAAAACAGCTGGGCTCTGTTTCCAGCCTGTGGGACCCCAGGAGTTCCTCACACCATTTTCTGCAAAGCCAGAGCTGCCCACAGTCCCCCACAGCCACTCTTCCCACTACATACGTCAGGGTGCGGATGCAGTGCGCTGAGTCCCGGATATCCCACACTTTGATGTACGACGTGGACACGGTGAACACCAACCCCGTGTGGCTGCAGTACTTGATGGAAACGACATTATTTGGGTGACCCTTGAGGGAAGCAATTTCCTGACCCGTCACCAAGTTCCACATCTTACAGCTCCGGTCTGTAGGAAGAAGAACGTGACTGAGAGAGTTGGGCTGGGGAGTTCCTCCGTGGCGTGGAGGCACCGACTCCTTCCCAAGCGCTACCTCCCACCACCCACAGCTCCACTCCAGGGCAATGGAGCCAGCCTGCTCCAGCACCTGGACATCAGAAGGCAGGGACAGGGGAGCAGCCCAGAAGGAGCCATCCCTGCCATGCACCCCAATTCCCCACGCCAGCCTGGGGAGATCTATGAGAATAGCGCATAAAAAGCCAGCAGCCCCCACACCTGTTCTGTCCAACATATACCTTTTTAGGCAGTGAAAAGCAGTTCATCAGTGGCATCCAGGCAGAGCACAGGCTTGGTGTGTCCTTCTGCCACAGAGACGCACTGCAGTGGGGCTGTCCGGGCATTCTTGGTGCCACCCACTGGATTAATGATGACCCCTGCATGGGAAAGAAAGAAGGTGGGGTAGGTATGTGGAAAGGCACAGCACTGTAAGGTCCTACAGGCATGGGAAAGCACGAGCTGCCCCACCCCCAAGCATCTTCCACTTCCTGGTAGGGCAATGGGCCCCTCCATCTGAACTCAGGCATATCTGAGCAATCATCTTCATGGAAAACCTTGGCATCTCCCCACTAGCAGCCCCTGCCTAACGGCTCTGCCCAGGTGACACAGACTGTGAGACGTGATGCTCACGGCCTCTGCTCTGAGCCAGGAAACTCAGCTCATTGGACCCCAGCTCAGTTGAGGACAAACTGCAATTTCTCTATGTGAAGCTCTGCCAGGAACGTTTCATTAGACCAATTTCATGGCAGTTCCTTCAAGCTGCCAGCCAGCCCGTGGTTGGCAAAGTTTGGAAATGGAGCTGTACTCCTTTTAAAACCAAAAGGATGACAGGGGGCAGCACTGGCATTTGCACCCAGCACCCTGTGCCTGATGCTGGCTCAGAGGATCCATCCTCACCAAACCTTCTTCCAAGGGACGCCCTGCAGGCACCTCATCCCTCCGGCCACAGCATCTGCCAATCACTTCCACATCAGAGTGTTCAGAACACTGAGGTCCAGCAGCCCCACTGCTGCAGTCCTGAGCTATGTGGACACCAGCAGCTCTTTCCTGCTGGCATTCCAAGCGCCGCCTGGGGCTCTGAGCTATGCTAAATCTTTTCCTATGAGTAGGCAAAACAAGGCAGGAGGCTGGAGAAGGGCAGGCCCAGGGCTGCATGAGGTCTGCATTAGTCAGGAGGGTGAAGGTAAGCTCATTAATTCGGGTTTCGAAGTCACACGCGTGCGATCTCCTTCTCAATTAGCAGCTTTGCTCACACATTCAGCAGCTCTCCTCTGACCCCTAGTGTTGCTACTGGTCTCGAAGTGACACCGAGACCAAAGGGAAATCCCGGCTCCCCAGGGTGAGATGCGATCAGAGCAAACAGCTCAAGGCGACAAAGCACACACGCGCCTGGAGCCGTGTATCCAGTGGTTGCTGAGAGCAGAGCACCCATCAGCACCAGAGGTGCTCCTAAAGGGCAATGAGAAGGTTGTCCTTGCACTGGGACAAACTCAGGAGCACATTCACCCCGAGGCTGAGCTCTGCACAGCAGTGACTTGGCTTCTGGGGCAGAGAGCTCTGCTCACACAGGACCCAGCACTGCAGAGGTACAGCCAAGAGTGGGGAACGCCTGCACGTATTTCCCTGGAAGATGCTTGCAAGAAAAACACACTGACAGTGCCCAGTGTTGCTCACCCCAGCATTACAGTCCTGCTGGAGAGCCAGGGATGGGACAGGACATGCTGACAAGAAATGACACAGAGTGTGTGATGAGGACCTCAATCTGCTTATTATGTGGATAATGCGGAGAGGTCTGGCTGACGGAGCTTCTCACTGTGTGAGTTGGTCAGCATTAGAGAAAGCCAGCATGGAGTTCTGTGAGCTTTTGCAGGGGACGAAGAGGCGCAGAAGCTGCTACCCACCCTTGGTGCTCTTAGAAAGTTAACTGAATCGGCCAAGGAGGAGCGGGAGTTATGGCTAACCTGTTTCCTGCAGGGGTGAACCCCAGAGGTTTGAGACCAAATGAGGTTTGGCAGATGAATGTCACAGACTTCCCAGAGTTTGGGTGTTTCCGTCACTTGCATGTCACAACTGACACATGCAGTGGTTTTCTCTGGGCTGTGGCACAATCTGGACAGACCGCCATGCATTACTTAAAAGCGTTGTGCATGGCCAACGCTGTCATGGGTGCACCTCATGAGTCAAAGACTGACAATGACCCAGCATATAGAAATGCATGTTTTGGACGTTGGTGCACAGCTTGGGGCATTAAGCATATCTTCAGCATTCCCGGCAGCAGCACCTGCCAGGCTATTATGGAGTGTGCACATCAGACCTTGAAGGGGCGCCTTTGTGCGCTTAAGGAGGGGCGAGGGCTGGAGAAGCCTGAGCTGTGCCCACACGCTCTCCTCCTGCGTAAGAGAATCGGATGGGAGACCATCAGCTGACCGAATGGACACCAATAGGTCAGGTCCTGATCAGACCCGACGGAGGGCCATGGCTCCCAGACCCTATGCCACTCCTTGTCAAGGGCAGGAAACACGTCTGTGTCGGGACCCCAAGTGGGCCCTGCTGGCTGCCGGCACGTTGGGTTAAGCCGGCACCAAATGACGAGCCATCCTGAGCACCGTGAGGATCTGAAGATCTCAGCACCGGTTTTGGTCAACGTCTCCTTGGTTAATGTCTCCAGTGCAGCCAGTGATTTGACGTCAGCACTGGGCAGCAGCTGCTGGTAACGGCACATGAGACAGCGTTGCTCCCAATGTGCCTGAAGGTCCGAACTGGGAATCCAGCCTTCATGCCGGACTGATAGTTCGTGAGCGGGGGAGACCTTGTTCCTGGATAGTCCCCCAGTGGTGGACATTCAGAACGATTCTGCACAGCCAATATGTTTTTGTCTTCTTATTTGGTTATGGAGTGTGACATTATAATGCACACTGGACAGAACTGGATTGCCACGAAGATTCTGTACAATAGTGTTACATTGAACTTGGAGAAGTTGTAACTCCATTGTGTACTGTGCTGTTATCTTGAACTTGAATGCACCGTTCTCTACAAGTTGACTAAGTGTTGCCATACAGCATTTCACAATTTTTAGGCAGATTGCTGTTGTGTGCTTTCAGGTTTGTAGTCACTGCAGCTGCATCTCTTTGGTATGTTATTATGACAGTTTCATTGTTTTTCGCATATGTTTAATGATTGATTCATTTGCGGAATAGCCTTAAATGTGCAAATCACCTTTGGGGTAACGGGGAGTGTGCAGGGGAACCTTTACAGGGGCTGGAGATGATAAAGAGGGGGGAGATGTTGGGTATTGGGCAGGTGGTGCCTGCGTGCACCAGGGCTGGAGTCATGGAGGTCACGGGTATCTGATAGGGGCAGTCACCTGCAACATTAAATAGGGTTTGGGGCATGGCATTAAACTGGTACTTTCGGTGTTACACACTGTGTGTTCTGGTTAGCATTTGGGCTGCTGTGCTAACAGATGTGTCTGGGGTTATCTTGTTTTAAAATGGAAGGGCTCGTAAGGAGCAGAGGGATGTGAGGTATTTCTAGTCCGCTTCATGCTCCCGATTCCAGAACCCTTCCAATTGTGAGGAAACAGAAGTGCTGAGCTGTGTGCGTGTTCCATGGTGCAGAGTCCAGTGACAGTTGGTGCCCGGCGTCTGTGCAGGGCAGCACCGAGGTTGTTAGAAGCATAGGAATCTGCCAGAGAGGAATCTGATGTGAAGGTACTAAAGGTAAAAGGCAGCATTTCTATCATTACTGGAGGAGGGAAGGGAACTTTGTTCTTAAGTGCTGTTTTTGTTCCCTTTGTCATGCAGTCAATCCAGCAACTAACTTGAGAACTCGACTTCTCCTCTCTTTAGTTTAGATTTGGGGAAATTCCCTGAAAAAAAAAAAAAAAAAAAAAATTCCTCGAAAATTCACTAGTGTCTGTGTGAGTAAAAGGTTCCAACCTTTATTGACTATCGGAAATGCTTAGCTCAGAAATGTGCAGCACTTTAATGAAAGAGTTCTGAATCACTTGAATTTGATCTTCTGTCTGGCCTGGTTGCAGGTTTTACTGCATTTGGTACCTTAAAAAATACAACAACAAAACAAATATAAAATATCAAAATATTTTATTTTTACATCAGAAAAGAAAAAAAAAAATGAACCAACCCAAACCCTTGTTGTGGCTGAGCAGATCGTGCTGCAGCTCCATGCAGTGCTGAGTTACAGTATACAGGCACATGTGTGTGGATTTGTGTATTGATACGCACTGGCATGCTTTTGCTGTACAGGTAATAAAGACGGAGGATGGTTTTTGTGGATTCTTCAAAGGTGAAGAATCCTTGAAGACCAGAAATTCCAACTTACAGAATTTGACATAGGCAAAGTGAGGAGGAATATTCTTCCTAACCTGTTATAATTAATTAATTCACGGATTCAGTGTTGGTTCGGCCTACAGGAGAAGTGAACTGCAAAGCTTTGAAGATCACTGTATTTGCTGAGGTTGTCCAGGTGGTTGAGCTTGAAGACCTGCAGCGGTCAGACAAATGTGTTGGGGTTACTCACTGCTGTCACTCGTGGTGTTGAAGGAGGGGCTCCATTGGAGGGCTTGCAGCCGTGCAGCCCAGGGACTCCGTGCTGAGTCAGGGTGATGTTACTAGAGTTTGACCAGTGTTGAGGAGGGCAACGTTTTGAAACAATTGCTCCTGAGAGACTGATTGAATGAAGAGAACAAAGCTGGGAAGACGGGTGGGCATTCCTCATTCTTTTCTGCTTTTTGTTGTTTTGCTTAGGGTTCCTTTTCAAAAGAAGATTTCACTGATCAAGACTGTAGAAGACTTTCAGTCCAAGGAAGCACGAGCCAGCTCTTTGAGAAGCACAGGAAGAGCTGCACAGAGATCCTCGTGTCCAGAACTGCTTCTGTGCGCTCATCCAGCATGTCAATTAAAGGAAATGATTGCTATTTCTACTTCTATTCCACTTGTAAAAAGGTCTGCTTGGGTTTTTTCCTTCATTTTTTCTTTCTTTCAGTTCTGAAGTTAAGAGGAATGGGTAGAATAAGTAGAAGTATTACTGGTCTTCAGCAAACTTCATAACTAATTGCATTGTACAATAGAGCAACTCGCTAAAAATGAGCTCAAAGCATGGCCAGTTCTCAGGCTGTACTATTTCATTTTCCTCTCTTGGTTTCCATTGGGTTACAGGGAGACAACTGTCCCTTCAGGCACTGTGAAGCCGCTTTGGGCAATGAAACCATCTGCACGCTGTGGAAGGAGGGCCGCTGCTTCAGGAATGTCTGCAGGTTCAGGCACATGGAGATCACTGTGAGTGTTGGCTCCTCAGAGTTTATCACCAAACCCACTTCTCATTTCTTTAGGTGGGCTGAATGTGCTTTTGCAGATTAGGTTCATTTGCTTTTAAATGATGATGGTTCCTACGGTTAAGAATAGGGGAGGAAGCAGAGGGAAGAGAGCTCAATGGCATTGGTATATCATAGCAGAATATTCTTGTAGTTGATACCAACAGTGTTCTATCAACAGTTGCTAAAGAACCACATCAATCAGACAAGCATTCTGCAAGGTGTGTTAGTTTAACCCCTTCTAAACTGGTGTCCTCACCCACAGAATGCTAGGAAAGTTCAGTGAGCCTGGTGCTCCCAGCCTGCGCACGCTTCAGAGTGGTGTTTGAGTGCTGCTTTGTGGCAGTCTGCTCACTGGCACCATCTGGAGCTCAGTCTCCCTTTGCAGATCTTAGGTCCACGTTACCATCAGCTCTTCTTCCTTTCTGTCTTCAGAAAAAACGCAGCATGATTTCCTGCTACTGGGAGAACCAGCCAGCAGGCTGCCAGAAATCCAACTGTGCCTTCCATCACACCAAGGGACGTTACCTCAATGGGGTTTTCTTTCCATCAAGCCAAAGTGAGTTTGTCTTTTTTAGGTACGAAAGATTAACTCTATTACTCACAGGTGGGTATAGTGTCATAAAGAATGCCAGGTAACGTTCACTTGTGAGCTGATAGATAGGTTCAGAGCTGAACTTTGTGCGCTTCTGATACCTCAGTTTATCTTGCATGCTCAGCTTCTCTCTGCTCCTGTGGCCTTTGCCTTGCAGGTTGTTCTCCTGCATTTAAGCTTTTACTGGGTGTCAGGGAGATGAATGTTGTGTAGGGGGGGATTTCTTTGTTCACAGAGAAGCCATTTGGATGGGCAAGTGGAGACTCAGCATTTATCTGTGTGGGTTTTCAGGCTTCCCTGCCATCTTTGTGCAGTGGATAATCTGATTGAATTCCTACCGCATAACTGAAGAGACTGATTTTTTCTTTGCTTGTACAGACCAGCTTTCTATGGAGGGAGAAGAAACAAAAACACCTGTCCAGCAACCAGCTGAAGAAAACCATCTTGGATTGCAGATAATTTCCACTACAAAATCTGATGCTGATACAAAACAAGGTATTCCAGGATTAATCAGAAGCACTTGCCAATTAACTCCAAAGCAATTTATTGTACAAACACAACAGAACATAGGGTTGCTGAATGGAATCAGCTATTTCCATGATCTTGTTCCTACCTTGTAACTTCATGTGCCTTTCAGATTAGGAAGGTAAACTCCTTTGTTTACATCATTAGAGCAAGACGAGGCCACAGCATGGAGTTTAAGGGCCTGTATGTGCATCTTTTCAACCAGTGGTGAAAGCCACATTTGCTGATAGAGGAATCTAATGTCATATGGATGGGATAAAGTAAGGGATAAAGCCTACTTTTAATATCCAGAAGGATGAAAGGAGGGCAGCAGACAGACATCAGGTCCATGGTGCTCTTAGCTGTTAGGAGAGCTGACAGGGTTTGTTCTGCATGCTTCTGAGCAGGAGGCAGTTTGCAGAGCTGTGGTCCTCAGCGTGTGCCTCTGTCCCTCGGTCTCATTTACTGCTCTGTGTTTCCAGATGACAATTTGAATGCTGGAATAAAATCACTTGGATCAGAAGGACCTTCAGGAGCTCCTGCTCATCGGCTCAAATCTCAGATTGTTCGTGTGCCTAAGAAGGAGAATGTGCGGACACTGGTCAGCACTGTGATGCTGCCTGCAAAGCAGGGTAATGATGAGTACCTTTGCTTCCATTTGGTGGCTCCTAAGTGGAATGGATAAATTACAATTGGGACTTACCCTGAGTGCATTACAGTTGCAATATAATTTTGTGTCAGGGCTGTCAAAGTGGTGTCTTTTGGTTGTATTTGTTTTGGGTGGGAAATGGGCTCACAAGACAGTAATTCTGTTGGTTTCTGTCAAATAAGCACTTTGTTTTTCTTTGTTTTAGGGGAGGTGCCTGTGAGTCAACTGAATACTGCTGATAAACATGGAAAACGGAAATCCTCTGTAGGTAAGGGCTGCTTGTGAGCTGCTGTTTGGCTGCCTCCACGTAAATGGGAGGGCACTGCTGAAGCAGGAGGGAGGAAAGTGTGTCGTGGGTCTGTGATGACTCCAAGTGGCACACAAGTGTAGCAGCTGAAAGGTGAATTTGAGAACATACACTTGGAGAAACCAAAGTTTGTGGTTGACTTGTAAAAATCTTTCTCCAAAGGAATTATCTTAGGAATGTTGTTGTTTTCTCTCTGTAGCTGATGTCAGTGGCCTTCCGCTGAAGCGCAGCCTCGTAGAAAGGCTGGGGAAGAAGATCGAGGTTGACAGAGCACCAAGGAGAGGTAAATGGTCATCGGTGTTTGCTGCACAGATTCTCTAGGCTTTCTGCTTATTCTTTCTCAGGAGCGTTGTTGTTGGGAACACGTATATTCTGTAATATTATGACAAATCTGGAAACTTGAGCTCTCGTTGGAATTTCTTGTAATCCTTATGCTTCTCCTTTCTTGATGATGACAGAGAAGGGTGCCAAGCCAGCAGGGGAGATCTGGAAGAAGAGACGACTGGAAGAAGAGAAGCAAAAAGTAGAAGAGGTTCTTACTGAGAAGAGATCTAAGGATAAGCGCAAGAAGAAGAGAATTTTCCCTCCACCTGAGCCTGGTAACGTGAAACTGGAAGAGCCACCGCGTAAAATCAAGCGATTGGAAGAAATGCATATTAAAAGCTTGGAAGAAATCAAGCAGGAGAAAGCCCTGCGGATGCAGCAGATCGCAAAGCCAGCAGGTAACGAGGTGTTTCACTGTCTGCTCTGCTGAAGTGCTTCCCCTGTCAAGCAAATGGAGTTTGCTTAGAATTGCCTGGGCTGTTTCTTACCAAATGCAAAGGCAACAAGTGCCAGGATGTCCATCCATGTGTTTTTCCATTGAATCCGTGGTGTCTGCCTGCTTCATTCTGGAGAATTCATTCGCTGTGAGGTTTTGTAATTCAGTTTCTCCTGTACTTTCTTTCTGCCATGTTTTTGGTGTGGCATGTTCTGTGTGTTGACGCCAAGGTTATCTTCATCTTTGGCGTGTTCCTTGTTTTAATATGTAAATGTGTTTGTAAAGCATGGATTGAGTTTTTAACATGGGGGCCAACCTCTGTCACAAAGGTCAGGGGGGTGAGTTATTCATTGGGCAGGTGAGAGAGGCTTCGTGAAGAGACAGCATGTGAAGGAGGGAAGAGCTTGGATACTGTATGGACTGCGAGATGTCGCCTCTCTCGTGTTCTTTGTTATTGAATGTGAGGAAATAAGCACATGGAGGAAACGCTGGCACTCAGGTTTCTTTCTATGCTTGCTGTTGACCAAGTGATTTTCTTTTTCCTTGTTTTAAAGCACCTGGAAGAGAAGAGGAAAAGACTGTGGAATGGAGCAGGGCTGCTCCCAAAGCTGTCTCTGCACCCGCAGAGGTGAGTCCCTTCTGTAGATGGACACAGTGACACAATTTCTTCACATGTTCTTGTGTCTCACTGCTCACCATGTGCCACCATCATGAGTGCATTCCTACCTTCCTGCCTTTGGTGAAGAGCTGCAGCCATGTTTCACAATCCTGGTACTTTCAATGGCTTTCCCAGACAGCTTTGCACTCCTCAAACTCAGAATTGATCTGATTGTATCTGGCAGTGAGGCAGTAACCCTGCTGGCACCAGGTACAACTTGTGAGGTTAAGGTGGGAGCACTGGATACAAAAAGGTCACGATGGCTTCGTGTTCAATGAAATCAGACTGTGGGTGGATGTTGTGTAGGGGAACAGGAATGACTTTCTGTTGCTCAAATAGAATGTGGTATGTAACAGCTCTAGCACTGTGCTGATTTAAACGAGCACTGAAGAAGAGGAGCCTCCAGCTAAAAAAGCAGCTTTGGTAAGGAGGGGAAGAAGTGTCAGTGCTGTCCTGGTCAGGCTGATACTGAGATACAACTCCTGTAGAAAGTGTGGAGAACTGAAATGTTCTGCAGGTTTCCTTTCAAAGTAGTCACTGTGTGCAGGATGCTGGATGAATGACAGTGTGTGCACAATGCTCTGCAGCCCTGTGATTCCTCTGTAGTGTGAAGGAATTTGTCCATTAATGCTGCATTGTTAAAAAGACCTGAGGTGCTCTGCAGACTTCCCGTGGTTGTTAACATCCTTCAGGAGCCCCTTAGCCCCCGTGTTGGGTTCAGGATCAGCAGTGCTGAAGGAGAAGCACTGCAGAGGAAGGATCTCCTGAGCAATCATTGACTTTGTCTTCCTTCTTCCCAGACTGCTGCTCCAGCCCTGCCGGAGGTCAGCCTGCTCACCAAGGCTGTAGAAGATGACACTGAAAAGTTCATCTTGGAAATCTCAGGAGGGGAAATGGAAGCAGAAATTGACTTGGACCTGGAGAAGGATGAGGATGATCTCCTTCTTGAACTTTCTGAGATGATTGACAGTTGAACTGCATAGTAGTTATTATAGTATGTTTAAAAAAACAAAAAACAAAAAAAAAAAACAAAAAAAAACCCCTTTAATTTAATAAAAACCTTTTCTTTTTGGTTGGATACCCCAGGGTGGTACTTTACTAAAAGAGTCTTTGCAATAATGAGTCATAAAGCACAGCTGAACTGGTAAAAGATTGGCAGACTGCATTCCATTGTCCTGAGTTTTCCTGCTGGTCAGAGTTGAGGTCCTGTCCCTGATCCTGGTTGGCTCCTTTCAGCAGCAAGAGAAGAAAGCAGTGGGGATCTGTGCCCTGGGATGTGCCCAAGCCTCCAGCCTGGCACCCACCTGCCTGGTGCTGCCCCTGGCACGTGTGGTGCTGGGATGAGGGGGGAGCCCAGCGGGTTCTCCCTGCTGCTCCCTTCAAACCAGTGTGCGAGGTATGACCCACTGACGCCATCACCCCGGAGTGGGGCACAACGCGGTGCCAGCATCATCATCTCTGCGGGCACTGCAGCGCAGTCAGCGCGGCTCGGGGGCGGGGGGGGGCAGAAAGGAGTTGGGAGGGAGGGAGGAACCTCACAACATCCCGCAAACGGCCCCAGTGCCAACACCGCCCACCGCCCGCCGTCCCCGCACCGCAGCCCGCGCTGCCACCTGGCGGCTGTCCCCGCAGCGCTGCCGGGGGTTCCAGCAGCCGGGCCGCCCCCAGGATGGGACAAATGCGGGGGCAATTAAATTGGATGGAGGAGCCGGAAGGGACCGAGCGGGTCCTGAGCGCTTCAGGGCTGCCCTGAAGTTAAGCACCACATTCGGGGCATTGTCCAAACGCCACTCGGTCAGTGACGGGCTCGGGGCATCCACCACCCCCCAGAAGGGCCCGTGCCTGCGTTGGACCACCCCCACGGCAAAGACGCGTTTCTCAGCCCTCCCCCGCTTCCTTCATCAGTTACGGGCAGCTCTGTGCCATTCCCCTGCTTAGGAAGCCACAACGAGCAACGGGACGGATTCTCAGCCCCATCTCCTGCAGCTCGGACGAGCCGGGGGTCCTCAGCCTCTCCTACAGGATGAACCTCGTAGCCCTTACCAGCTTTGTCGCCTCCTTGCGATGCTTTCAAGGACCTTTTTGTAGGGTGGAGTGCCCCAAAATGCACTTTGCTCCCTGAGCTGGCTCACTGAGCCCAGGCAGCTGCTCAGGTACATCCCAGAGCCACGGGGACATCCCTGCAGTCCCTGAGGACCCTGTTCCCATGTGCTCACTTCCTCACAGCACCTACGGCACAGAAGGACAGGATGCCATCAGGACGGGTGGCTCCCAGCTCTGTTCTTCCCCATAACAGTCAGCACTGCTTTGTCTCTTCCTTTCAGTAACGCTTTATTTGTGAAGACAAAGAGGCGAGGAACAAACACATCCATCGGGAAACAATTCAAACCAACGTACATCATGAGAGCGAAATAAGTTACACTATTTACAGGAACACATCGAGGGATCAAATATTTGTACACACCTTGACAAACCCAGAGCGCAGTGCTGGGCTGCACCACCCAGCAGAGAAAAAAAGCCTTCACCAACAGGAGTTGGGCTCTGTACAACAGCTCTGAGCAAGAAAAGGCACCTGCTGCTGTGTGGGATGGGCTGATGGAGCAGGCAGTGCAGCACTGCAGAGCAGGGAGCAGAGTGCAGGGTGGTGGTGGGATGCAGAGCAGTGAGCAGCTAAAGGGGCAGAGCTGCTCCACTGGGAATGGGGACAAAGGCCCGGGGTGGCAGGAAGGTGAAGGGCAACGCTTTGCTGGAAAGGCCTGGGGGGGGAGTGGGACTGTGCTGGGATCCCTCACAGTTGGGGTGGGAGCAGCACGGGGAGAGAGGGGCAGCTGGTGGGAGCCCTGGGGAGGGTGATGCTGCCTGCAGGATGGAGCAAAGCAGGGGTGAGCACGCTGAAAGGCAAGGGGACAAGTGATAGGTGCTCTGTGGGATCGTACCTGGAGCCCATCCAGTGTGGGATGGGAGGGCATCCCTGGGAGCAGACTGCCCAGGCAGGGAGCCCAAAGCAGCTGTGCTTTTGGAGGCGCTGGGGAGGAACAACGCATCCTTGTGCTTCTCGCAGCTGGCCAGGCTGGGGACAGCCCTACAGCCTTGTCTTTTGTGCCGGGAGAGCTGCAGCTCCCTGGAGGGGCTCACAGTGGTTGGTTTGGGGGCCCAAACATTTGGACTTCTGGGTCAACTCCAGCCCTTGTGTGCAAAGCTCAGCTCCAGGCAGTGCAGTGCCCTTAGCAGAGCATGAAGCTGGCTCCTGTGTGCTGGGAGGAGGAGATCCAGGAGCAAGAGGCAGAAGCCAGGAAGAAGAAGTCCCCCAGCTCTCAGCAAAGGAAGGAGCTCCCTCCCTGGACAGCAGTTATTATCTCCATGCTTGACACCACCAAAGGCACCGAGGGAGAAGCAAAATTAGGTGCACAGAGGCTCAGAGACCACAAGAAAGCAGTGCAAGTCCTGAGCCCTAAAGGAGCACCCAGCACAGTGCGAAAGGACGGAGCCCATCTGCAGCCCAGCCCTGAACCTTCACCCTCTGTGGCCAAAGCCCTCAGCCCCAGCACGGGGCCTGCAGGCACCGTGCTCTGGGGCATGGAACAGATGGCAAAACAGGCAAGTGCAGCCCCAGGGCCTCCTGCTGCCTGCCCACAGGCAGAGGCAGGGCAGCAAGGGAAGGATCTGAAGAAGCAGAGGCCAAGAAGCCACGCTCACTGGACTGCAGCTGAGTTGGGACTTTGTGCTTTAGCATTTGGGGGACCTGCCCCCCCAACCTGACAGCATGGCTCAGAGCTGCCCCCCCACAGCCCCCTGTGATGGGGAGCAGGGCAGAGCTCTGTGCCAGCTTCCTGGGGCTGTCCTCATCATGTTCAGTGCCTGGGACAGGATCTAGATTGAACTGCATTTTGGGGACAACAACTCTTAACAGCATTACGAGATTCAGTTTAACTCAGATTGCCTCGACCTCAGGCAGAGGCTGTTACAACACCAGAAACCCTTGAGCTCCCCAGCCCACCCCCAAAATGAAATCAATGACAACAGCACCCAGCTTGAACCGTGAGGTAGCTACACCAAATCAACACACACCCTCCATCTCCCCAGATCAACACCCCCCCACTCTTCCACATGGGAGATACCGACCCACACAGGTACTGAGACACCAGTACCTATGGTACACCCAGCTACAGCCACACGAACGCAGACATACACATCCCAATGGAAAAGAACAGGCTGAGAGGGCAGCGTTGCCCCCACCTCCCAGTGCTGTGCGTCACAGGGCAACCATGGGGCCTGTGATCCATCCTGCCCAGCCCCACAGCACAGGGCTCAGCTGTGACCCAGGAGCAGCCACCATCCTGTCCATGGCAGGGTGACCCTGCGCATGCTTACATCCAACTAATTGGGACCTGAAAATATAACCATGCATCATTTTAGAGGAAAGTGCACACTAATAGAACTAAATTTGATAGTTTATTCTGTTTTCCAAGCAGGTGTTCCACTTGGGCTCTATATCATGCACTGGCCATGCGGATGTGGTGTACAACTGGAAGAAATCCTTCAGACCCTGAATGCAGGAGAGAATCTGTGATGGGTGAGAGAGGAAAGGTGCACTTTGAAGCAGGGAAGGCCCTGCTGGCACAGCCTGTCGCAACCACCACCAACACGGTTTGCTGTTTCTCAAGGGTCAGTAAGTAATAATGCCCCTAGTGATACTCTAGTACATTTGTCCTCTAAAACTGGTTCTATTTGACATGCTATTCCATTAAATTGCGCGATCATTAATCAATTATTAGCCCGGATAACTCAGTCAGTAGAGCATGGTTATGAGCATCTTAAAAGCATTTATTGCACAAATTTTAGTGGTCATTAAAAAATCAATGTATCAGAGTATATGAAAATTGAAGACTTTTCCAAATCAGGTACAGATTAACACAATGGGACCCTCACAGATTTATTTTCAGGTTGCAGTACAGACATATTTGTTCTTTTTAGTGGGTTTAACAGTAATGTTGTTATGTTGTATTTGACTTGTCTCTTTTTTCACTTTTAGAGTATTGTCAATCAAGGCCTTGATTGAGTTATCATAGTTATGTTATTAATATAAGTAGTGTTGTTATTCTATAGGCAGTATCTTGAAATTGTTGTAATACAAGAAGAATTTTATGGAGCAGCAGCCATGGATCAAGATAAGGAGTTCACAGAGCAGCAGCTACGGAGCAGGATAAAACTACATGAGAACTAATTGAACAAATGAACTGAATTGCTTGTTAAATATGGTTAGTCGGTCGGTAAACTGAGCCTTTTCAGCCTAAAAGAAAACGGGGGAAATGTAGAGAGTGTTTTTTACAGCTAGTTAGCTGAGAAGGGTCGTAAACACGGTGCAGTTAATCAAGCAGCCATAACACCTGCAAGGACAGTGAGAACAACAGGATGCCCTGGGATGGTGAGAAACTAGCCATGGTTTTGTGAACTCAGCAAGGGAGTAGCTTTCAGGATGATAACAAGAAGCTGCAAAGATACTTGGGGATGGTATGTAATTGGGAACCAATGATGAGCTCCACTTTTGCAATATGTATGAGCTAATTATCTGTATTATAAATGTACACGCAGCCAAGGAATAAACGAGATTAGCTGATCATATGTCAATGACAGGTGTGATCGTTTGCTTTTCTCCCGCCGTTCTGCAACAGGTGCTGTTCTTTAGAAAGCTCTGCCTGATTATGCACATCTCTCTGCATAGAGTTGGGCTTCTTTTGACAGAGGGCCCTATTACAATCTTGAAAAAAAACACAGAACATGATAACTGGAAAACTCACGTTGTAAAGCTAGATAACACCAATTTTTAACAAAGCTTGCAGCTGCACTTCCCCACAGAGAGCATGGCAAAGCTTTGATGACAGGGCTTAACAGACTTAGGAAAACTCACTGCAAGAGACTGAATGTGTCTCACTTTGTCCATTCTTCATAGGTGCCCTGCCCGCAGCAGGAGCAGAGCAAGAGGAAGACTGAATCTCCCCAGTACTCTGAGGTACTTTCTCTGAAGGATGTGCAGGGACCCCTGTTGGCTTGCTTACTTCTTGGCTTGCTTACTTCTAGGCTTGTCACCTCTGGACCCACCTCCCTCTGCTGCTGCCTCTGCCTTATGCTTCTGAACAATGAGACCTTGAAATACTTAAGCTCTAGGCCAGCTGTTCAAGGTACATAATGCTGCTAGCAGGCCTGGGTGCTTTTCACAAGCTGGAGGGGCAAAGCAGTGTGTTAGAAACAGCCTTCTAGTGGATACACAGAAACACTTTGCTCCCCCTGCAGGTTTCTGCACTGAAGCTGACATGAACCTAACAGTGGATGAGCAATGGGTATTTCTGAATTCTCCCCATCCCTGATTCTAGGAGGAGCCCAAGCTCCTGCCTTCAATGCCCAACTGTGAATTGGCCCTTTTGCTAAGCTTGTGCCACATGAAAGACTGCAGCCATATTGGGGATGTTTAATGTAAACAGGCACCAAATTACACGACAACACAAGCCATATACTCACATCAAAGCTCTGGACTCTGAGGTTTCTCCATGTCCGTCCTAAGTTTCCACGTAGTTCCCAGAGAGTGGTGCTCAGGTCTTTGCTGTAACAACCCAGAGTGGAGAGCTGATTCCTTCTCTGGGACATTTCTGTAGCTCAGGATGCTTCAGCGTGCACTCAGCTATGACAGTGACTGGGAAGGAATGGGGCTGCTGCATTCCGTGTCTGCTCCTATGAGCAGCTTAAGGTTACAGTGGGGGCATGAGCTCAGGTTGCTGTAGCACACTGAGCATCGTTTCAGCAGGGTAGATTCAGTGATATGAAAGTTGGTTGCCTTGTTTTACTAACCTGTAATTAGGAGGGCTGCCAATCAAGAAGTTGCTTTTTCCATGCTGGGAGAATTGTGTGCATGTTCCTTTCAAAAAGCTATTTTTTGAATTCTAATAGAAGGGAATGCAATGAAGTAACGTGAGTTTTTGAAAGTAGAAGTTGTCAGTTTCCCTCCATAAAGACTGCTCTTTCAGAAGTTGTGCTCTTGTGAATGTCCACAGCAAGGCCTGTCTCTCTTTCAGGCTCAAGGCTGGAAGTGACAGACTGGAAACCACAGCTCAGCAACAAAGCAAAATGAATGAAGCCCCTCAGGACAACCTTCAAGCCTTTGCTTCAGTAAGCTAGTTAAAAACCTCTGTGGGTTTTGCAAGCTCCTGAGACTAGTTAAGTAATTCTGTGAGGAAAATGCATGATGACATTTTCCTGGAGGGCCTAGGAGAGCTGAATTCCCAAGCTGTGCTGACCATAGGCTACTCTGAAAATCCTGCCATTCGTTATTTCCCCACGTTTGTGGTTTTGAGACTTGCCACGATGCTATGGCAAGCCATAGTTAACACTAGAGAAGGTAAGGGTTTACACTAACATGCTGGTGTAAGTATTTTCAGGTTTAGATCTGCTTTAGTTGTGGTATCGAAGACCTCAGGCTGCACGTTAGACATTCCTCCTGCATTAGAGGTATTTGCCAAGTTTGTAGAACTGCACAGCACTGACTTGAAGTGTCTCACTGTCCTTAACGTGGTTAGAGTTGTTATAAAATAGTATTTTCATCTGAGGCCTATGAGAAGCAAATGATTCATGGATTTGGTCTGGGGAGGTAGGGAGGTGACTGCAGGCCCTGTGCTGTACTGATACTGGCAAGAGTGGCAATAAGGTGTGAACTTCAGGAAGAAACACTGCATATACAAAATAACAAAACTTAATTTTTAGTCTTTATTATTAAAGCATGTAAAAAAGAGACCAAAAAACCCACAAAACTAGTGGGATATGTGATCTTGTTTCTGTGAAACAACCACATGAGGCTGCTTTAATGGCAGTGATTGCCATTCTCAGTGAGAACTCCAGGTTTTGATCACAGTTTAGATGAAATTTTACTCTTCCTGTGCTTCAGCCTTGAAAAACAGTCACTCACAAATGTATTTACTGCCAGAAGCGGTGACACAAGTAAGAAGGAGGATATTTCTCTCTGGTAAAATGAGACTTGTAGAGGTCTGGTAGAGAGACATGATCAAACTTTTAGTTGCAACTCCATATATTCCATTTGAAAATCTGCAAGTCATGTATTTATGTCAACTGAAAATGGAGTCATAAAGAAAGCAAATAAATGATATATTTTTTTTTTTCAATCTTGAAACCTATTCTTAATTTTCATTGTTAAAATGGGAAGCATAGCTGCATCTTTTTCATTTAGAGTAAGCCAAAAGGAATTCTTTCAGCATTATCAATACAAACTAGCTGTTAATCCAGCTGAGGATTAACAGACCATGTGCATGAGATACAGTGTGAGAGCTTCAGACTGGACCAGGAACAAGCAAAACTGTATTTAAGCATACACATTGGCTGCATAGGGAAGCAAGAGTGTAACATCAAAAGCACCACCTCAGCTCCAGCTCTCCAACCTAGACAGAGCTGGAGCTGCTATAGTCTCTACCTGCAACTGCCCAGTTCTCTTCAAAGCCCTGGAGCAAGCAATGCAGAAACATGCTATCTGCCCAGCCAGATTTCCCAGCTTGTAAACACATCAGCTGCAAATCAGGCGTAGTAAATCACCTGTGGATACTGATAGGACAAGGGGAATAGTTTGAAACTAAGGCAGGGGAGGTTTAGGTTAGATATTAGGAGGAAGTTTTTCACACAGAGGGTGGTAACTCACTGAAACAGGTTGCCCCAGGGGGTTGAGGATGCCCCATCCCTGGAGACATTCAAGGCCAGGCTGGATGTGGCTATATCCAGGGGGGTTGAAACTAGATGGTCATTGTGGGCCTTTTCAATCCAGGCCATTCCATTCTATGATTAAAAGATTCTATGACCAGACAACACGCAGCACACAAGCCTTTACTGCCATTGTTACTCTTCAATAAGCAAAATACACACAGTGATTTAATAGGGGAAAAATAAAGACTGCAAAAAGAGAGCTTCAGACTGCCATTTTGTACCTCAGAGCTGCAAGGATTGTGAGCTAAATTATCCAGCCGTATTGTTATGTCAAAGGAAAGGTGAGTCTTTAGCAGACTAACCCAAATGCCAATGCTTACGCAACACTTAAGCCACACTTAAGCCCTTACTTGAAAATCTTACTGTGCTACGTGGATCTAGTACTGGGTAAGAGAAGAGGAATCACCTCACGCAGACAGCAATAGGAATAGCAATTGCTCAATGGTTCTTAGAGAAAGCTCCAGATTACCAAAGAGAACACACTGAGAATATGAGGAACTGTGACAGGAAATACCAATTTCTGAAGAAAAATAAAAATTAAATGGAACTATTTGTTTTTAACAGGAATGAATTAAAAATATTATTCAAAATCACCCATATTAAAGATTTAATAAACAGTATGAACAAAGGTGGAGGGGGGGAGGGGAAGATGGGAAAACTGAAGACAGAAAGCTGACAACTAGTTTAGTAACAGGTTAAAAACGCGTGCTTTGAGATCCCTATTAAATAATACCCACAAGTAGGGCAAGAAATAACCCTGCAGACGGTTATCCCCGTGACTATTCCAAAGGCAACGGCCCCAGGACACACCGTTGCCAACCGCTTTCTGAGGCAGCCGAGCCTACAGACGCGCACACTCCTGCTCTCCGCGGGTGTGTATCCTCTTGATATCGCTTACTATCGCTTCATATCGCTTAGCATCGCTTAATATCGCACGTATAACGCATACGTGGGGCTCCCGGCTCCGGCTGGGAGCCTGAGGCTGCCCTGCAGCCTGTGGGTTGGGCCGCGGCTTCCTGAGCGTGCGCCGTGTTTCCGCGTCCTGCTCGGGGCTCGGCCCGGCAGAGTTTTGAGACAATATGAAGAAGATGCTCAGCTTCGTAAAGAAGAAAAAACGGGATCCGCCGCCCGGCAGCGCCGCCTCGGCGTGCTCCGCCGGTGCGTACGAGATCCGCCGGAAGGAGCTGACCAAGCTGCACCGAGGGGCCACCGCCGGAGACCTGGCCCTGGTGCAGCAAGGACTGAAGAAGCACGACATCGACGAGCGCGACAAGGCGCAGCGGTAAGGGCGGCGGGCCGGGCCGGGATCCCCGCTGCATGACCTGGGCACAGAGGGCTGCTGTTAACGGGGGCCGCGCGTGGCTGGGACGGCCGGTAGAGGCCGCTCCGATGTGCCCTCCCGGCCTGGATCCCTCGTAGGGCTGCTCGGCATTCCTCCGAGCTGAGAGCTCTGTTGGGGGCTGGTGAGAAAGGGCAGCGATAAGGCTGCTGGCTTCATGAAGGCTTTCTTGCTTGCGAAGCTGATGGTGGTTCCTTTAGGTTGTCATATTCCCCAGTGCTTGGTAACGGCTGCTTTTGGGTGAGGAGGGGCTCCTGCACAAAGTTGTGTTTGTTACAGTTAAATTACTCATTCGAGCTCTTTGCGGTACACTGTGCTAAATAAATAATAAATACAGTGCTCAGATCAATATTGTCAGGCTTCTATTCGGAGGTGAAGGATCTTGTATACTTATTTGGGAATTTCTCAGTGGGGACAGTCACCCTCGAGTTGTTCCATGTCTGTGACAAGGCATGATGAGTTATTTGACGTTCTGCCTGTTATTTCGTCCTCATTTTCTCTGCCTTGGAGGAAGCTGGTCTTATGGAGGGTACTCATCAGCCTGCCTGTGATGGGAGCTGTTAGGACAAGAGGGAACAGCCTCAGCTTGCACCAGGGGAGGTTCACGTTGGATGCTAGGATAAGCCTCTCCAGAGAGTGGTTGTGCACTGGAATGGGCTGCCCAGGTTGGTGGTAAAGTCACCGTCCCTGGAGGTGTTCAAGAAACATGTAGATGTTGTACTAAGCGACATGGTTTGGTGCACGCTGGTAATGGAATAAGCTTGTTTTTATTTGATTTTGTTTATTTTGGGAGGTAATTGGGATAAAGAAATGCAATTTGCCCTGTTCATGTACCACAGAGTGAAAATATTTATTTAGCTGTCTGTTTCAATTTACACGTTTCACTTTTAGGACACCACTGCATCTTGCTTGTGCAAATGGACGTGAGGATGTCGTTACGTTTCTAGTAGAAAACAAGTGTAAGCTAAATCTTTTTGACAGTGATAACAGATCTCCACTGATGAAGGTAAGTAGAACATACTATGTTGCTGCAAGTAGGAATTATTGATTATGTATTAAATGATGTCTTTCCAGATTCTTTAAGTAAGTCTGTGTAGAAGCATGCATGCTGTAATCAGTGTGGCTTTGGCATGTGCTAGCTAATCTTGGCAGATGCTTTTATATTCCAGGAATGGGAAGTTGTAGTAGTAGTGACACAGTGAAATATGACTGCTGGAAATTTTACCTTTTTTTTTTTGTGTGTGTGTGTGTGTGTTGTTTCCAGGCAGTACAATGCCAGAAAGAAAGATGTGCAGTGATCCTGCTAGAGCATGGTGCTGATCCGAACCTGGCAGATGCTGGTGGCAACACTGCCCTTCACTTGGCTGCTGTAACTCCTAACACATTTCTAGCAGGGATGTTAATTGAGCACAGTGCCCGTATCAATGCTCAGAATAAGGTACATTTCGAGATTCAATAGAGAAGTTCAAAAAGTTGCATTGATATTTTTATTGTAGATTTTTTGTTTGTTTCTTTTGATTTTTAACTTGAATTATTTCTGTTCTTTCAGGACGGATGTACTCCTCTTACTCTTGCTATCTCTGAAAATCACAAAGAAATGGTAGAGCTCCTTCTTAAAAAAGGAGCTGATGTTCACACTCGAGATCCGTGTGAAAGGTGAGGAGATGGTCTAAACTCTGCAGGTCACCTTAGTTGTCTTCAGGTTGGACTGATGGGAGGGATGGGAATGAGCATTGAAGTAGAAAGACACAGAGAAAGAGCTCGTTGAGTGACTGGCGAAAGCAGGTCTCAGCTTGGCAGGTGGCATGCATTATTGCATGTTTTCTGCATTGAGAACTGCAAGAAAACATTGTTTCTGGTAGCCGCTGTGGCAGGAAAATTGCTATTGTGCCAGCAACATTGCTGTTATGCCAGAGAGAGTTTTTCAAATTGATGCCAAGTTTGTATGCAAGTGTTGTTAATATGGAAGCTTTTTTTTCTGTTCATAAAGTGATTTTCTTTGAGATTGAGCAAATGGGAATTAAAATAATTACAATGTCTGACTAAATTGTATGGTTTGTCTTGTATTTTGGATGCTGTAGAACCCCACTTATGACTGCAGCAGCCGGTGGGGAGCTTAAGTTGGTAGAAATACTTCTTCGCTATGGTGCTGAAATTTTCCATAAAGACGTTAATGGATGGACAGCTGAGGACTATGCTATTCTTCATGGAAATGCTAGGTAAACTTTTAAATTTATTGCTAGGTTTTTAGTTATCAGTGTTGAGTTTGAACCTTTTTGGTAACAGCACCAAGTTTAACGGTGCTATTTTGAAGATGTGTTCATTGACATCTTCTCACGTATACTGTTCATGTGTCTGGTGTTAATTTGAAAGTTGAGAAAAGGGCTTCTGCTCAAAATTCTCTGTAAGATTTCAAGTGTTTGTTTCTAAGCTGATGTCTGCCTGCTATACACTATTAAAATGTGTCTGTAGCCCACAGACGCAGAAGTTCAACTTGAAAAACTGAAATGTTTGTAAATTCTTCTCAAAACAGAACCCTTGTTATTACTGTCTTCAGTTCCACTGACCAGGAACCACCTGTTTTGTTTCAGAGGAGATCTAGCTGTTATTTCTTTTGTTAAATTACTAAGCAGTTTAACTCCTCCTACACATAAGTATTTTACCCATGGGTGTTCATTCATAAGAGTGGTTGTATTTGTAAAAACTGGACTGCAAAGGGTACCGAGCAGAAGTAAATAACTTCATAGATCTGGATGTGCATCTATAAAATAGATGTGTCCATTATATTTGAGTATGTTACGGTTTGCAAAAAGTAGAGTATGTTACACTTACTGAATATGAAAATTGTTTTGGCTATGGTTATGTTTAGGATGGATAGTATAAGGCTCTTATTATCCCATTAAGTGTTTATGTAGCTATGGGATTATTTTTCCCAAATGCATTTCCTTTTTTGCTCTCCATAGTCTTAGTAAAACACTGGCAGAATATGCAGACCATGAGAACGCAGGGGAAGCTTCTGCAGGTGCTAAAGGAGGCATCCCTGTGCCAGTGACTCCTCACCAGGCAAGAGCTGCTGGCTTTACGTTGGGTGCAGCTGCTTCGAGCAGAGGAGGTAGGATACTTAACTGTGGTAGAGCTAATGGGCAGAATCGTGGTGGCCCCTTCCTTAGGTTGGTTTGCATCTTTTAAATTCACCGTGCTCAGTGTGGACTTCAGTGGAAGCATCAGGTGGACTGTAATAAGAAGTGTTATGAATGTGTTTGCTTGCTGCTAGTTTACACTGCATCTCCACAGGCTGTGGGGACAGTTGTGATTTGTGTGCACTACATCCATCTGCTCATACAGTTGTCACTTTCAGCACATCAAGTTGCCCATTTATTTAAATTGTCCCTTTAGCAAGGGGGAGGAGGGAAGAGAAGAAACAAAATAGGTTAAAGTAGCCTTGTTTTATGGGTGTGCAATTTTTCTTAGAGATGCTCATTTAGATTGTTGTTCAGAAAATCCAATTGCAAAAGCTGTAGTTTCATCCCAAATAGTAGTTTTATCTTCTGTAGCAGCGAAGCAGCAGATGAATTGCAAGAAGATGCATCTTTTGTTGATTACCACTGGATTTCTGTCACTTTGTTTTAATTTTAATAGTTTCACCTGCATAAAGCTCCTTTTTTGGGAGACACAATTTCTCACCTTCAATTACAATTGCTTTTGTTTGTGTTGTGGAGACGTAACAAAAATTGTCTTGGAAAAATAACTTCATAAGCAACAACAGTACATTGTTTGTATATACCGTATCTTTTTGGACATGGTTTGATTTATAATCAAATAATGTTTTTTTCAATTACTTTTATTTAAAAAAGAAAAAAAAAAAAACAACTGAGAAAGACTTTGTGATCCAGAAAAACTGTTACATTTTCTCATTGCCTTGTAAATAAAAGAAATACATTCCTTCAATGAATTTGTAAAATCCAGGCAGCGTTTATAAGCTGAAATTGCCCTAAATGAATCTTAGAAAGTTGCTATTTTAGTATGAATGAGATTGCCTTGCAGTTTACGTTTCAAGCCCCAACGTACGAGGTTTTATTTGTTCCTTATTTTTAAGGGTTTTGTGAGAATCATGTGTCAGATGGGCAGCAGACTGTTCAAACACAAGTCATTACTTTTTTATTATAAAGACTGAGAAATATGATCAAAGAATACATGGCATATTTTTTCTTCCTGGACTTATCCCAGATGGAAGTATAGATTTTAGACCCAAGTGATGTTGCCTTTGACTTAGGAGCAGTTACTTTGAACTAGAGAGTGGTTGAAAAAGTTTCTTCGTAGCTTGGTTTTGAAGTTTTGTTTGCTTGTTTTTCAGTGGGGCTCGATACAGTTGGTTTAATCATTGAAATACTTTTTTTTATCCAAATCCACTCAGTTGCTACCTTCCATGCACGTAGATAGTTGCTCTGGTACCCCATTGTAAGGACTAACAGGCCTGGGTTAATTTAAAATATGTGATTTGAGGGTTTCTTCTTCCAAGTAGAGGGTACATTTAGACTAGATATCAGGAAGAAATTCTTTACTGTGAGGGGGATGAGACACTGGAACAGGTTGCCCAGAGAGGTTGTAAATGCTCCTTCCCTGCAAGCATTCAAAGCCAAAGGTGGATGGGGCTTTGAGCAACCTGGTCTAGAGGGAGGTGTCCCTGCCTATAGCAGGGAGTTGGATTTAGATGATATTAAAGGTCTGTTCCAACTCAAACCATTCTGTGATTCTCCCTGTGCTCAGTCTCTTAAAGATGACACCAGCATGAGGAGTAGGAGGGAGCAGAGAGAAAGTTCAGTAGCATAGTAGAAACAATATTGGAATTAATTCTGCAGTCTCTGATTGCATCCACACCCTGAATCATGAGAGTCCTTTTAATATGCCACAGTAACAGTCTTAAAAGTGTCCTTTAGAGAAGCCGGGATGTTGAGAGAGAGACCAGAGAAATACCCACTTTGGAATTCTTTTATTGCCTTTTGCTCTTCTGTTTTATTTTTCTGCTATCTAAAATTTTGACCTTATCCTTTCTGCTACTTTTGTACCTTCTAATTAGAAGAGGAGATTCTGAAGAATGTTGAACAGGTCAGCATTTTTCAACAAGTTTGCTCATGATTATTTGGATGTCAGAACATGAACCCTTTTATTAATCACGTACAGATTGGCTTCCAGAACATATTGAATGACCGATCTCTTAGATTTTAAGTAACAATTTATTTTTGAGGAAAACAGTAGTTGTGCTATTTCTGTTTCTAGTATGTTTGCAGTGACAGTATGTTTGGCCACTGCAGCACATACTAGTGTATTGTTCAGTGTTTCCCTGAGTCATTTGCAATTGGACTTGATAACCTTTTCCAACCTTAGTGTTTCTATGATTAGAGGAATTGTCTCAGCATTGTAAAACTCTTTACAAAAGTAAATTATCACTTCTGTGTGATTTTTATCTCCTGAGGTCAGATAAAACTTTTCCTGTATTCCCTCTTAAGGAAACAGAGAAAAGCCAGAAGGGATGAGAAATCATCTTGAGGTTCTTTTCAACCCAAGCCATCCTATGATTCTTTTAAACTTTCTCTTAAGTGTATGTTTCTGATAGTAGCTGTTTTTCCACAGCACTGCATGTGTATGTGATAAAATCCATGTAAGTAGGACAAACTTCTGCTCCAGAGAAAAGTAACAGATTTATTGTGAAAGAATTTGATGTCAAGGTAGTGTTCCACAGTTTCTCTTTTGACACACAGATGTACACATGCACACAAATGCATGTCATAGTCACAGCGCATTCTCCCAGTGCTGTAGCTTTGTGTGTGTGCTTTTTGTATTTTCCAAACTTGTGAGATTCCGCATTTATTCTGATGTCATTGTTGTCTGTCCTTTCCATGCCTTTCCCTTAATGGATATAGAAATGCAACGGTCCCCTGAGCAGACTCTGAGAACAGGAGAATCGAGTGAAGGTATTCATTCTGCACAGCAGTATTTTAAATACCATACATGTCTTGTGATACACAAATACTTATTCATCATAGGTGCTTATTATCTTGCAGATCTGTATCTTGATGATTTAAGATCTATGAGTTAGAGTGGATTTGGGGCAGCTTTTGTTTCTTTGCATGTTTTGCATGAGTCCCTTATTACTGAATTCAGCATTTGCTTTTATCACTTGTGATAGTGTTGGTTTTGGGGTTGTTTGTTTTGTAATCTGTTCTCCTCTTGCTCAGAAATGGTGATATAGGCTTCAGTTAAAGTGGAAACAGGTCCCTGGAGACTAGATCTCATTTCTGTGTCAGTGCATCATGGCTGTGGTTTTGGTCTAGCTGAAAGCTATCTCATCAAATTCCTGTCTCGCCTTCTAAAGGATAGCAGGATCATTGGCAGTATTTATATGTTGAAAGCAAAAGTGTAGGTAATTTAATGAGCTGTTTTCCTTACTTCTAGTGGTACTCATTGAAGATGTAACTGAAGTCGTTCGTCCAGAGTTTAACTGTTCCACACAGCAGCAATTTTCTGTTCTGCGTGGAAAGTTAGCAGATAGAGTCATAGTACTGAGTTAGTTATTTAGCTTTACATACAGCAGGATTCCATTAGCATTTAAGAATATTCTGTGTTTTCTGTAGTGGAAAACATCAAAAATCAGATTGTTAGCATTTGAACCATTTAAGATGCCCTCAGATGGGAAGTTTCAGCCTCTAGCTTTTTTCTCCATGAGATTTCTTTGAACATTTATACTGTACTGCATCTCAGAAAGCTGTGTTCAGATCAGGGAATATTCTCGCATACTGTGTTTAGGAAAGGCAAAATTTGTACACTCATTTGTAGGTTGTTAGTAGTAACCCTTCTTTTTGTTATAATATTTAACAGTTCAGAAACTTCAGGAATTATGATTTCTATGTGGAGATCAGATATGTCTGTTTTCCTTTCTGTGCTGGGAATCAGAAAGTCCTTCTATTATGTTTTAGTTGTTAAGAGGTGTTAGCGCTTCAAAAATTGTGTTCCTAGACTGCAGTTTTCATTAGAACGGTGACCTGAAGGATTTACTGCAGGGCGCTCTCATCAGGGTTGCTAATGATCTGAAGTAAGAGCGATTGTTGGATATGCTTCAGCACAGAGCTGGCATTCAGAGGGACTTCAATGAGCCAGGGCAATAGACTGGCAGGCATCTTAAGAAATCCATCGGGGGCAAATACCAAGACCCATTTGGGGTGAAAAAGCCCCTTCCTACAAAACATGATGGGACTGCACAGCAGGGGAGCAGCTCTGCTGAGAAAGGACACAGACCTGTCAGAAGGCAAGCTGAGCATGAGGCAGCAGGGTGCTCTGGCAGCTAAGGGCTGCAGCTTGCACTGTGCTAAGAGTAGCAAAGCCAGGAGACTGAGAGAAGCGATTGTCAGCCCCTGTTTAGCACTCACTTGACTGTGCCTTGGCTGTAATTTTGAGTTCCTTCTACGTGAGAGGTCGATGGATCAATAGCAAGCTAATTCTCTAGGGAGCCATCATATTTGTGAAGGAGTATTTGCCCTGTGAGAGAGGGCTGAGAAAGTGGACTTACTCAGCCTGAAGAAGAGGCAGCTTTGAAGGGCCCTAACTGCAGCGTCCAATGCAGATGAGAAGACAAAGCCAGATGCTTCCCTGTGATACTTGACAGGAAGCGAAGATGGCAAGAGGTATAAATGGAAGCAAGATGGTTTCTAGCTGGAGATGAAAAGTGTTGCCATGATAAGGATGGCAAAATAGAGAAGTTGTGAACCTTCTCTTGGAGGTGTTCAAGACTAGACTGAATAAAACCCTGACCAACTTTTCCTGACCTCAAAGCTGAGCTGGCTTTAAGTAGTTGGTTGAGAGACTTCCAGAGATCCCTTTTGACCTGACCTATCCTATAGTCTTAGGTGTGAGTTACTACCTTCACTGAACTGATAAAAACTTGGGGGTGTAGTATAGCATGCCCTGCTAATGCTCCTTTTGTCTCAAGTATATCATTTTTTGATTCACTGTAGAGAAATGCTGGTGATTCTTCTAGCTAGGGATAACCTATAGCTCCTGAGTATGCTTTTTGATTTTCTTTGTATTTATAAATATACTTTATATTTATTTATAATCCATAGCAAGGTACGGCAGCAAAAAATGGTAGATATTGTAGATATGTCTGATTTGTTTTTCAGTATAATTTGAAAAAGCATTTTTTTTGTAAATACTTTCCTTCATGCTGTTCTTATTGAATTGGCCACTTCAGCTTCTGTACTCTTATGAGCTGTTTTCATGTTAAATGTCTGTATTGGTTAATTTTTAGTATGCAAAATCTAATCTCAACATGTCGATTTATATTTGAACAGCAATGGATGACTTTTTCGAAGGATACTCAACAAGGTGAGTCTTATAAAAATACCAAATGCTTATTTGAGGAATTATTTGAGAGGACCAGTACTTACTTTTCGTTGTTTTTGAAGTTCTGAAAAAGAGGGCAGTAATGGCACCTGGAATAATTCTGAGGAAGAAGAACTGGATTTTACAGCCAAGGTATGGTGCCTTTATGGGAAAATAGTTGTGTAAAATAAGTGATTTGAAGGCAATTTCCTATGAGATAGAAGGAAACTCTTTTTCCAGCCAATTCTTTGTTTGTTTTTTTTTTTTTTTTTTTTCCTCCTTAAGAAAAGTCTCTCATCTGCCAACCTTTCTTCTGCTGTAAGTTTTTCCTAAAAATTGTTGCTTTGGCAGAACATGCAGTAGATTTGTGGTTTGAGGCAAAAGAGTAGATATTAAGATAAACTACCACATTGTATTAGTTGTTCATTGAGTGAGATTTGCCAACCCTAGGAATTGATAAGTTAATAAATAACCTGTTCTGTTCTCTTTCAAAATTCACAATTGTTTCCCCTAATTTACATGATAGGATGATTAATGAAAAAGAACACGATAATGAAAAAGAACATTTATTTATCAAAATCTAGTGAAATTGTTCATCACCTGGTTCTCTTTCCTTCCTCACTAGGTTCCTCAAGTGTTCGATACTTGAGTTGCTCAAATAATTATTTTTTCTTTCTTTTTTCCTTCTGTGGGATGACATTCCGTGCTTGTATATAATCTCACACTGCATGACTATCTTCATTTTTTGAATATTTGGACTTTTCTCTTTATAAGCTCCATGTGCTTATCCTGCTGTTTTTATGAATGTTCCAAAGGATTACCAGTTTTTTCAATGGCGTCTGGAGTATTTAGTCTGTTGCACTGGGATTCTGCAGTGATTAGGAACTTTAGTTTGTTAGTTCAGCACACTCTGTAATGCTGGAGATGTAAGCATGTGTACTTTAAAATTTTTTCTATTTTCTTACATTGATTTTAGGGGAAGTGATTCAAATTTCTAGCATTATTTTGAAATTTACAGATATTTCACTAAGTGGAGTTATATTAACTAATTTATTCTTCAAGCTTCAGGAACTTTAATTGATACTTGAGTTGTGCATACTTACAAGTAAGTAATCGCGAGTGTAGTTGTATTTTACCAATGGATTAAAATACCTTTTTAGAATTGTTACGCATTTACAGATAGTTTTGAATAGTCACTGACTTGTACACAAGAGGAGAGGAATGTTTGTGTAATTAAAGTTGAAGGATCTAGCAAGTATCTGAGTCCTTTCAAAAGGGGACAGCCTGGTTGTATTTACTGTTCAAGATTTGATGTAAGTAAAGGATTTGCTTTAAAACAAAAAAGCAAACAAAAACAGATCAAATAATTCTTTTAAAATGTGTTTTTATTTGCAGAAGCCACAGAAGCCAAACTTGACATCGTTAATGAATGTTCCCCAAAAGTTCAGAAATAATGGTAAGTTATTTGGAAAGTACTTCATAATACAATGACATACAAAAGTAAACTTACTAAGTAATTTCATTTCGGTTTTTGTTGTTGTTGTTTTCACTTGGCTGTAGTAATTGAGGAAAGTAGTGTTATAAGAACAGAACAGATGGTCATGTCAGAATAAAATAAGTAAGATAATGGAAATGACCATACTGAGTCCCCTCCTAAGCCTT
The DNA here is from genome assembly GCF_054131305.1 of Coturnix japonica. NCBI lineage: Eukaryota > Metazoa > Chordata > Aves > Galliformes > Phasianidae > Coturnix > Coturnix japonica. The sequence continues at coordinate 7,647,127 of NC_140687.1, read as the reverse complement.
TGTGTCTGATGTGTCCTTCTCCCATCCTGCCCTTACCTGGCTTCTTTTCCATACAGTCCCAGATGACTACTTTCCTGTGTTTTTAATGGGTAAAATGCCTGCTGCTATTTATATAACCCATTTGATTCATATTCCTCTTTCCCTTTCTCATGCTTTAAGGTGGTGGTGATAGTTCTAGAATTGAAATTCCTAAGTCACAGAAGAAAAGCCTCAAACAAAAAAAACCAACAGGTGCAAATCTGAGCAGAGGAGAATGTGGAGAGTTGTTGAAACAAGATGTCTCAGATTCAGGCAACCTTGAGGAAGATGAATTGGTGGAAGAGGAAGAAGGGCAGTGCAAAGAGGTACATAATAAATTCCATGAAACACTTAAACAAGAAAGTGAAAACCTGGGCCTAAATAGATATGAGGAAAATCTATGGGCAGCATTTCCCTCAAGCACAAAAGTAAGTGTACAGGGATGATTCAATTGGAAGAGTTTGTTAAGGGTAATACAGGTAAGCGACAGTAAACTATTTTCCTGTTAATACTCAATCACGTATCTGTATTCAATCATTGTATTTTGATACTGAAAACATCTTGTTCATAGCCAAACTCAGACATTATTTTCAATATGTTTATTATGAGATTGGAGAGTTTTGGAAGGAGAAAGACAGGAAACTTCATTCTTTCTGGAATCTGTGCACTTTCTGTTATGTAAAACTGAGGGAATGGATAATATCCATTAGAAGTTGTAGCCATTTAGTAGAATTCATGAGGTAATGACTGGAAATGAAGAAACAAAAGGAAGTTTTGAATGAAATTGAGGGCAGGAAACTAGTGAAATTGTGAGATATGTAGGCAGAAAGAAGACTTTCTGAATAATATCAATGAAACTGCATTTAGATTGACACAAGGAAGTGCTTCTCAGAGGTTTTGCATAGCCAGAGATGAGGTTTACAACATGAGGCACTGCAGTTTAATTGTGCAGATTCCCACTAAAAATTGTAGGCCTTTAGAAACCATGTTGCACTTTGCTTCATTTAAGTCTTACCCAAGAAAACCGTTTTCCAAGTTGTTAATGGGTGGTGAAGTAGATATTGATTTCTGTGCTTTTCAGCTGTTTTGGTCAATCTGTTTTAGAAGGAGTCACCTAAATGGAAAGAAGAACAGGAGAAGGAAGATACTAGAAGGAAGCTGCAAACGACAGTTTTGGGGGATGTGAAACATTCTGTTTCTAGTAATAAACATCAAGTCCGTAAAGTTTCAGAAGACACAGCTTATGCGAGAAGTGAGTTTAAATATGATCCTGATTGCTCCTCTATAAGTATTAATGTTCAGTAAATAAAGTAAAATGATGATTATCCTCAAAGATGATAAACTTTCCTGTTACCTGTGAACCCTAGCCTGCTGTGGTAGAGAAGGTCTGCAGCTTTTGTTTTTTTTCGTTCTTACCTAACGGTCACAAATGGTGGTGCTGGATTCCTAATGATTACGTATGATGCAAGTTTCTTTATTAATTTTGTTGCTGTGTTCTCCTTGATGCCGTCTGAACAAAACAAGAAGCTAATCTAATCTATCTTCTGTGTGACAATATTGTTTCCCTTTCCGATGCTACTATCTGATTGAAAAGCTGTGGTTTTTCAGGGCTTCAGCCAAAAGCAGACCTGAGTCAAACTCAGAGAAGACTCTTCCAGTACCTCAACTTGTTCAGTTGTAGAATGTAGGAGATCTCTCCTTTGCTAAACCTTTGTGGGCTTGAGAGCATGACCAGCTCAGAGAGAGTTGGGTAATTTGGCATAGACCCCAGGGTGTGAAAACAGAAGATACTATTTCCATTGTCTGACTCCAGAGCACTGCTTGTTGCAGTAGACTTCTTCAGAGCATGTGTAGCTATTGGTCAGATGCTGCACAGAACATTGTCCAAACATGGTGAACGTAGCCATGTCAGCTGTCCTGCTTGGGCATCTTCTGCTGGAAAACAGATGAAGAGGAGTGAAGAGAATACTGTGATGTGACTGGATGTAAAGTTACCCTTGAGTGGGACTCACTGTATGGTTTGTTCTTTGCTGTAGAATTACTGCTCGTCTTTCAGATCCTTTATTTGACTGATGGGGTATAAAAGTGTAGTGCAGTATATTTCTCAGTGTCTGTATTTCTCCTTTTTTTTTGTAGAAGCCCAACCCACAGTAGGAGCAGAGAAAAAGGAAGAGTCTGATTCTCCTTGGGATTCTGAGGTACTTTCTGTGAAATGTGCATCTCCCCAGTCTGTGGGAGAGCCAGATGAGAACTACGTGAGAGCTTGCCTTTGCGTTGAGCCCTGCCCCTGGTGAGGCTTATTTACCCCATATTGCTGCTGCTCGATGTCCTGTATCTGAGGGTCAACGAAATTCTTGTAGTGTAGGTTCTGTGTGGAGATAGTACTGGGACAAAGTTAGGTTAAGCTTCTTGTATCGGCCCTTTGGTTGCAGGCTTTTGAGTTGATTTTCTAGCACAGTAGTGAAACAGAATAACTACTTCCCCTCTAGTCTTTGTTGTTGGGAAAAAAACTAATTCCCCACTCCTTTCTTAAAAATACAAGACTTTCTAGATAGCTTAATCGCTATCAGCTTTGCCTTTTTGGCCTTTAAGCAAATCAAATCTTGCTTTTGCAACGTAGTGATGCACTCACTCAACATTGTGGGACATGTGCCCCAGCAATGTAGGCTGATATTTGAATGCCAGGTGCAAATTTGATGCCAATGTTCAATCAACACAGAGCTGCAGCTTCTTGTTCACAATCAACATCTTGATTTCCTGTGTTAATTTCTTGTGTGGCTCTGTGATTTGCCAGCCTTAATCAACATTATGGAATAGTTTAGATGAATTGTGAGGATTTTTTTGCCCTTTTATTTAAAATGCAAAAGCCTTTGTTAGATTTTATTTTAAAAAAATTGTTTTGTACAAATTCTTACGCGTATGTACTGTATTGTACAGCCGTGTTCTGAAGGTCCGAGGAAAGCATCTCCTCCTGTGTTTCTCCCACCTGCAGTTGAACATGGAGTACGCTTGCAGAGTGTTTCAGGGGAGCACAACAAGGGTAACTATCTCATAGATTGGATTTGTCTGTGTTTATAGACAAGTGAACTTTTTCTTTTGTTTTCCTTGTTAGTCCTGTTGTTCAGTGAGTATGTGCTGTAGCAATGAAGTGCTTGGCTGATGTTAATTAACAGCAGTGAACACTGAACTTGCTGGCCTGCTTGATTAGTCTAGGCGGTTCTTGCGTTCATTATGTATACTTTTTGGATATGTATTTGTTCGGGTGTTTTTCTTTGCTTTAGGTGGTTGCTTAAAGTGGTGGGAGGTGTATCTGGTTTAAGATTTAGCTGTGAACCCTAGCCTGCTGTGGTAGAGAAGGTCTGCAGCTTTTGTTGCTTTTCGTTCTTTCCTAAAGGTCACAAATGGTGGTGCTGGGTTCCTAATGATTATGTATGATGCAAGTTTCTTTATTAATTTTGTTGCTGTGTTCTCCTTGATCTGCACAAAACAAGTAGGTAGTCTAGTGTGCCTTGTGTGTGACACTATTGATTCCCTTTCTAATGGGTACTATCAGATTGAAAAGCTGTGGTTTTTCAGGGCTTCAGCCAAGAGCTGACCTGATTCAAAGTCAGAGAAGACTCTTCCAGTGCCTCACCTTGTTCAGTTGTAAAATGTAGGAGATCTCTCCTGTGCTACTCGTTTGTATGCTTGAGAGCATGACCTCAGAGAGAGGTGGGTGCTTAGGTACTCACCCCAGGGTCTCAGAGCAGAAGATAGTATGTCCGTCTCCAGAGGATATCTTGTTGCTGTAGATGTTTTCAGAGCTCGTGTAGCTATTGGTCAGTTGCTGCTCAGAAGGTGTGGAAGCAGCACTCACGGTGCATTCACTTTTCTCTTAGTGCATTTTATGTGCAAAGAGTTTATTTTGGAAAAGCGTGAATAGTCAGCACTCAGGCTGGAATCAGCAGTTATGGTTTTCCAGAGTGGACGCCATTGCTCCTGTCTGGCTCATTCCTGTAAATTTTCCTTGCGTTTCTGTGTGAGTCAATCCTGAGTTTGTTTTACATAATGGAGTAGCTTAGAAGAGAGAACTGACTGTGGTCTGCTCTAGATGGGAGTTTGGTGGTCAGAAGATACTAGACTTTGAAGTGATAAGATTTAAAATGCTTGCAGTGTTCTGGACTGTATTGGAGCTGTGAGCTTCTGTTTCATTCCTAAATGTCAGTCCTTATGTATGTACCTGGTCAGAAGTTGCAGGATTATGAATCATGGTCAGGTGAGGTATCCCTTGATAGCACTAAGCAAGGAGCCGTGTGTGTTGGCAGCTTCCTCTTAGTGTGAGGTTGTTTTGTATCGTGCTTTTGTGGTATGTCCTGTAGAGTGGAATGTGATAGTAAGTGCCAGATGATGGAGGTGTAGGCAAGAGGGAAGATGACTCAGGGTGTCCATATGCTGAGACTGAAGCATGCTGGAGTTTCTTCCTTAACGTTGTCCCAACACGAGGGACATTGTCATGTCAGCCACCATTCTTATGCATCTTTTGCTGGAAAAGAAATGAAGAGGAGAAAACAGAATACTGTGATGTGACTGGGTGTAAAGCTACCGTTGAGTGTAACTCATTTCTTGGTTTGTCCTTTGCTGTAGTACTGTTACTCATCTTTCAGATCCTTTGTTTGACTGATGGGGTATAAAAGTGGAGTGCAGTAAATTCTCAGTGTCTCTCTTTGTCCATTTTTTTGTAGGTGCTCTGCCAGCAGTAGGAACAGAGAAAAAGGAAGAGTCTGATTCTCCCTGGGATTCTGAGGTACTTTCTGTGATATGTGCATCTCCCCGGTCTGTGGGAGAGCCAGATGAGAACTACGTGAGAGCTTGCCTTTGAGTTGGGCCCTGCCCCTGGTGAGGCTTATTTACCCCATGTTGCTGCTGCTCGATGTCCTGTATCTGAGGGTCATTGAAATACCTGTAGCGTAGGTTCTCTGTTGAGATAGTACTGGGACAAAGTTATGTCAGACTACTTACGTTGGCCTCCTGGCTGCAGGCTTTGGAGTTGATTTTCTAGCACAGTTTTAATACAGCAGTTTATTGCTGCTTTTAAACTTATGAACTTCTCAGGCATATTTTTGTGAGGATTTTTTTTTTTCCTACTATTCAGATCTATTCTGCTGATCCAGTCAGAGTTTAACGGATGCCAATACACTGAGCAACCCAGACATTTAGATTTTTCTGTATAGAACCTCTGTCTTCTCTAGATAGACTTAATCCGATTTTGAAAATCATGTTCAGCAGACACCAAGTGTGCTGGCTGTGTTTATCCTTTCTGTCTGATAATTCTCAAGATGAGAGTGAGCAGGGTCTGTAGCTACTTCCCCTCTAGCCTTTGTTGTTGGGAAAAAAACTAATTCCCCACTCCTTTCTTAAAAATACAAGACTTTCTAGATAGCTTAATCGCTATCAGCTTTGCCTTTTTGGCCTTTAAGCAAATCAAATCTTGCTTTTGCAACGTAGTGATGCACTCACTCAACATTGTGGGACATGTGCCCCAGCAATGTAGGCTGATATTTGAATGCCAGGTGCAAATTTGATGCCAATGTTCAATCAACACAGAGCTGCAGCTTCTTGTTCACAATCAACATCTTGATTTCCTGTGTTAATTTCTTGTGTGGCTCTGTGATTTGCCAGCCTTAATCAACATTATGGAATAGTTTAGATGAATTGTGAGGATTTTTTTGCCCTTTTATTTAAAATGCAAAAGCCTTTGTTAGATTTTATTTTAAAAAAATTGTTTTGTACAAATTCTTACGCGTATGTACTGTATTGTACAGCCGTGTTCTGAAGGTTCGAGGAAAGCATCTCCTCCTGTGTTTCTCCCACCTGCAGTTGAACATGGAGTACGCTTGCAGAGTGTTTCAGGGGAGCACAACAAGGGTAAATATCTCATAGATTGGATTTGTCTGTGTTTATAGACAAGTGAACTTTTTCTTTTGTTTTCCTTGTTAGTCCTGTTGTTCAGTGAGTATGTGCTGTAGCAATGAAGTGCTTGGCTGATGTTAATTAACAGCAGTGAACACTGAACTTGCTGGCCTGCTTGATTAGTCCAGGCGGTTCTTGCGTTCATTATGTATACTTTTTGGATATGTATTTGTTCGGGTGTTTTTCTTTGCTTTAAGTGGTTGCTTAAAGTGGTGGGAGTGGTATCTGGTTTAAGATTTAGCTGTGAACCCTAGCCTGCTGTGGTAGAGAAGGTCTGCAGCTTTTGTTGCTTTTCGTTCTTTCCTAAAGGTCACAAATGGTGGTGCTGGGTTCCTAATGATTATGTATGATGCAAGTTTCTTTATTAATTTTGTTGCTGTGTTCTCCTTGATCTGCACAAAACAAGTAGGTAGTCTAGTGTGCCTTGTGTGTGACACTATTGATTCCCTTTCTAATGGGTACTATCAGATTGAAAAGCTGTGGTTTTTCAGGGCTTCAGCCAAGAGCTGACCTGATTCAAAGTCAGAGAAGACTCTTCCAGTGCCTCACCTTGTTCAGTTGTAAAATGTAGGAGATCTCTCCTGTGCTACTCGTTTGTATGCTTGAGAGCATGACCTCAGAGAGAGGTGGGTGCTTAGGTACTCACCCCAGGGTCTCAGAGCAGAAGATAGTATGTCCGTCTCCAGAGGATATCTTGTTGCTGTAGATGTTTTCAGAGCTCGTGTAGCTATTGGTCAGTTGCTGCTCAGAAGGTGTGGAAGCAGCACTCACGGTGCATTCACTTTTCTCTTAGTGCATTTTATGTGCAAAGAGTTTATTTTGGAAAAGCGTGAATAGTCAGCACTCAGGCTGGAATCAGCAGTTATGGTTTTCCAGAGTGGACGCCATTGCTCCTGTCTGGCTCATTCCTGTAAATTTTCCTTGCGTTTCTGTGTGAGTCAATCCTGAGTTTGTTTTACATAATGGAGTAGCTTAGAAGAGAGAACTGACTGTGGTCTGCTCTAGATGGGAGTTTGGTGGTCAGAAGATACTAGACTTTGAAGTGATAAGATTTAAAATGCTTGCAGTGTTCTGGACTGTATTGGAGCTGTGAGCTTCTGTTTCATTCCTAAATGTCAGTCCTTATGTATGTACCTGGTCAGAAGTTGCAGGATTATGAATCATGGTCAGGTGAGGTATCCCTTGATAGCACTAAGCAAGGAGCCGTGTGTGTTGGCAGCTTCCTCTTAGTGTGAGGTTGTTTTGTATCGTGCTTTTGTGGTATGTCCTGTAGAGTGGAATGTGATAGTAAGTGCCAGATGATGGAGGTGTAGGCAAGAGGGAAGATGACTCAGGGTGTCCATATGCTGAGACTGAAGCATGCTGGAGTTTCTTCCTTAACGTTGTCCCAACACGAGGGACATTGTCATGTCAGCCACCATTCTTATGCATCTTTTGCTGGAAAAGAAATGAAGAGGAGAAAACAGAATACTGTGATGTGACTGGGTGTAAAGCTACCGTTGAGTGTAACTCATTTCTTGGTTTGTCCTTTGCTGTAGTACTGTTACTCATCTTTCAGATCCTTTGTTTGACTGATGGGGTATAAAAGTGGAGTGCAGTAAATTCTCAGTGTCTCTCTTTGTCCATTTTTTTGTAGGTGCTCTGCCAGCAGTAGGAACAGAGAAAAAGGAAGAGTCTGATTCTCCCTGGGATTCTGAGGTACTTTCTGTGATATGTGCATCTCCCCGGTCTGTGGGAGAGCCAGATGAGAACTACGTGAGAGCTTGCCTTTGAGTTGGGCCCTGCCCCTGGTGAGGCTTATTTACCCCATGTTGCTGCTGCTCGATGTCCTGTATCTGAGGGTCATTGAAATACCTGTAGCGTAGGTTCTCTGTTGAGATAGTACTGGGACAAAGTTATGTCAGACTACTTACGTTGGCCTCCTGGCTGCAGGCTTTGGAGTTGATTTTCTAGCACAGTTTTAATACAGCAGTTTATTGCTGCTTTTAAACTTATGAACTTCTCAGGCATATTTTTGTGAGGATTTTTTTTTTTCCTACTATTCAGATCTATTCTGCTGATCCAGTCAGAGTTTAACGGATGCCAATACACTGAGCAACCCAGACATTTAGATTTTTCTGTATAGAACCTCTGTCTTCTCTAGATAGACTTAATCCGATTTTGAAAATCATGTTCAGCAGACACCAAGTGTGCTGGCTGTGTTTATCCTTTCTGTCTGATAATTCTCAAGATGAGAGTGAGCAGGGTCTGTAGCTACTTCCCCTCTAGCCTTTGTTGTTGGGAAAAAAACTAATTCCCCACTCCTTTCTTAAAAATACAAGACTTTCTAGATAGCTTAATCGCTATCAGCTTTGCCTTTTTGGCCTTTAAGCAAATCAAATCTTGCTTTTGCAACGTAGTGATGCACTCACTCAACATTGTGGGACATGTGCCCCAGCAATGTAGGCTGATATTTGAATGCCAGGTGCAAATTTGATGCCAATGTTCAATCAACACAGAGCTGCAGCTTCTTGTTCACAATCAACATCTTGATTTCCTGTGTTAATTTCTTGTGTGGCTCTGTGATTTGCCAGCCTTAATCAACATTATGGAATAGTTTAGATGAATTGTGAGGATTTTTTTGCCCTTTTATTTAAAATGCAAAAGCCTTTGTTAGATTTTATTTTAAAAAAATTGTTTTGTACAAATTCTTACGCGTATGTACTGTATTGTACAGCCGTGTTCTGAAGGTTCGAGGAAAGCATCTCCTCCTGTGTTTCTCCCACCTGCAGTTGAACATGGAGTACGCTTGCAGAGTGTTTCAGGGGAGCACAACAAGGGTAAATATCTCATAGATTGGATTTGTCTGTGTTTATAGACAAGTGAACTTTTTCTTTTGTTTTCCTTGTTAGTCCTGTTGTTCAGTGAGTATGTGCTGTAGCAATGAAGTGCTTGGCTGATGTTAATTAACAGCAGTGAACACTGAACTTGCTGGCCTGCTTGATTAGTCCAGGCGGTTCTTGCGTTCATTATGTATACTTTTTGGATATGTATTTGTTCGGGTGTTTTTCTTTGCTTTAAGTGGTTGCTTAAAGTGGTGGGAGTGGTATCTGGTTTAAGATTTAGCTGTGAACCCTAGCCTGCTGTGGTAGAGAAGGTCTGCAGCTTTTGTTGCTTTTCGTTCTTTCCTAAAGGTCACAAATGGTGGTGCTGGGTTCCTAATGATTATGTATGATGCAAGTTTCTTTATTAATTTTGTTGCTGTGTTCTCCTTGATCTGCACAAAACAAGTAGGTAGTCTAGTGTGCCTTGTGTGTGACACTATTGATTCCCTTTCTAATGGGTACTATCAGATTGAAAAGCTGTGGTTTTTCAGGGCTTCAGCCAAGAGCTGACCTGATTCAAAGTCAGAGAAGACTCTTCCAGTGCCTCACCTTGTTCAGTTGTAAAATGTAGGAGATCTCTCCTGTGCTACTCGTTTGTATGCTTGAGAGCATGACCTCAGAGAGAGGTGGGTGCTTAGGTACTCACCCCAGGGTCTCAGAGCAGAAGATAGTATGTCCGTCTCCAGAGGATATCTTGTTGCTGTAGATGTTTTCAGAGCTCGTGTAGCTATTGGTCAGTTGCTGCTCAGAAGGTGTGGAAGCAGCACTCACGGTGCATTCACTTTTCTCTTAGTGCATTTTATGTGCAAAGAGTTTATTTTGGAAAAGCGTGAATAGTCAGCACTCAGGCTGGAATCAGCAGTTATGGTTTTCCAGAGTGGACGCCATTGCTCCTGTCTGGCTCATTCCTGTAAATTTTCCTTGCGTTTCTGTGTGAGTCAATCCTGAGTTTGTTTTACATAATGGAGTAGCTTAGAAGAGAGAACTGACTGTGGTCTGCTCTAGATGGGAGTTTGGTGGTCAGAAGATACTAGACTTTGAAGTGATAAGATTTAAAATGCTTGCAGTGTTCTGGACTGTATTGGAGCTGTGAGCTTCTGTTTCATTCCTAAATGTCAGTCCTTATGTATGTACCTGGTCAGAAGTTGCAGGATTATGAATCATGGTCAGGTGAGGTATCCCTTGATAGCACTAAGCAAGGAGCCGTGTGTGTTGGCAGCTTCCTCTTAGTGTGAGGTTGTTTTGTATCGTGCTTTTGTGGTATGTCCTGTAGAGTGGAATGTGATAGTAAGTGCCAGATGATGGAGGTGTAGGCAAGAGGGAAGATGACTCAGGGTGTCCATATGCTGAGACTGAAGCATGCTGGAGTTTCTTCCTTAACGTTGTCCCAACACGAGGGACATTGTCATGTCAGCCACCATTCTTATGCATCTTTTGCTGGAAAAGAAATGAAGAGGAGAAAACAGAATACTGTGATGTGACTGGGTGTAAAGCTACCGTTGAGTGTAACTCATTTCTTGGTTTGTCCTTTGCTGTAGTACTGTTACTCATCTTTCAGATCCTTTGTTTGACTGATGGGGTATAAAAGTGGAGTGCAGTAAATTCTCAGTGTCTCTCTTTGTCCATTTTTTTGTAGGTGCTCTGCCAGCAGTAGGAACAGAGAAAAAGGAAGAGTCTGATTCTCCCTGGGATTCTGAGGTACTTTCTGTGATATGTGCATCTCCCCGGTCTGTGGGAGAGCCAGATGAGAACTACGTGAGAGCTTGCCTTTGAGTTGGGCCCTGCCCCTGGTGAGGCTTATTTACCCCATGTTGCTGCTGCTCGATGTCCTGTATCTGAGGGTCATTGAAATACCTGTAGCGTAGGTTCTCTGTTGAGATAGTACTGGGACAAAGTTATGTCAGACTACTTACGTTGGCCTCCTGGCTGCAGGCTTTGGAGTTGATTTTCTAGCACAGTTTTAATACAGCAGTTTATTGCTGCTTTTAAACTTATGAACTTCTCAGGCATATTTTTGTGAGGATTTTTTTTTTTCCTACTATTCAGATCTATTCTGCTGATCCAGTCAGAGTTTAACGGATGCCAATACAGTGAGCAACCCAGACATTTAGATTTTTCTGTATAGAACCTCTGTCTTCTCTAGATAGACTTAATCCGATTTTGAAAATCATGTTCAGCAGACACCAAGTGTGCTGGCTGTGTTTATCCTTTCTGTCTGATAATTCTCAAGATGAGAGTGAGCAGGGTCTGTAGCTACTTCCCCTCTAGCCTTTGTTGTTGGGAAAAAAACTAATTCCCCACTCCTTTCTTAAAAATACAAGACTTTCTAGATAGCTTAATCGCTATCAGCTTTGCCTTTTTGGCCTTTAAGCAAATCAAATCTTGCTTTTGCAACGTAGTGATGCACTCACTCAACATTGTGGGACATGTGCCCCAGCAATGTAGGCTGATATTTGAATGCCAGGTGCAAATTTGATGCCAATGTTCAATCAACACAGAGCTGCAGCTTCTTGTTCACAATCAACATCTTGATTTCCTGTGTTAATTTCTTGTGTGGCTCTGTGATTTGCCAGCCTTAATCAACATTATGGAATAGTTTAGATGAATTGTGAGGATTTTTTTGCCCTTTTATTTAAAATGCAAAAGCCTTTGTTAGATTTTATTTTAAAAAAATTGTTTTGTACAAATTCTTACGCGTATGTACTGTATTGTACAGCCGTGTTCTGAAGGTTCGAGGAAAGCATCTCCTCCTGTGTTTCTCCCACCTGCAGTTGAACATGGAGTACGCTTGCAGAGTGTTTCAGGGGAGCACAACAAGGGTAAATATCTCATAGATTGGATTTGTCTGTGTTTATAGACAAGTGAACTTTTTCTTTTGTTTTCCTTGTTAGTCCTGTTGTTCAGTGAGTATGTGCTGTAGCAATGAAGTGCTTGGCTGATGTTAATTAACAGCAGTGAACACTGAACTTGCTGGCCTGCTTGATTAGTCCAGGCGGTTCTTGCGTTCATTATGTATACTTTTTGGATATGTATTTGTTCGGGTGTTTTTCTTTGCTTTAAGTGGTTGCTTAAAGTGGTGAGAGTGGTATCTGGTTTAAGATTTATCTGTCTGAGGTTTTGGATATTTCTGGATAATCAGCAGAAGAAAAATATCATTTGGTTGATCTTTTTGTTTGTTTATTTAATTTTTTTTAGTTTCCTGTTTTTCTTTAAAAACTAAAATATGTGGGCAAATTCTTGTTATGTTTCTGCGGGTTTCCACCTGCAGCTCATGGCATTTGCTTTATGACCATCCTGATTGATCATAAGTGTGCTGGAAAGTTTTGCTATTGGAATAAAGCTTTTATCTTTTTGAGAGTGCTTTGGCAATGTGGCTTATAATATGGATTCTATGACATAGCCTAAAAGGCAAGTCCAATTTTATTTTTGTAAGCAGACACCAAATCTTAGCAAGCTTCTGGAATCCATAAATCAACTTACCAATTGTCTTTAATGTCTGCTTCATATGATTCTGCTAAGCTTGAAATCTGTGTGGGAGGGGGGAAGAGGTGACTGTGGTAGTCTTTCTAATGTATTTCCATGTTACTTGACCACCTAGTGTTCGAAAATCAAGTCTTGATGATTTGTTTTTAGTATTTATTTAAATCTAAAAATTATTTTGTGGTACAATTCGTAGAAGCATTTTGTATGCTTGTTTCATGAATGGAGTCGTAAAGTATAAGATGACTGCAGCACAGGGCAGTAGGTTGTGTGAGTTAGGAAATAAGATTTGACACTAAACTTGAAAAAGATTTGGAATAACGCACATGTTGTGCATTACAACCAAGCAATGTTTGTATCATTTATTTCCTTGCAAACTGATCCAGAGAGGTCAGTTGAGAACCAGATTGTTTTTACCTCATTGAATGATGTTTGTATGAGGTTGCTGTGTCTGTACCCTTGCTCTCCATAAGCTGTTAATGAGAAAGTAGCCTCAACATTATGCACTGCTAGAATAGAAGTAGTCATAGTTCTGCTGGGTTCTTTCTTGATTGGTCATTAAGAAGCCAAAGCTATCTGCTCTAATTAATTTTTCCAGAAAGCAGAATTCAGCTTCCAAAAGGAACAAAATATTTTAATCTTGTTCTCTTAATAGACATGACTTAATGCTTCACATGAATTGTTGTCATTCTGTGATTTGATTCTTTTTTTTTTTTAAATAAAAGTTGGATGATGGGAATTACTCTGTATTTCTTATATACTACTACAAGTTCTGTGTGATAAGATAATTGGATATTAGCTATTTCACTCTCAATGAAGTAATTTGTGCAAGAAACAATTACAGAGCCTACTAATGTTGTAAAGAATAAAAGATATCTTCAATTAAATAAAATAACGCTTTCATTTTTCATCTCCAGGCTTTTCAGAGAAACCCAGTAATTTGCAGGTAAATGCTTTTCATTGAAATCTACTTGTCCTGCTCATTAATGAATATGTGGTTACTTTGAATGTATGGGTGTTTATTTTTCATTGGTTTGTCTTTCATAGTTAAAGGTTTCTGCATTTTTAGAGATGAATGAAACATCTTCAAAAACAGAAAAGAAAAAATCAGGTAATGATGTCTTTTATATTCTGATTTTAGCTTCAAAATCTTTCTGATAAGCATATTTAATTAAGCATTTGATTCATTTGTTTTGCAGATCCACAGGAGAAATTGAGTGTAGATGATATTGAAGGTATTTATAAATAGTTGTTGTTTTTTTTTTGTCATGTCCCTTTGTGGGCAGATACATTGTAGTTGTAAATTCTTCATATTAAATTAATGTTTTGCTAGCAAGATGTTATTTCAGCAGCAGATTTAATGAAATATGGCTCTATCTTTGGGTGTTTTCTCCACTACAGCTCCATTCAACATTTGTAAACATCCTTCTACAGTGTAAGGTTCCTCCAGCATACCTGCTATCATCACCCCTTGTCAGGCAGTCCACATTTACTCATTTCCTTCTCATTGCCAAATATACCAATCTGCAGAGGAGCAATAGGGGTCATGTCCTGTGTCTGATTCCTGGCTAGGGTCTGCAGATGGAGCTGTCCAGGAGCTGCAGGTGGGACAGAATGGGTGATTCACAGGCTTATGCTTCATTAGCATGATTGATTATTTACCTGGCTTTTTCTTTGCCTCTCTGGCAGTTGTATGAAAACATGTATTACATATGCTCTTCCAAAGCCATCCTCTCATGTTTTGTTTAAACTGGCCACTGAGTTTAGAGCTAGTGGAAGGACATGGGAAAGAGAGTGTAGGTGGGAGGTAGTGAGTGGAAGTATGTTGGCAGGTATTCCTTTTGGTTGGGAAAGATAAATAAAAGTGAAGCAGCTAGATCATTTGTTATACATGGGAGGGAGTATATCTAACCTCAGTGGGTTCTTAGTTTCTTAATTCTGATATATGTGAATTTAAGTATTTGTTAGCGAGATACAAAACAGTTCCCTATTAAGGTCTTAGAATTTCTACAACGAGCCCTGAAAATTACAAATCAGGTGAAAACCTATTTAAGCAAGCATATGAAGTAGATGATTAGATAAGAGTTCAGAAAACTATTGCAACTTCTAAGTATGGAATGGAAATTGCTCCAAGCTGTTTGACATCCATGTCTTGGGAAAAAAGGTACTGTTTCTTTTGAATAGAGGTTAAACGTCTTTCTAGAAAAAAAATGTACGTGTGTTTGCATAAAGAAAAGGAGATTCTCTACTGCAGTGATATTGTTTCTGTAAGATGCACAAAAGGTGGTTAGAATCATTGAATTATAGAATTGGGCTGGAAAGGACCTTTAAAAATCACCTAATTGAAACTTCCCAGCTGTGGGTAACCTGTTGCAGTGCCTCATCACCCTCATCAAGAATTTATTCCTTATATCTAATCTGAACGATCTTTTAGTTTAAAACTGTTACCCTTTGCTCTGTCACTACAGGCCATAGTTAAAAGTCTTTCGTGTAAGCCCCCATTAATTATTGAAAGGCCATCATACGGTCTCTGCAAACTCTTATATTCCCCAACTCTGTCAGCTTTCCTCATAGGAAAAGTGTTCCAGTCCTCAAATTGTTTTTTGAGACCCTTCCCTGGACCTGCTCTAGCCAGAGATTTTTTGTGCTGGGGGCCCCGGAGATGAACTCGGTGCTCCTGGTAGGGTTTTGAAAGAGTGGAGTAGAAGGGGACACCACCTCTCTTGGCCTGCTGGCCATGCAGTGCTTCTTTTTTTGTGGCCCAGGGTGCAATTGGCTTTTTGGACTGCAAGCATGCATTCTCAGCTTATATGTAATTCTTCATCCAGCATTATCCCCAAGTCCTTTTCCACAGGACTGCTCTCAGTCTGTTCATTGTCCAGCCTGTGCTGAAGCTGATGACTTCCCAACCCAGGTGCAGGATCTTGCGCTTGGCCTTGCTGAACATCATAAGACCTGCTTCTGTAGGCTGTCAGTATCTGTCTGAATGCGATCTCTTTTCACTAACATATCAGATACACCACTTGGCAGCACTTCCCTGTCTACCAAAGAATCCATCCATGATATTTCTCCAATTTAGAGAGATGAGCTCTCTAGGTAGCTAACATCAGTTGCTATTTCTTTATCCTCCACTCTAGTCACTCCATAATAGAAGGTTGTCTGGGCCTTGGAAAGTACCTCCTTTCTTAAACTCTTTAAAAACAAGTGTGATGTTTCCCTTTCTCCTGTCACTAAGGGTTTTACCTGACTGCCACAACTCTTTAAATATGGTGGATAGTGACTTAGCAACCTAATTTACCCATGATCTTGGAGGTCTTTTCCATCCTTTGTGTTTCTGTGATTCTGTGAGTTCTTGTTTTGTCTGTTTTATGTAGTCATGTGAAATGTAGTCCAGTGATGGTGTGGGACGTGGCAAAGTTAGATAGGAAAAACAGTCTTTTCATAGCTCATTTTATGTCATCATTTCATGTATTTTCTGTTCATCCTTCCTCGTGTCTGTTTTTTTTCTATAATCCATGTATTTGCTCAAAGATCAGGTATTAAGAAATATATGTGAAAGTTTGTCTCAAACTCCTATGTTTGGGTTTCAGCAAGCTGTATTTCTTCTGCAGAGTGTTATAATTCCTATGGTACAAGTATTTCTAACTCTAAAAGGGTTAAACGAGACCCTTTGTGGCACAAAACAAGGAGAAATGAAAGAAGCTAGAGGAATCTAGCCGATTGCTGTCTAGCATACAGTGTGTCATGTATGTATAAATATAGTTCTACATGTAAACCATTTGAGATTCTTAAAGGTGTATTTCTGACTGATTTTCATCAAATTTCCCTTAGGAATGAAAGGGAAAATGCCCTGAGAGGGATTAGTTCGCACAGAGGCATCTTCAAACTGTTTTGTAATATTATGTTCAAATCGTAAATAATCATACGCTTGAGAGGCTGTGTTAGTTTGTGCTATTTTCTCACAAATGCAATGATTCAGGATGTACTCTAGGTATAATTAATTTGTAATAAGTCATGTTCGTTATAAAGATGTAATTTTTTCACTGTAGGTGAGCGCTCAGAATCTACCGTTCATGTGTCGTCATCAGCTAAAAAAGAGATGGTCAAGGATGCCACTGAAAACTTTGGGAGGCAGGTATGTGAAACCAAATATTGTGTTTTTCCTTGCGTGCAATTCTGAGAAACAGTGCAGTCATGTGGTGGGTTTTTTGTTTTTTCCTATGCAAAATACATACTCATTTGGGAGCAAAATTTTATATCATGTGATTATTTCTTTGACAAAACACGCCAGATTTTCCTCTGTGTATTAGAAAGATTAAGTAAAAACCTGAAATATGATCTGTCAGTGTTTTCTCTGCCTCTGCAAAATATCTCCTTATCTGATCAAGTTAGTAAGTGTTCGAAAATATTTTTTGAAGGTCATTATGGAGGAATATAGGCTAGGCGTCCTGTTTGTATTGAGCATACAGGACTGGGTAGGGATCTTCATTGAGTGTCTGGAGTCTTCTGTAATACCTCAAGGGAAGTGGAGGAAGTAATATCATCATACATCCAAGGCACTGTGGAAGAGGGATGTGATTCATTTCAGCAGGTAGAGAGCGGAACTTAAGTATTGGAAGGTGGTAGCAGATGTGCAAAGTGAATGGAGCTTGGAAATGAAGTGGCTGAGGCAGGTGGTGACTGAGATGCTCTCCATTGTGAAAGATTTTTGTGGAGTTACGATGTGGAAGGAGAAAAGGGCCTCTATAACCAGAGTAAGAAGGACAATAGTTGTGGTTCCTTGGGATGCCAAGGCTGCAGACCTTGTTCAGAAGGGAACACAAACCAAGGGCAACTTTGCAGGGACTGTGAAGTCAGAGATAGTGAGAAGGCTGGAGAGAGGAGCTGGTCAGTGAGCTTGAGGCATGGTACCGTTTGGATAGATGTCTCAGTTCTTGATTTTGGGCTGAGGGCAGGAATGAACAGGTATTCCTTGTAAATATTTGTCTTGGGAGCTTGGAATAGAATTTAATAATTCTGACTCTGAGGAGCATAAGTGATTGTAATGTAGCCAGTCCCTTGTTGTGGTTAGTAAAAAAGCTTGTTATGATCACTCACGCTTGTTATGAACGCTCACCAGCAGGGGGTTTAAAGGGACAGTCAGTAGAAAGTTGAGTATGGGAAAATTTGGGCAGTTGTGTTTTCTGTTGTTACTGATTGGTTTTGATCTGTTTGATTGGTTTATGTTTCTAAACTAGATCCTTCTGTTTTGAGGAAAAAATAAATAAGGTATCTTTGTTTTGTTGTTGTTGTATGATGGGATGAGTTTGCAATGTAAATTATATGGCTTAACGGTAATTTCATTTTTCTTGGTAATTTTTCTGTCTTTACCTGCTTACTTAAGGATAAATATGTTTTAGAAACTTGATAGAAAATACAGCACATGAAAAGCAGACTGACAAAGCAGAAATTTCTCATCAGGAAGCCCTAGCAGAAAATGAGGAATCCCACAGTGCTGACAAGCAGTTAAGTCTAAAGCTGTGGGAAGAAAGATACAAAAAATGTGGATTGAAAAAGAGAAAAGGGAGTTGAAAAGAAATTTTACAAACATTACAGCAGAGCTGAAGCAGCTGTTTGGTGAAATTAATGAATCTGAGAAAGCTCCATCCCTTGTGGCAGAAGTGTCAGAAGATGACCTCATTGAAGAATTGAAGAGTCTTTGTGTTTCGTCTTGTGTGACAGAATCAAGTGATAAGTTAGAAAGTAAAGGTGAATTTGGAGATGTGAAACTTAATGTAGACCTAAAAGAACCCAAACCTGAAATAGTTATTCTGAGTCTCTGTGTCCTTCCTGATCACAATAACTTAAATGCGAGCATGGAAAATACCTGGAGAATACCAGATGAAGAAGGCTGCACTAATTACACAGATAATACAAAAGTACATCTATCAAAAGCAGAGGAAATGGAAGAGAATGAGAATGGGATTAGTAGAGATGTAGAGGGAAGTCCTGAGTATTCCCTGAGACATTGTTTAAAAACAAATATTTGGGATGACATTTCTAATAATCTTCCTAATATAAGACCTGTTTCCACAAATGGTGAAAGTACACTTGGCTTTATAAGTGAGAAGAAAATTGGCAAGGACATCTGTCTTAGTGACAGTGTTCCCAGAGACTGCCTTATCAAAAACAAGGAAATAGGAGAAACAGAAATCGAAAATCTTTTCCCGCATGCTCAGCAACCTTGTGGCATGCTGAAAAGGAATCTGGATGAAGAACTAAAACAAGATGTGGAAAGATTTAAGAGTAAGGTAGGAATGCTGCAAATGGTATTCCTGGCTTTTGAAAAAGAGAAGGTAGAGCTACAAAAAGAGGTAGAAGTTCACCTGCTTTTCCTTATTCTTTAGTCTTTCTCAGTATCGGTGGTCCTGTTCATGTTAGCTATTGATCATTAAAAGAAGGTGCTTTGTGCAAATTGGTTTTTTTGTCTTAAGAGAAGAACGTTACTCATAAATAAGGAAAGCAGTGGAGAACTGTGCTTTTCCCCATAATGTAATCAGAAGGTTTTGAGAAAGCAAAGTGTATTGTTTCAGTTTGACAATAGGTGGCAGTCATTTCCAGTGTAAGTAGTTATCACCTCATTACCATAAAAAGAAATTCATACAAGTACACCAGTTTTGATTGTCGATCAAGGAATGAAAATAGCTTCTGAACAGGGTCTTGATTTATCTCTTCATTTGCTGTGGTTTGTGCATGGTGTGCCTTCATTGCCTCTCACTAAAATTCCTGATTGCTGTGAAGCTGTTTCTGCTTTTGAGTTCAGTTTGCTTTTTTCCTCATCATTAAGGAAGTATGACATCATACATCCACTCATACTTTGTGTTTCTACAACTACTGTTGTGTAGTCCATCTGATTTCTTATCCATCAGTAATGCTTCTATTGTTTGTTTCCTTAGGGCTGCTTTGCTTTTTTGTTTTTGTTTGATTGTTATACTTCAAATCAAGAGTGAATTCAGAGTATATTTGTAGACTTGGTACATTTTGTAGAGTAATTTTGGGGGAAAATCTTTTTTATTTTACATTATTTTAAAAGTCAAGCTTAGATTATTTGGTCTTGGATCTCCTTTAGAATCAGAAAAATATATGAAGCTTAATTTTCTCTTCATAGGTTGAGAAGGAAAAAAGGAAGCAGAAACATTTCAAAATGCAAGCAGTGGAGAAACAGGAAAGTCTTGATAAATCAAATACACCAGTGGGCAATATTACCCATCAACCAGTAAAAGAAAAGCTTGCTCTAAGGAAGAATGAAAAAATGATAGAAGAAAAACACACAAAGAATTCTTCATCTGAGGAGAGACCAAAATTACTTGAAATGCCAGTAAAAGGGTAAGCTAATAAAATAATCCGTATAATTAGATTGTTTTAAATCTTGTAATTGAAGCACTTTCCTCGGTATTGAAAGCTATGCTGAGAAGTCCCCTGCTCCCCAAACTGTTTTAAAAGTATATTTTTCAAAGAACAAAATGCACAGTGGAGGTTCAGATTAATTTTGCTGGAGGTGATAGAGGTCTTAATCACAGAATCATAGAATGGCCCAGGTTCAAAAGGACCACAATGATCATCTAGTTTCAACCCCCCTGCTATGTGCAGGGTCACCAACCACCAGACCAGGCTTCCCAGAGAATTTCTTCCTTAACACTGACTCTAATCGTGTCTTTAGAATCTTACCTCCTATGCCTAATAAATAAATCAAGAACGAATTCAAAGCCCTTGCACGTGGGATGGAGGAACCCCTTGTGTACACAGTGAAATGCTCTGGCTGGTGAGCTGATTCGCTGAGAAGCCTCTGGGGGCTTTGGCAGAGATTAAGTGCAACATGAGTCAGAATGATCTTGCAGCTGAGAAGGCCAGCAGCATCCTGGGTTGCAGAGTCAAGAAGCTGAAGGGAGGAGTCCATCCCTACTTAGCATCTAGTTGGTCTGTGTCTGGAGCACTGGGTCCAACTTTTGGCCTCCAAGTACTTGTGTGCATTTCTTTTTATGGCCTTCAAGAGATCGTAGTCAACATGTGTGAGTTCAGTAGAGGCTTTCCAGGCTGATCACAGAGCATGAAACTCTGTGAGAATAAGCTGAGGGAAATAAACTTCAGGATGTGCGCCAGCAGTCTCCCAGTACGTGGAAGGGGATTGTAAGTAAGACAAAGCCGTTCCTGATTTGTCCTGGATTTGATTCTAAACATTTTTCAGAATTCCCAAACATCTGTAAATAGAAGGAATTAATTTTTTCTTCTATGTAAAATCTCAAAACAGTATTAGCTATACATGATAAAAGCTGTACTTTTTGGGAAGCTAAAGACTACATGTAAATCTTTCTCCTTTAGAATAAGCTGCTTCAATACTGATGTTACAGCCAATGTTTTGAACTACTTGTTAGTGGTTGCTGATATTCAAATCTTTTTTTGAACACTATCCTTATCCTTTAATTTATTAAAAGAAATGAAAAGGTTCATCCGCACATGGTAAGCAGTTGTTATAGTCTTAGGGAAGGCTTCTTAAAAGTTTTTGATTTGTCTTAGATAAGTGATGTGATGTTTTATCGGTATTACTTGCAGTCATTATGAATCTGTACTATATAGGTGATGATCAACTTATTAAAAACAGTGTATTTTTGTTAGTAAAAGTTCGTGGTTTACTGTTCATGTTTACCTATGTCGACATGGAAATACATGATGAATTTTGTACATCACTTAAGGGCTTATTTGTCAGTCTTGTGCAGCTCATGTATAACGTGTCTTCCACCACTAATGGAATGAAATTAGAGTGATGTTAAAAGTTTAAAATTGCAGAAAAACTTCTATATTTGAAAAGGTGTGACATTTCTACAGTTTTAAGTTGTTTCTCCTGGTTCATGATGTGGCATATTTACTTTTTTGTCAGTGCTTTAATTCCTCAAATACTCTCTTTTAAATCCCAGATTTTTTGTGAAACAAGAAGAGGAAAAGAGACATAGAGCTGAAATGCGATATGAAAAAACAAGAAAGCAACTAAAGAGGGAAAAGGATCAATATTCTAGAGAGACAGAGGAAAAACAACAACTTGAGTTTCGTGTAAGGAATTTAGAAACAGAGTTAATAACGCTGAAACAGCTCAAGAAACAGGTATATTAAATATATATCTTCTGTTTTTCTGTTTCTTTCAAACTGATATTTTATGCTAGTATGTTCAACTTGTTGGTGAAAGAGACATTAGGCAATTATCTTGGTGCATTTTGAGGACCATTGTCATGAAACCAGCGTGAACAAACAAGTTCATGATACCTTTTCACATTTTTCAGAATTATAGTTTGGTTTGTGCTTCAGGCAAAGCTTCTCTTTGAGTTATTTTTCCTAATTACTACAGAACTCTGTGCGCGTGTGTGTATATGTATGTCTATATCTATATATCTATATATATATTATATGTGTATATATATATATATATAATGTTTTTATTATTATTGTTTTTTTTCTTCAGAAGGAAATTACAGTTACTGTTTGTAGTATTCTTTCAAGTATACTTACATGAATTTAAATTTAGGCCTAAATGTTACTGTTTACCTGATAATCTGTAAATTGCCTCAGTTGCTTACAATCAAGACTGAATCCAGAAAAACTCTCACCTTTATTTTTATTACAAGTTTAGTGGCTTATTTAATGCAATTGAGATGATGATGTTCTCACTGTACACAACCTGCATGAATTCTTCAGTTCTTACATACAGTTTTGAGGGTCTTTTCACTGGCCTTTACCTACTTTTCAGCATTCCTGTCATGGTTCTACGCAGTTTGAAATATACCTCGGAAATTCGGTCTGTTGTGTTGTATTTTTCCCCATAAATAGTAAGCCTCAAATTTTCAGAACTTGTATTTGCAAACATATTAAGAACATGTGAAAGTGGTCATTAAGGATCCTCAGTGGCCACGTTGCTCTGGCAGAAGCAGTAAGTAGTTAGCATCACCTCTTTCAGTCTGCCTGGATTTAACAGGGACACCATTGGCATTAGTTTACCTCCTGGTCTGCTGTTCAGCTGGTCAGTCCTCTTCTGTGTCTCACTTCATTAATAGCCTTTGGAAATCTCATACAACTCAATTTATCCAGCAGTATTGCTAGATTTTGGTAAACTGAAAATGGATTGGCACATTTTCTGAAGCATTTCTAAATATTAGTAGAAGAGATGTAGACTTAAGACCTTGCAGTGGGGTAAAGTAAGTGTAGTTATTGTGCTTTTGGAAATCTTAGTCATTTGTTTTGTGCAGTTCTTAGTGTTAGTGCTCATATTGATGAATAGATGTTTTTAAATCTCTGACGGTTAAGCATATGAGTGTCCATCTCTGGTTTTAGTATGTATATGTAGTTTGTTAGAAAGATAACTTGGGTTTCTACTTAAACTCTGTATGTTTCCAAGAATAGTAGTTCTAGTTTGTTTGTTTTTTTCTTGTGTTATAGAGGGAGATTCATTAAGTATAAAACTTCTATGATGCTGATTTGTGCAAAGGACTCACACTATCCTTATAACTTTCAATTCAGATAAATCTAAAGGTGTTTGTTTGCAAACATGGAAAATTGATATGCAGGTCATTCTATGATTTTATGAGAAATGACTCTTAATAGAATTAATAGAATGTAAGAATGAAAAGAATGAAATAGGAAGGTATTGCTAATTCTGATTTTGTTCAAGATTCACAAGTTCAACTATATTACTGTAGGTTGAAGAAGAGCGTGATGAAACACAGAGACAGCTCTCTAATGAAAGGAGTGCTAGAGCTCTGCAAGAAGGAATTTTGAGCAACCACCTGTGGAGACAGAAGGAGCTGGAAGAAGAGACAAGAAAAACTATTAGGAAAAATTCAGAGGTAAGCAGTTCCATTCCTAATTAATTTGGTTATACTTCACTGTGCTCATTCTAAAACCTTAAGAAAAATAACCTTTTGTGCCTTTTCGTGGATTATCTACAGTTTATCAATATAACCAAATTTTGTTACTGTTGTCTAAAAACTCTGAATAGCATCATCAATCCCACATAGACCTGAATTGCATGTGGAAGTAGGAAGCCACTGGAAAATAAGACATTGTGTTCCCAGTCTCTTAAACTGCCTGCTGTTCTTCACTGTATAGTTGTTACAATCATTTCTAAGGTTTCTACCCGTGAAATGTCCAGATATCTGGAGATTCACTAGGAAAGAAGCTGGCTGAGGCTGTTTGTGATCCTATTACTTGGCTTTTGAATTCGTTATTATACTGTCATCACTTTCTTGTTTCCATGTCCTTCATCTTTTTGCTTAATAAATTATTTTTATCACAGCCCATGAGTTCTGTTTTGTTTCCTGTTCTCTCCCTCATCCCACTTAGTGATGAGAGTGTGGTGCCTAGCTGCCTGATGGGTTAAACCTGAATTTATTTCCCAACTAACTATTCATTATTGTCCTTTATCACACAGAAATCTGACACTAATGACAGAGAAAAGGATCTGCTACACAGAAATCAGTTACTGCAAGAAGAGATTGCTATGCTAAGACTAGAACTCGATCAAGTAAAACTTAAGCACCAGGAGGATGAAGGAAAATACTTAGAGGAAAATGAGTCTTTGAAAGAAAAGAATGATTCTCTTCAGAAGGAACTTAAACTGAGTGAGGAAACCTTAACACAGACAGTATTTCAGTACAATGGACAGCTGAATTTACTCAAGACGGAATCTGCAATGCTAACTTCCAAGCTTGAACAGAAAAAAGAAAGCAAAGACAGACTGGAAACAGAGATTGAATCATTCTGTTCCCGCTTGAATGCAGTGGTTCAAGATCTCGAACATCATCAGTCATTGAAAAGTGATGCCGAACGAACATTTCAGAGAGAACGTGATGAATGGCTTCGTTTACAAGACAAGCTCCATCGTGAGCTCTCTGAGGTGCGAGAGAGCAACAAGAGCTTGTCTCAGCAGCTGAGTAAAACGGAAAGCAAAGTTAATAGTCTAGAAAACGAGCTTCACCAGTTGGAACAAACACTTCGAGAAAAAACACTGCTTTTAGAAATGACACAAAAAGACTTAAATCAAGCCCAGTGTCAAGCAAAAGAAAATGAGCATGCGTGGCAACTTGAGAAAGATCAAGTCAGTAAATTTATGATAAAGCATGAATCTATGCAGGAACAATTGGCCCAGCTCCAAAGTGAAAACCTTTTACTCCATCAACAGCTGGAAGATTTGCAGAACAAGGAGATCATCAAAGAAAAGGTTGTGAATGATGTCCAGGACAGATTTCATGATATGTTCAACAAACTCAGAGCTGACAGTGAAAAGCAGGTTTACCTCATGGAAGAGAGAAACAAGGAATTAAATACCAAGTGTACTGATTTAAAGGAACAAGTCTTTAAATATGAGACTGACAAAGTAGAAAGAGAGGTAAGCTATACAATTAGAATAAATTAAAATGTTTCAATTCATAAAATGATTTTGTATTTTTAAATGCATCAGGTGTAAGTTTTACACATAGGACCAAATTGTGTTGTTTTGTTGTGGTTCATTGTTTTTTCTCTTAGAATTAAGGAGGACCGGTAAATGACTGAACTGTATAATATAGTCAGTTTAAAGGAGTAAAGTCAAGTTTCATGTTTTTCCTCATGTTTATCTGTTTCCTTAGGGTTTGGTCAGACAGCTGCAGCAGGAGCTTGCTGATGCTCTTAAAAAGCAGTCTATGTCAGAAGCTTCCCTTGTAGTTACTACATGCTACCGCAGTGACCTTGAGGAAGACAAATAGCACTTGCAGAAGGAACTGGACAGGATTAAAGCTAAGGTACAGAGAGGCTGTAACTTACACATAAAATCTGAGGGTGATTTTTCCCTGTTTCTGGTGAAGAAGAGAAAAATAATGTTCTGAGAGCAAGTACCAGAGAGAGCTAAGGAGGTTAGCAGTGATACCCTGTCATAATTCATGAAGGTGGTGAAATCTTTGCCAGCTGGCCTCCTCCTCTGTAGTGAAAGATAAGTGTTACTAGAATCATCAAAAAGCCAACTAGTTTCTTTTGCAAGTAGGAGCCGTTCTTCAGCCCCACAGCTAAAGTTCTTCTTGTGGCTCCAGGGTGTTGTAGCAGTGTTCTTTCTTTTCCCAACTTACTTCCCTCTCCTGGTGTCAAACACAATTAAGAATTTATTTGTGGATGGGATGTGTACAAACTACCAACTATCTGAAGCAACATTACACAGGTGCTCTGAATTTACAAATTGTTTTTCTGTGTCTTATAAGGTTGGTTGTAAACACTATAAGGTGGTCTTTATCCCCTTAGTCTTCTCAACTTGCCCCTTGTCATCTGTGATCACAGTCATGCCTGTGCCAAATCAGAGCAGAGAGTTCAAAGTATAAGCAAATGTCCTCCTATCCTAGAAATAAATTCAGGGGTATAGATTTAAAGACAAGTATATGAACTGCATTGTTCTGTGCACTTGGTGTCCATGACTGGGTGGTCTTCGACACGAAGTCATTATGTCTTTAACTGGAGAAGAACTGTATTTGATAAGCTGCTTTGCAAAATGACCTGGTGTCTCAGCAGGTTATCGCTTTTGGTTTGGCCAAGTTTGGTGTCTGATTTCTGAGAAAAAGTAGAAATACTGGACAGCTGAATTTGAGTTTTTCTTTTTTGCTCTCTGTGAGAGTTGTGGGTTTTTTCTGAAACATCTACCATAATAACATACTAATGAGCTGTGAAATCACTTTAGGAAAAGGATGAGGTTTTTTTGGTTAATATTTTCGATAGAATAGCAAACAAGTAATTTCAGGATGTCACAAGCCACTGAGAAGGTAGGATTGGCAGTGTTAATGCTCATAATGGTGTTATAGAAAATCCTTTGTGCAGATGGGAGAGGCCAGTGTCACAGATGATGAAATATCATCTGTTATTGTTCATTTGCTAAGAGAAATGAAGGCTTGAATGAATTGGAAACGATTCCAGTACTTTGGGTAGGGGGTGTATGTAGATACATGCAATATCCAAATTCTTCAGTGCTCACTGAGCTCTCTATACTGAACCTAACCGGGCTGCTGAGGATTCTCATTGCTACTTTACAGTTACATGACTCTGAAAAACAGCATATTCAATATGAGCGTTGCATTCAAGATTTGAAGACTGACCTAGATAATAAGGAAAGACAAATATCAGCTTCTAACCAAAAAATGAAAGACCTTCTGTTAGCAGCTTCCAGAAGCAGTTCTACAATAAAGCAGCTGAAAGAACATGTCCAACGGTAAGAAAATAACAGAGTGAAGCAAGGTTTTGCTTTCTGGGATTCTCTGAAAACGTCAGAATTGTCTTGTTGCATCATCAGGGTAAAACATGATTTTAAAAGAAGCTCTTGCTTTAAATAGCATTCTTTCACACCATTCTTTTGCAGTGTGCGCTATTATGGATTTGTCTAATAAGATCTGTGCTTCTCTTTAAGGCTTGAAATGGAAAATGCCAGGGTGGAAGCTGCTGCGCAACACCAGGACAAGAGAACTGAAGCCTCAGTAAGCCAGTCATAAACTTCCCTTTTATTTATTTATTTTTTATTTTTTTATGTGAGCTTCTGAGCCTATTTAGATATTTTTCGTGGGGAAGTTATGTGGTTTTCCTGGGGATCATAGGGGAGCTGAGTCATCTGAGCTGTGGTGTGACTGTAGGGTACTCTGAAAATCCTGATGGTCTATTCTCCAGTTTTGAGAGTTTTCCCATAAGGTAAAGGTTGTAAATCTCCACCTTTCACTGCTGCCATTTCTGTCTTTGCAGTAGTATGAAAATGTTTGTGTTAATCAGCATGATTCTTTTGATGGATAGGACGGACAGTGTCAGCAGGAGGGAGATGTGTGGTTGAGATCTGGGAGGGGAAACCTGGATGTGAGAAATCTATTTTATCTTCAGAGCTTTGTCATAGTTTCCACCTGAGCTCATTAGGTTCTTTTTCCATTTGTGAATATGTGTTGGTACTTTACTGCCCCGCAGGGGGCTGAGGTAAGGAAAGAACAACTAGGTGAAGTAATGCTGTGCAGTCAGTGGCAGGCAGCTGGGAAGTAGCTGGTGCGCATGCATGGCTTAGCATCTTGTGTAACCTTGGAATATTCTTTAATTAGTTTGCTGTTGGAAAATTAAGCTGCTATAGGGAGAATAAGAAGGATCTAGTGGAAGGGAAAAGCTGTTGATTATCTGCACCAGAAAAGTCTGAGTTCTTTTCCAGGTTCCTTTCCTGTCATCTTCTTTTGGTGATATACCAATTAGAAGGTTTTTAGCATTTTTAACACTTCTGTATTTTACCCATACATTGTCACATAGGGAGAACCGACATTTAACATATCCTGTAAAGACACATGAGGAAGTTTTATGAGTTTGTCATATAAGCCTTTAAGCTCAGGTTTTTATGTCCTTCTGTACGTCAGGGATGTCTCTCTTTTTCTTAAAATGTGCTATTCAAAGCATGTAGACAACTTTCATTCTTTACAAAGGGAACTGAATAAGCAAACTTGTTTACACACAAATGCATCTGTGATGCAAATCTTTGCTCCTTTGTGTAAAAGGATAAGTAACATTGCTGTTCTGAAAACATTTTCTTGCTCTGAGGAGATCTGCAGTTATTTCACAGTCAGTAAGTGTAGGGAATTTTAAGAAAACTGTGAGTTAATGTTGTATGTGTGTCTTCTTATCTCCAAATGATGTAACCTCATTTTATCGTATAGAGAGCATTCACTTTTTCCACTAGCATTAAGTGCTATTCTTGATGGTGCTTCTCAAGCCATCTTTTATAAACTCAGTGTAACATTCACTATAGATCCTTAGTTGTGAGAGCTTAGCCCTGCCTCCATTTGAGTTAATAGTTTATAATGCAGTTTATGTGCAGTGTTGTCTCTCTGGTTATCTTGGCATTCCCTTTGTCATTGTTGTTTCCATAGATACAAAATCAGAATATGTTGGCTATGACATCCAGAGGCTCATGCATGATGTGCGAGGAAGATCGAAAGTCGAGAGCCCACCTTGAAGACCATATTGCTAAACTGAGTAGGGAAAATGCTGAGCTTTTAGAAGAAGTGAGCCCAGAAAACAGTCCCTAACACCTAGCCAATACCCAGAGCAATGCTGACATTTTCTTGAGTTCTTACATACTCTGATTTTATATCCCTGCTACTCAGGCCCTGAGTACTATTGTGATTTGGGTGTCATGAAGGAATTGAATAAAAGCCAAGAGAATATCTCGGAGTTGTGCTGTCAGAAAGACGGTGTGGTTTGATACCAGTTGAGCACATGGAGCAAGGCAGCAGTTCCTGTGTTCTTTATTTGATTTCCTTCTGGTTATTGTCTGACCCCTTGATTTCCAAGCAGGATTAAAACACCCCTTATTTTCAGTGCAGTGTACGGAGGAACTGCTGCATGTTTTCAGAATAACAGGAGCTTAAAACCCTTGCAGAATAAATAAGGTGCAAATGCAAACTACAGAACTAGTTGCCAGTTCTCCTGTAGTTTGTCTGAAAAAACACCATGAGGAACAGCAACTAAATTAGTAAACACCCACAAATAAGATATGGAAGTAATGACTGAGAAGACACTGGTGAATTCCAGAAAAGCAGACTCTTCCACAAGAGCCTGCTGGTCATTGGAATGAATGCTGTAGAGTGTGCAGTGTTCTCCAGGGCTGTGGCTACCTGTGCAAGCTGACCTATTAGCAGAGGAACTGCGGAAGCTGTTCTCTAGCATCTTTTTTCCAGCTTTTTGGGACGAAGCCCAATAAGGGGGCAGAGGAGCATTTGCTTCAGCAGGGGCGTTAATTGGTATCCCTAGGTCTTGGCCCGCTTGTGTGAAGCCTGAAGTGATTTAAATGTTTACAAGAATCCTGTGCCTCAGTGTTCTGCTGAATGTGGCAAAAGGATGGATATGTGCTATCTGCAGTTGCTATGTGTACTGTCCTGTGCTGAGTGTATCATGTATTTTTGTTTGTTTGTTTTTTGAAAGTGTGAGAATGAAAGAAAGAATGTGAAGAAGCCGATAGAATTGAAACGACCACTTGAAGCATGTCTTGACCAGGAAAGGGAAAGAAATACTGAACTGCAGAAGGAATGTGACAGGTATGGTTCACTAGTACTTGAAAGAGAGCTCATGTAGGTTAGAAATCAGGCTTTAAGGAACTTACATGTAAAAGCAGGTGTGTTTAACTCTGAGCAAATTCAGATCTCACATCAGTTCTTGCAAGACAGTTCTGGTACATGAGCCTATGATTTTCTGTAGCTGCCATAAGAAGAGCAAATGTAGGCTGCCTTGCACTTCTGGGAGGGAAGTCTTTTTTTCCTCTGTTGAGGTGAAATTTGGACCCTCCAGGTGATCTATTGCATTGAAATGCTGGTTTTTCTTATTAACTTTTGGCCTGTTGAGCATGTTAAAAATGAAGCAAGCCATAGCTATGCTTTTCTTGTACAAGCGTGACAAATAGATACCTAGTTCCTTTGCTTATTTTCTTGACTGATTTGTTGTGCAGGTTCAAGAGCCTTTTGAAGAAAGCTGTGAAAAAACTAAAGATGCATGAAGCCAAAGCAAGAGACTCCCAGTTCAATTTCCAGGGAGAAATGAAGAACAGGTATTCTGAAATGGTGAATGAAGTTGAAAAATCAAGAACAAAGGCAAGTTCTTGTTGTTTCTTTTTGGTTTTTTTGGTGTTTTTTTTTGTTGTTGTTTTTGTTGTTGTTTGTTTGTTTGTTTGTTGTTGTTGTTGTTTTGTTTGGGTCATGTTAATTTCTAGAGACTTGTAATATTCTTTTCAGTAGGTATGGAAAAGTTATATTTCTGGGAGAGAAAATTGGCTTCACAGTTGACCTTGGAAACTACTGAAACATCTCATATTTTGTACATATTCTTGCAACCAGACACTGGATTTGACCTAGAGAGAAAATACCTTCCTTTACCACTGCTGTGGAAGCTGCTTTTTGAAGCACTGTTTACAAAGCTTTCAAGAGCAATGGCAGGAGGAGTACTTGTTTCCTGTGCCCAGTTAACTCTGTACTGGAACATTCCCCCTGAAGCATGATAGGCATTCTTTCTGCTGTCTGGGTAGAGTGGTTTGATTTCCATCGAGCAGTAGAGCAGTGCACAAAAGAATGGCCCTAGTGCCTTTCAGCACACTCCCGTAAGTGAAATTCTGCTAGTTTGCTACTTGTTGATCTTTTACTTGCTGCAGAACTGAGGAAGGTTGTAAGTCAAGGAACCCTATTGGCAAGAACTTAAAAGTTGTTCTTCCCTTAAAAGATGATCTTGTCTTTCCTTTGACTCGGGTACTGAGTCAGCAGATGACAGTTACAGACTTGATGGTCTTCCCCTTCATAAATTTTCAGAGAATAATTTTACACCCCTCTAAGTTCATTTTATTACTGTCTGTAGGTTACTGAACTTTCTCATCAGCTGGATTTAGAGTGTAAAAAATGCGTCCAACTACAAGGACAAAAGCATTATTTGCAAGAACTGCTGGCTCTAAACATGAAAAAACATGAAAAACTAGAGAAGACCAGATGCCAGCTGAAAGAAGAGGTGGCAAACCTGAGACAACATCTGGAGGCTGTCCAGAATGTGCACATGATGACTTACAACCAAATCGAACGATACAAGAAAGAAGTGGAAGAGCGAGCTGCACAAGAAATAAATCAAAAACTTCAAGAAGTCAATTTGGTTTTGCAGGTAAGTGAATTTGTTGTGTATGTCTGTAGTTTTTATTATGTAACTTCTTTTTGCCATTTCTTGTTCGTACTTTGGTTTTTTGTGTTAGTGCCATACTTCTATATTTCCTGAAGGGAAGTGGAAGAATGGAAAATTGTTTGGCGAAAGTGCTTTTGTGTGTGTAATTTGCCTGCAGGTCCCCAAGCTAATAGCCGTCCCTTGACAGACTTCTGTTTTGCAGTTCTTAGAAGAAGCTATGGCCATCTGGTCATCTTGTTATTGCTGTTCATCACATGAATGCTATAACTTAGAGATGGCTTGGCCATACGTACAGGTTATGTTTTATCATTGTACAGGATAAAATGCTCAGGGAAGAAGTCACTGAAGTTACCGTGGGGCAGAAAGAGTGGGGATGGGATTCTCATAATTTCTTTGTAGAATCCTTTTTGTGTGCCCTGTCCTTCAGCCATAGCATTCTTTTAGTAGCTGCTCCCATAAGTAATATTGCTAAGAGCAGATCTGTCTGGATGAAAACAGTTATTTAACGTGTTGGTTCCAGGGTTTTGCCTTGATTGCTGATAGTAGTGAAAAGGTCCAGTTGACTCAGTTGAGTAAAACTGGGCCCTTTAAATTGGTTATGGGCAACCGTATAGGGAGATGCAGTTCACTTTTTCTTTGCAATGGTTGAAATTGTATTATCTGCTTCAGGTCCAGGCAGCCTCACAAGACAAGATAGAACAAATCAGAGAAAATCATCATGCCTCGCTGAGAGACCAGCTGAAGTGCAGAATAAAAGAGGTTGAATGTGAGTTGGACAAAATAAAAAATACCAAAGACAGTATTTTTCAAAACGAATCTATGCTTGCGGAAGTGGAAAAATACAAAGAGCTGCATCGTGAAGAAATGAAAATGAGAATAAGGCTAGCAAATAAGCTGGAAAGGTAAGTGCGTGCTTTTTTGGAGTGGTAACAAGACGTGAAGTAGCAGTAGCTTGCATGAAAAACCTTGTACTGTTTCCTCCTAAAATCCTTTTTCTGTGTCTTGTCAGCACTATGGATGTAAGCGTAACCCTCTAAAACCTTTCCCCTTTATTTTTGGAACCACCATCATTTCACTTCAGTGTTCTAGCAGTCACACCACTAGTTATGGCATCACTGGCCCATGTTTGAAGTTGATAGCATTTTAACACATGGCCTTTGGGCCCCTCTCATTTTGGACTTCTAATGCCTTCTCTTTTCAAAAGCTGAATAGTAGTCAAAGACCTGGAAGAAGTGACTCTGCAAAAATATTATCAAAGATAATTCTTTGTGTGTTTTTAAATATTTCAGAACAACCAAGAGACTTGCAGAAGCCAATTGTAAGCTCTTTGAGGAACGCCAAAGAAACAAATCTTTAATTGCGAGCAGCACTGTCAGTGGAGGTCCTACTGCAAGTCCAGGAAAATATTCAGCTGAACTGGGAAATCTCAGAAACAATTCCACACTGAACAGAAGCTTCAGCCAAGGGGAATGCTTCCTAGATGCTGCTGGGACTGCATTATTGGCAAGAAAAAAAGTTGAAGTGTACATGGATAAGGTAAGCATTGTGAAATACTCTTCAGTGATGAAGACTTTAGGTCATTAAGATTGTACAGAATTCCTAGAGTGCTCAGACAGCAAAAATACTGACATCTAAATGATGAACTATCTAACTGTATATACACATAACTATGTACTTATGTAAGGTTTTTGTATTGTTTTTTTTTTCTTTTTTTTCAACTAGAGAAAATTTAATAAGCAGCTGCTGTGGCATTGGAAGTTCCCAGCTAAGCTATTTATTAAACTTTACTGTATAGAATGTGCATAAGTGTATGGCATACTTGAAATGGATAACTTTGACATCTTTGCTCAGCTCATCAGACATCTCTGGTCAAGCCCCGTTGTTTTTTTCCTTACTGATCTTCATTTTTAGTTTATTTTAGTACATTAATACTAACAAAGACATCCTTTAAAACTAGGATGATGTGAGTATGATTGCTTTGCTTCTTCCTATACAGTCTGCTGTGGGATGCATGCTGTGCCTAGGAAACATTTCTTTTTGTGCTTCCTGCTATGTATTATTACCTGAGAAAACAACCTACTCTTCAAGTCTTCACAGCTTTATAATATTTTGCAGCAATTTATACATGATTGCAACTTCTGCAATAGCTTTGAAGTACTTTGCCAGTTGTGCTGCTTAGTACTTGGCCTGTTCACCAGGCTACTTAAAAAGACAAGAGTTTACCTGACTCTGAGCCTTGTCTTTGTTTCAGTTATACCTCAGATTTTTCCAGTAATCTGTTTCCTTCTATTGGGAAAAAAAAAAAACAACAAAAAAAAACACCTCTCTATTGCCATTAAATTCAAACTAAGTGCTGCCTTCTTGGATGGAGGAGATTACAAGTTCTCCTGACAGTAAAGTTCATAATAACTGGAAACTAAGGAACTTAAATTGGAGTTTGCCTCGTGTAGTCATCTTGCACTTTTTATTTAAAGCTCTCAGTGCACATTTGGTGTTTTTCAAAGTAAGGGAGGTTATCTGAAGTAGAGTGTGAGCATCTCCTGGGATGAGGAAGCTCGTGTAGATTTTGGCTTTGATTTTGCAAAAGCTTTGATAAAGCTTCAGGGATAAGAAGCTGAAAATACTTTACGCCGCTGTTATTCAAAATGCTGGTATCAATTACTTTGTCCATGCAACTGTTTGAAAAAACAAATTGCACTGATTACAAACAAGAGAAAGAAATGCAGCTCTGAAAAGTGGGTGCAGGAAATAATAGTGACTTCTGCTAGCTGCAACCAGCGTGAGTGCATGGATTCATGAAACCAGTTTTCCTACTGGTAGCATAAGAAAGGGAACACCTACTTCCCATTCCGTCTCTCAGTTTCTGTTTCCTTTCTGATTTTATTTCCTGTCTGCACTCCTGATTTTTAGCAGTCTTATAAATTTCCACTCTTTTGACTTCTGCCTGTTCCTCTTGTTCTTTTACTTGGCACCACCGAGAAATTTCTTGCTCTGTCTTCTTTATGCTGCATCCCACAGTCAGATAATTACACCTGTAGGTGAGACCACAAGCCTTCTGTTCTCCAGGCTTAACAGTCCTGATGCTCTCAGCCTCTCCACGTAAGCCACATGCTCCAAGCACTTAACTGTATTTGCTAATTACATGAGTCTGGAAGCTATATGCTGTCTGTTTTGACAATTACTTCTATGCGTTAAAGACCTGATGGAAAATAACACAGGAGTCGCAAATATCTTCAAATGTAAATGATCGCATACGGTGTTTGGACTGTGGCCCTTTAAAAGGTCTAATTTCTCCTTATGAAAACTTTGCATTCAGAATAAATGACAGTAAATAAACATCTCCTGGGAGAGCGAGGGGAAAATGCTCCTTTCTAGCGATCCAAGCTGGTTTCTGTTACTTAATAAAATGTGCAGTGTTATTTATAATGCATGTGTTATTTATAATTCTAGGTACAGAAGGAATTGGAGGAAAAAATCAATAAGGAACTTCAGCAAGGTAATATGCTACTCTGATATCAGTGTTTTTAAGGAAGGTGATGACTGTTCGTAACTTCTATGTAATTATTTTCAAAAGTTGTCAAGATTTGTGCTGTTTGAAGCACAGTGTGGGGCTGTTTTTAACTCTAACTTAGAGAGTTTTAATGGAAAACTTCCTGCTAACCAATATACTCTTCAGAATGTTCTGCAGCTACTTTTGAGAAGAAGCATGGAGAGCAAACCATCTCCCCCGCACAGATACACTTGGCTTAAGTTCAAGTCACCTTTCATCCTCAGGCACAAACATCAAATGTAAAAAAAAAAAAAAAAAAGCCCAGAAATAAGATTTTTATGGACTTCTGTCACTACTTCTCTTTCTGCATACATTCATTGCATTCAGCACTTCAAATATACCATATACATTTTCTGGTGTTCTTAATTTTTGCTCGCTCTTTTTCATTGCTTTTTTTTGTACCTGACATGTTGTCATACTTGTCTTTGGATAAAGAAGAATCAGTGGAAAAGATAGCCTTTCTTTAGGTAAAAATCATTCAGCAATATATAGGCAAACACAGCATGAACTGATTGCTTTTAATATGCAGTGTAAAGCCTGTTCTATAATAAAAGGCCAGGTCTTCAGAGAAGAATTCATACTGTTTCACAATTAGCATTCTGCCAGAGTCACTGCTGCTGTTCCTAGAGTTATTTTGAAGCAGGGAGCCCTTGAGAATCCAGCTGTTGCTTCACAGCTCTTCCAATTTCCCTGAATAGACAGAAACCCATTGCCATGTGCTCATTTGCATATTCAAACATAATTACATGTGTAGTAGGAGCCGTAGTATTTGCTTGGTCTGGGGATCTTGTCTGGAAAAGGCTGATGGATGGAAGTACTGAAAATCCTTTTCTGCTTCCATCGAAGATGTGTTTCCATGAACGAAAGAGGGTTTAGCCAGGGAAAGTTAAGACATCCCTGGCAGTTAAAGTTAAGGCTGAAACTTTCATATATATATATGGGCATGTAATAACAGGATGCGGAGAAATGGCTGTAAACTTGAAAGTAGGTAGATTTAGACTAGATATTAGGAAGAAACTCTTTACTTCCTAATGTAAGGGTGGTGAGACTCTGGAACAGGTTGCTTAGAGATGTTGTGCATAGCCCCCATCTTGCAGGCATTCAGAGCCAGTCCGGATGGGGCTCTGAGGAACCTGGTCTAGAGGGAGCTGTCCCTGCCTATAGAAGGGAGATTGGAACTGGGTGATCTTAAAAGGTCCCTTCCAGCCCAAACCATTCTGTGTTTCTAAAACCTGGAATTTCTTTAACTAGCTTTAAAAATTGTATTGGCTGATCATTGAATGTGAAAAAATGTTTCTTCCTTTATGCCTTCCTTTTTGATTTGTGTTTTCCTTGGAAGTTTTTAAATATCTCTGTAGAGCGTAGCCTGATCAGTTATCAGTAATGTTTTTACAGTGACTGATTTGACTCAATCTACTGTAAAAGTAACATCGTCAATCTTGTTTCTTTTTTTTCCAGCCACCGCTGAGCTTGAAACTGCTAGAGCTTCTCTAATGAAATCTACTTATGGATCTTCAAAAAATCTCAATGTTGACCAGGATCCCCTTTGCAGAGCGGTACAGGAGTACCGGGATGTTTTAAACCAAAATTACCTGATCTAAATATATTTTTATTTAAAATGTAAAGGGAAAAGTACTGGAGATCATTTGTTTACATAGGAGGTCTGTGACTTCCCATCCTGCAGCTTAGTGTGGAAACATCTTTACTGCGGTTTGAATATAAATTTTAAATATATTAAATAGGTTGACACTCTGCACTTACCTGTTGGTCACCGAGGGGTAGTCAGTTTATTTTGCACTCAGGATAAGAACCATATCTATTTTTAATTACTGTCAGACTGAGTAAGGTTGGTTCTTGAACTTGACGAAACTGTCAAAATGTTTTTGACACATTATTTTGCTCCATGTTTTTTGTTAAAGGTTTTACCAGAAGCATTCCTTTGGTTCTATTTAACCCTTCCACTGTTTGTGGTAGAGTCTCCAGTGTTATTTTAACGCATAGGAGATTTTGATTGGATTCCTGCCAGCTGTTTCCGTCCTGATGCTGTGAATATTTCTGCTGGTTAAGTGGAAGTTTTAGCAGTGATTAAGCTGGAGAAGAATGCACTTTACATTGCTGTCACTTTCACGCACCTAGGGTTTAAAAATACTGTGCGTGTGTAGCAGTGCCAAGAAAGCTTTCATGTGACCTTTTTGATATTTCTGACTTGATATCCTTGTTGGATTTTGCATTAGAATTTGACCCATCTTAAGACATTCACAGTTGGTAGATGAACACATGATGAACCTGAAGCGGTTCATAGTGGGAAGAAGGAAAATTAATGTTTCAACCTTCTGTCTAATTGGTACTGCACCTTTTTATATGAATGTATTTTATGACACTAATATGCTATATTTAATTCCAGATATTTATGTTCCAACTTGGTATTTAATAAACTTTCATATCTGGTACATCTTTGTTTTATTCTGTTGGCCTTCTTGACTTGCTTTCCACCTCATTCCTTGCCTCTACGACTTGCTACAGTCCTCCTCTGCTCACTTCCATCTCTCCTTCTGGTGCCTTCAGTCTGCCCTGAGATCAGACAAGTGGCCAGCATGCATTTGTGTTCTTTTCCTCCTGGGTACTTGAAGCAGTGGGGCAAACAGCTACTATATGTCATAAGGTTTGTCATCATAGAAATTAAGGGGTATATGCTTGAAACAAGTGTGGAGGGTTGTGATTTTAATGGGTGTGCTGAACCACTTTCAGGTCTTCGGTGGTGATTCATTAACAGGAAGCCGAGGGTAAAGTCTCTGTTGTAAACCTGGCCATGCTTGGGAGGGGGATCTTTGGAGCCTTTTCTGCAGGTTGGCCATTCCTTTATGAGATAACTTCTGGTGGCCCTTTGTGCTCTCTCCAGCTGGTACAAGCCAGGAGCCAGGTGGAAGAATATCTCCAGCAGAATCCAGACAGCAAAGCACTCATAGAGTACCTTGCGCTTCTCCATGTTGGTTAAAGCCAGTTCTCCCTCCTCATTTGTCAGAGGGAGTGCACTCTCCCAGGTCTGTCACTTCTGCCCAGTGCACCTGTAGGCTCCCTTCTGGTTATTTTTACATCCCTCGCCAAGTTCAGTTCCTCAGCCTTCCTGATCCCATGCATGTCCAGACAGCATACCTGGCCCCTTCCCAGCTACCTGTCCCTGCTTCCACTGCATACAACAAGCATGCGGGGCAGGGCCAACCAAGGAGTCCTATTAAAACTAGTGCCACCAAAAACAGCTGACGAGCCTTGGTAATTGAGACTCCTTGCTGGGAGGCACTGAGGCCCCGAATTTGCCACCAAAAATAACCTCTCCAGAGCAGTTTGCTGTTATCTGGGGGCACATGTCACAGATGTTAAGAAGACTCTACTGCCTCTGATAAAATAGAAGGCTACTACCCACTCAAGGTCTCATTCAAGTAGTGTCCCAGGAGGCTGCAAAAAGGAAATTACAGAATATTAAAAGGGACTTTGAATCCCTTGGGAAGATGTTAAAGGGAGCAGGAACACAAGTAGTCTTCTCTGTACTGCTGACTGGGGGCTGAGAAATGAAGAGGGAGAATGGGCCAGGTAAATTACTGGCTCAGGTAATGGTGTCAGATCAAGGTTTTGGTTACTGTGATCTTGGGCAGGCCTTTGAGAGACCAGGTATGTGGACATCAGACAGAATGTGACAGAGCAGGTGGGGCAAAAGCATGCTGGGGAGCAAGCTGGTTGGATTGATTACCAGCACTTTAAACTAGATTCAGTGCAGGGAGTGGATAGTTCCTTGTGATAGAGAAGGGACAGGGAATGCTGTCATTTAAGGAAACTGCAGGGGAAATCCTCAATTTGTGAGGAGTCTTGTATTTCGATATCATATTTAGTAAAATAAGTTTTTCCTCCTTAGATTGCCGCTGTTTTTATCCCATTCCCCTTTTTCCCCCTCCTTTCTGGGCCCCTGGGGGGGCCCACGGGGTGGCTTCCCCTGTCACGGGCATAGGTAAATCTAAGTAACCCATGACAGATTTTTTAAAGACTAGTCAAATGCAGCAGTGGGTGTGGAGAAAGAACAAAGAAATCTGTAACGGACTGTGATCAATTATTATAATTTCCATTGCCATCGGACTAGCAGCTGCGCCGAGCCCGGGACCGGACCGAGTTAGAGTTGGGCTGCCGGAGCAGTGAGGCGGAGCGTGTGTGGCCCCTTGGGGTTCGGTGCCTGCGGATATGATATCGAAATACAAGATAACACAATACAATATAATTGAGGCTAACAAATCGAACAAACAGAGAGAGAGAGAGTCCCCGAAAACAGAGAGGCCTACTGTGAACTCTGTGCGACACGGCTGGAACGCTTCCCACTCTCCGAGAAGTCCGAGAGAAGGAGGAGGGCACTCCAGCCTGGGAACGAGATTATACAGCGTCCTGGTCCTGTGACTTATCATATCCCAGAGAACAACAGGGGTAACGTAGTCTTCTTCTGTGGACTGCACATTCAATAGAAGTATCCATACTTTACATGATGTTATGATGTGGAATACTGATAGCAAAATTACAAAATTACAAAACCATGACACACGGTGAACACCAACCCTGTGTGGCTGCAGTACTTGATGGAAACGACATTATTTGGGTGACCCTTGAGGGAAGCAATTTCCTGACCCGTCACCAAGTTCCACATCTTACAGCTCCGGTCTGCAGGAAGAAGAACGTGCCTGAGAGAGTTGGGCTAAGGAGTTCATCCGTGGCGTGGAGGCACCGACTCCTTCCCAAGCGCTGCCTCCCACCACCCACAGCTCCACTCCAGGGCAATGGAGCCAGCCTGCTCCAGCACCTGGACATCAGAAGGCAGGGACAGGGGAGAAGCCCAGAAGGAGCCATCCCTGCCATGCACCCCAATTCCCCACGCCAGCCTGGGGAGATCTATGAGAATAGCGCATAAAAAGCCAGCAGCCCCCACACCTGTTCTGTCCAATATATGCCTTTTTAGGCAGTGAAAAGCAGTTCATCGGTGGCATCCAGGCAGAGCACAGGCTTGGTGTGTCCTTCTGCCACAGAGACACACTGCAGTGGGGCTGTCCGGGCATTCTTGGTGCCACCCACTGGATTAATGATGCCCCCTGCATGGGAAAGAAAGAAGGTGGGGTAGGTATGTGGAAAGGCACAGCACTGTAAGGTCCTACAGGCATGGGAAAGCACGAGCTGCCTCACCCCCAAGCATCTTCCACTTCCTGGTAGGGCAATGGGCCCCTCCATCTGAACTCAGGCATATCTGAGCAATCATCTTCATGGAAAACCTTGGCATCTCCCCACTAGCAGCCCCTGCCTAACGGCTCTGCCCAGGTGACACAGACTGTGAGACATGATGCTCACGGCCTCTGCTCTGAGCCAGGAAACTCAGCTCATTGGACCTCAGCTCAGTTGAGGACAAACTGCACTTTCTCCATTCTGAAGCTCTGCCAGGAACGCTTCATTAGACCAATTTCATGGCAGTTCCTTCAAGCTGCCAGCCAGCCTGTGGTTGGCAAAGTTTGGAAACGGAGCTGTACTCCTTTTAAAACCAAAAGGATGACAGGGGGCAGCACTGGCATTTGCACCCAGCACCCTGTCCCCGATGCTGGCTCTGAGGATCCATCCTCACCAAACCTTCTTCCAAGGGACGCCCTGCAGGCACCTCATCCCTCCGGCCACAGCATCTGCCAATCACTTCCACATCAGAGTGTTCAGAACACTGAGGTCCAGCAGCCCCACTGCTGCAGTCCTGAGCTATGTGGACACCAGCAGCTCTTTCCTGCTGGCATTCCAAGCGCTGCCTGGGGCTCTGAGCTATGCTAAATCTTTTCCCATGAGTAGGCAAAACAAGGCAGGAGGCTGGAGAAGGGCAGGCCCAGGGCTGCATGAGGTCTGCATTAGTCAGGAGGGTGAAGGTAAGCTCATTAATTCGGGTTTTGAAGTCACCCGCGTGCGATCTCCTTCTAAATTAGCAGCTTTGCTCACACATTCAGCAGCTCTCCTCTGACCCCTAGTGTTGCTACTGGTCTCGAAGTGACACCGAGACCAAAGGGAAATCCCGGCTCCCCAGGGTGAGATGCGATCAGAGCAAACAGCTCAAGGTGACAAAGCACACACGCGCCTGGAGCCGTGTATCCAGTGGTTGCTGAGAGCAGAGCACCCATCAGCACCAGAGGTGCTTCTAAAGGGCAATGAGAAGGTTGTCCTTGCACTGGGACAAACTCAGGAGCACATTCACCCCGAGGCTGAGCTCTGCACAGCAGTGACTTGGCTTCTGGGGCAGAGAACTCTGCTCACACAGGACCCAGCACTGCAGAGGTACAGCCAAGAGTGGGGAACGCCTGCACGTATTTCCCTGGAAGATGCTTGCAAGAAAAACACACTGACAGTGCCCAGTGTTGCTCACCCCAGCATTACAGTCCTGCTGGAGAGCCAGGGATGCGACAGGACATGCTGACAAGAAATGACACAGAGTGTGTGATGAGGACCTCAATCTGCTTATTATGTGGATGATGCGGAGAGGTCTGGCTGACGGAGCTTCTCACTGTGTGAGTTGGTCAGCATTAGAGAAAGCCAGCATGGAGTTCTGTGAGCTTTTGCAGGGGACGAAGAGGCGCAGAAGCTGCTACCCACCTTTGGTGCTCTTAGAAAGTTAACTGAGAGAATTGGAAGGGAGACCATCAGCTGACCAAATGGACACCAATAGGTCAGGTCCTGATCAGACCCGACGGAGGGCCATGGCTCCCAGACCCTATGCCACTCCTTGTCAAGGGCAGGAAACACGTCTGTGTCGGGACCCCAAGTGGGCCCTGCTGGCTGCCGGCACGTTGGGTTAAGCCGGCACCAAACGACGAGCCATCCTGTGCACCGTGAGGATCCGAACATCTCAGCACCAGTTTTGGTCAACAACTCCTTGGTTAATGTCTCCAGTGCAGCCAGTGATTTGACGTCAGCACTGGGCAGCGGCTGCTGGTAATGGCACATGAGACAGCGTTGCTCCCAATGTTCCTGAAGGTCCGAACTGGGAATCCAGCCTTCATGCCGGACTGATAGTTCGTGAGCGGGGGAGACCTTGTTCCTGGATAGTCCCCCAGTGGTGGACATTCAGAACGATTCTGCACAGCCAATATGTTTTTGTCTTCTTATTTGGTTATGGAGTGTGACATTATAATGCACACTGGACAGAACTGGATTGCCACGAAGATTCTGTACAATAGTGTTACATTGAACTTGGAGAAGTTGTAACTCCATTGTGTACTGTGCTGTTATCTTGAACTTGAATGCACTGTTCTCTACAAGTTGACTAAGTGTTGCCATACAGCATTTCACAATTTTTAGGCAGATTGCTGTTGTGTGCTTTCAGGTTTGTAGTCACTGCAGCTGCATCTCTTTGGTATGTTATTATGACAGTTTAATTGTTTTTCGCATATGTTTAATGATTGATTCATTTGCGGAATAGCCTTAAATGTGCAAATCACCTTTGGGGTAACAGGGAGTATGCAGGGGAACCTTTACAGGGGCTGCAGATAATAAAGAGGGGGGAGATGTTGGGTATTGGGCAGGTGGTGCCTGCATGCACCAGCAGTGGAGTCTTGGAGGTCATGGGTATCTGATAGGGGTGGTCACCTGTACCACTATATAGGGTTTGTGGCGCGGCATTAAACTGGTACTTTCAGCGTTACACACTGTGTGTTCTGGTTAGCATTTGGGCTGCTGTGCTAACAGATGTGTCTGGGCTTATCTTGTTTTAAAATGGATGGGCTCGTAAGGAGCAGAGGGATGTGAGGTATTTCTAGTCCGCTTCATGCTCCCGATTCCAGAACCCTTCCAATTGTGAGGAAACAGAAGTGCTGAGCTGTGTGCGTGTTCCACGGTGCAGAGTCCAGTGACAGTTGGTGCCCGGCGTCTGTGCAGGGCAGCACCGAGGTTGTTAGAAGCATAGGAATCTGCCAGAGAGGAATCTGATGTGAAGGTACTAAAGGTAAAAGGCAGCATTTCTATCAGTACTGGAGGAGGGTAGGAAACTTTGTCCTTAAGTGCTGTTTTTGTTCCCTTTGTCATGCAGTCAATCCAGCAACTAACTTGAGAACTCGACTTCTCCTCTCTTTAGTTTAGATTTGGGGAAATTCCCTGAAAAAAAAAAAAAAAAAAAAAAAAAATTTCCTCGAAAATTCACTAGTGTCTGTGTGAGTAAAAGGTTCCAACCTTTATTGACTATCGGAAATGCTTAGCTCAGAAATGTGCAGCACTTTAATGAAAGAGTTCTGAATCACTTGAATTTGATCTTCTGTCTGGCCTGGTTGCAGGTTTTACTGCATTTGGTACCTTAAAAAAAAAAGCAACAAAACAAATCTAAAATATCAAAATATTTGATTTTTACATCAGAAAAGAAAAAAAAAAAAAATGAACCAACCCAAACCCTTGTTGTGGCTGAGCAGAACTTGCTGCAGCTCCATGCAGTGCTGAGTTACAGTATACAGGCACATGTGTGTGGATTTGTGTATTGATACGCACTGTCATGCTTTTGCTGTACAGGTAATAAAGACGGAGGATGGTTTTTGTGGATTCTGCAAAGGTGAAGAATCCTTGAAGACCAGAAATTCCAACTTACAGAATTTGACATAGGCAAAGTGAGGAGGAAAATTCTTCCTAACCTGTTATAATTAATTAATTAACAGATTCAGTGTTGGTTCGGCCTATAGGAGAAGTGAACTGCAAAGCTTTGAAGATCACTGTATTTGCTGAGGTTGTCCAGGTGGTTGAGCTTGAAGACCTGCAGCGGTCAGACAAATGTGTTGGGGTTACTCACTGCTGTCACTCGTGGTGTTGAAGGAGGGGCTCCATTGGAGGGCTTGCAGCCGTGCAGCCCAGGGACTCCGTGCTGAGTTAGGGTGATGTTACTAGAGTTTGACCAGTGTTGAGGAGGGCAATGTTTTGAAACAACTGCTCCTGAGAGACTGATTGAATGAAGAGAACAAAGCTGGGAAGACGGGTGGGCATTCCTCATTCTTTTCTGCTTTTTGTTGTTTTGCTTAGGGTTCCTTTTCAAAAGAAGATTTCACTGATCAAGACTGTAGAAGACTTTCAGTCCAAGGAAGCACGAGCCAGCTCTTTGAGAAGCACAGGAAGAGCTGCACAGAGATCCCCGAGACCAGAACTGCTTCTGTGCGCTCGTCCAGCATGTCGATTAAAGGAAATGATTGCTATTTCTACTTCTATTCCACTTGTAAAAAGGTCTGCTTGGGTTTTTTCCTTCATTTTTTCTTTCTTTCAGTTCTGAAGTTAAGAGGAATGGGTAGAATAAGTAGAAGTATTACTGGTCTTCAGCAAACTTCATAACTAATTGCATTGTACAATAGAGCAACTCGCTAAAAATGAGCTCAAAGCATGGCCAGTTCTCAGGCTGTACTATTTCATTTTCCTCTCTTGGTTTCCATTGGGTTACAGGGAGACAACTGTCCCTTCAGGCACTGTGAAGCCGCTTTGGGCAATGAAACCATCTGCACGCTGTGGAAGGAGGGCCGCTGCTTCAGGAATGTCTGCAGGTTCAGGCACATGGAGATCACTGTGAGTGTTGGCTCCTCAGAGTTTATCACCAAACCCACTTCTCATTTCTTTAGGTGGGCTGAATGTGCTTTTGCAGATTAGGTTCATTTGCTTTGAAATGATGATGGTTCCTACGGTTAAGAATAGGGGAGGAAGCAGAGGGAAGAGAGCTCAATGGCATTGGTATATCATAGCAGAATATTCTTGTAGTTGATACCAACAGTGTTCTATCAACAGATACTAAAGAACCACATCAATCAGACAAGCATTCTGCAAGGTGTGTTAGTTTAACCCCTTCTAAACTGGTGTCCTCACCCACAGAATTCTAGGAAAGCTCAGTGAGCCTGGTGCTCCCAGCCTGCGCACGCTTCAGAGTGGTGTTTGAGTGCTGCTTTGTGGCAGTCTGCTCACTGGCACCATCTGGAGCTCAGTCTCCCTTTGCAGATCTTAGGTCCACGTTATCATCAGCTCTTCTTCCTTCCTGTCTTCAGAAAAAACGCAGCATGATTTCCTGCTACTGGGAGAACCAGCCAGGAGGCTGCCAGAAATCCAACTGTGCCTTCATCACACCAAGGGACGTTACCTCAATGGGGTTTTCT
Source organism: Coturnix japonica (assembly GCF_054131305.1). NCBI lineage: Eukaryota > Metazoa > Chordata > Aves > Galliformes > Phasianidae > Coturnix > Coturnix japonica. The sequence continues at coordinate 7,602,407 of NC_140687.1, read as the reverse complement.
TTCCACCAAGCCAAAGTGAGTTTGTCTTTTTTAGGTACGAAAGATTAACTCTATTACTCACAGGTGGGTATAGTGTCATAAAGAACGCCAGGTAACGTTCACTTGTGAGCTGATAGATAGGTGCACAGCTGAACTTTGTGCGCTTCTGATACCTCAGTTTTATCTTGCATGCTCAGCTTCTCTCTGCTCCTGTGGCCTTTGCCTTGCAGGTTGTTCTCCTGCATTTAAGCTTTTACTGGGTGTCAGGGAGATGAATGTTGTGTAGGGGGGGATTTCTTAGTTCACAGAGAAGCCATTTGGATGGGCAAGTGGAGACTCAGCATTTATCTGTGTGGGTTTTCAGCCTTGCCTGCCATCTTTGTGCAGTGGATAATCTGATTGAATTCCTACCGCATAACTGAAGAGACTGATTTTTTCTTTGCTTGTACAGACCAGCTTTCTAAGGAGGGAGAAGAAACAAAAACACCTGTCCAGCAAACAGCTGAAGAAAACCATCTTGGATTGCAGATAATTTCCACTACAAAATCTGATGCTGATACAAAACAAGGTATTCCAGGATTAATCAGAAGCACTTGCCAATTAGCTACAAAGCAATTCATTGTACAAACACAACAGAACATAGGGTTGCTGAATGGAAGCAGCTATTTCCATGATCTTGTTCCTAACTTGTAACTTCATGTGCCTTTCAGATTAGGAAGGTAAACTCCTTTGTTTACATCATTAGAGCAAGACGAGGCCACAGCATGGAGTTTAAGTGCCTGTATGTGCATCTTTTCAACCACTGGTGAAAGCCACATTTGCTGATAGAGGAATCTAATGTCATATGGATGGGATAAAGTAAGGGATAAAGCCTACTTTTAATATCCAGAAGGATGAAAGGAGGGCAGCAGACAGACATCAGGTCCATGGTGCTCTTAGCTGTGGGGAGAGCTGACAGGGTTTGTTCTGCATGCTTCTGAGCAGGAGGCAGTTTGCAGAGCTGTGGTCCTCAGCGTGTGCCTCTGTCCCTCAGTCTCATTTACTGCTCTGTGTTCCCAGATGACAGTTTGAATGCTGGAATAAAAACACTTGGATCAGAAGGACCTTCAGGAGCTCCTGCTCATCGGCTCAAATCTCAGATTGTTCGTGTGCCTAAGAAGGAGAATGTGCGGACACTGGTCAGCACTGTGATGCTGCCTGCAAAGCAGGGTAATGATGAGTACCTTTGCTTCCATTTGGTGGCTCCTAAGTGGAATGGATAAATTACAATTGGGACTTACCCTGAGTGCATTACAGTTGCAATATAATTTTGTGTCAGGGCTGTCAAAGTGGTGTCTTTTGGTTGTATTTGTTTTGGGTGGGAAATGGGCTCACAAGACAGTAATTCTGTTGGTTTCTTTCAAATAAGCACTTTGTTTTTCTTTGTTTTAGGGGAGGTGCCTGTGAGTCAACTGAATACTGCTGATAAACCTGGAAAACGGAAATCCTCTGTAGGTAAGGGCTGCTTGTGAGCTGCTGTTTGGCTGCCTCCACGTAAATGGGAGGGCACTGCTGAAGCAGGAGGGAGGAAAGTAGAAAGGCTGGGGAAGAAGATCGAGGTTGACAGAGCACCAAGGAGAGGTAAATGGTCATCGGTGTTTGCTGCACAGATTCTCTAGGCTTTCTGCTTATTCTTTCTCGGGAGCGTTGTTGTTGGGAACACGTATATTCTGTAATATTATGACAAATCTGGAAACTTGAGCTCTCATTGTAATTTCTTGTAATCCTTATGCTTCTCCTTTCTTGATGACGACAGAGAAGGGTGCCAAGCCAGCAGGGGAGATCTGGAAGAAGAGACGACTGGAAGAAGAGAAGCAAAAAGTAGAAGAGGTTCTTACTGAGAAGAGATCTAAGGATAAGCGCAAGAAGAAGAGAATTTTCCCTCCACCTGAGCCTGGTAACGTGAAACTGGAAGAGCCACCGCGTAAAATCAAGCGATTGGAAGAAATGCATATTAAAAGCTTAGAAGAAATCAAGCAGGAGAAAGCCCTGCGGATGCAGCAGATCGCAAAGCCAGCGGGTAACAAGGTGTTTCACTGTCTGCTCTGCTGAAGTGCTTCCCCTGTCAAGCAAATGGAGTTTGCTTAGAATTGCCTGGGCTGTTTCTTACAACATGCAAAGGCAGGAAGTGCCAGGATGTCCATCCATGTGTTTTTCCATTGAATCCGTGGTGTCTGCCTGCTTCATTCTGGAGAATTCATTCGCTGTGAGGTTTTGTAATTCAGTTTCTCCTGTACTTTCTTTCTGCCATGTTTTTGGTGTGGCATGTTCTGTGTGTTGACGCCAAGGTTATCTTCATCTTTGGCGTGTTGCTTGTTTTAATATGTAAATGTGTTTGTAAAGCATGGATTGAGTTTTTAACATGGGGGCCAACCTCTGTCAGAAAGGTCAGGGGGGTGAGTTATTCACTGGGGAGGTGAGAGAGGCTTCGTGAAGAGACAGCATGTGAAGGAGGGAAGAGCTTGGATACTGTATGGACTGCGAGATGTCGCCTCTCTCGTGTTCTTTGTTATTGAATGTGAGGAAATAAGCACATGGAGGAAACGCTGGCACTCAGGTTTCTTTCTATGCTTGCTGTTGACCAAGTGATTTTCTTTTTCCTTGTTTTAAAGCACCTGGAAGAGAAGAGGAAAAGACTGTGGAATGGAGCAGGGCTGCTCCCAAAGCTGTCTCTGCACCCGCAGAGGTGAGTCCCTTCTGTAGATGGACACAGTGACACAATTTCTTCACATGTTCTTGTGTCTCACTGCTCACCATGTGCCACCATCATGAGTGCATTCCTACCTTCCTGCCTTTGGTGAAGAGCTGCAGCCATGTTTCACAATCCTGGTACTTTCAATGGCTTTCCCAGACAGCTTTGCACTCCTCAAACTCAGAATTGATCTGATTGTATCTGGCAGTGAGGCAGTAACCCTGCTGGCACCAGGTGCAACTTGTGAGGTTAACGTGGGAGCACTGGATACAAAAAGGTCACGATGGCTTCGTGTTCAATGAAATCAGACTGTGGGTGGATGTTGTGTAGGGGAACAGGAATGACTTTCTGTTGCTCAAATAGAATGTGGTATGTAACAGCTCTAGCACTGTGCTGATTTAAACGAGCACTGAAGAAGAGGAGCCTCCAGCTAAAAAAGCAGCTTTGGTAAGGAGGGGAAGAAGTGTCAGTGCTGTCCTGGTCAGGCTGATACTGAGATACAACTCCTGTAGAAAGTGTGGAGAACTGAAATGTTCTGCAGGTTTCCTTTCAAAGTAGTCACTGTGTGCAGGATGCTGGATGAATGACAGTGTGTGCACAATGCTCTGCAGCCCTGTGATTCCTCTGTAGTGTGAAGGAATTTGTCCATTAATGCTGCATTGTTAAAAAGACCTGAGGTGCTCTGCAGACTTCCCGTGGCTGTTAACATCCTTCAGGAGCCCCTTAGCCCCCGTGTTTGGTTCAGGATCAGCAGTGCTGAAGGAGAAGCACTGCAGAGGAAGGATCTCCTGAGCAATCATTGACTTTGTCTTCCTTCTTCCCAGACTGCTGCTCCAGCCCTGCCGGAGGTCAGCCTGCTCACCAAGGCTGTAGAAGATGACACTGAAAAGTTCATCTTGGAAATCTCAGGAGGGGAAATGGAAGCAGAAATTGACTTGGACCTGGAGAAGGATGAGGATGATCTCCTTCTTGAACTTTCTGAGATGATTGACAGTTGAACTGCATAGTAGTTATTATAGTATGTTTAAAAAAACAAAAAACAAAAAAAAAAAACAAAAAAAAAACCCCTTTAATTTAATAAAAACCTTTTCTTTTTGGTTGGATACCCCAGGGTGGTACTTTACTAAAAGAGTCTTTGCAATAATGAGTCATAAAGCACAGCTGAACTGGTAAAAGATTGGCAGACTGCATTCCATTGTCCTGAGTTTTCCTGCTGGTCAGAGTTGAGGTCCTGTCCCTGATCCTGGTTGGCTCCTTTCAGCAGCAAGAGAAGAAAGCAGTGGGGATCTGTGCCCTGGGATGTGCCCAAGCCTCCAGCCTGGCACCCACCTGCCTGGTGCTGCCCCTGGCACGTGTGGTGCTGGGATGAGGGGGGAGCCCAGCGGGTTCTCCCTGCTGGTCCCTTCAAACCAGTGTGCGAGGTATGACCCACTGACGCCATCACCCCGGAGTGGGGCACAACGCGGTGCCAGCATCATCATCTCTGCGGGCACTGCAGCGCAGTCAGCGCGGCTCGGGGGCGGGGGGGGGCAGAAAGGAGTTGGGAGGGAGGGAGGAACCTCACAACATCCCGCAAACTGCCCCGGTGCCAACACCGCCCACCGCCCGCCATCCCCGCACCGCAGCCCGCGCTGCCACCTGGCGGCTGTCCCCGCAGCGCTGCCGGGGGTTCCAGCAGCCGGGCTGCCCCCAGGATGGGACAAATGCGGGGGCAATTAAATTGGATGGAGGAGCCGGAAGGGACCGAGCGGGTCCTGAGCGCTTCAGGGCTGCCCTGAAGTTAAGCACCACATTCGGGGCATTGTCCAAACGCCACTCGGTCAGTGACGGGCTCGGGGCATCCACCACCCCCCAGAAGGGTCCGTGCCTGCGTTGGACCACCCCCACGGCAAAGACGCGTTTCTCAGCCCTCCCCCGCTTCCTTCATCAGTTACGGGCAGCTCTGTGCCATTCCCCTGCTTAGGAAGCCACAACGAGCAACGGGACGGATTCTCAGCCCCATCTCCTGCAGCTCGGACGAGCCGGGGGTCCTCAGCCTCTCCTACAGGATGAACCTCGTAGCCCTTACCAGCTTTGTCGCCTCCTTGCGATGCTTTCAAGGACCTTTTTGTAGGGTGGAGTGCCCCAAAATGCACTTTGCTCCCTGAGCTGGCTCACTGAGCCCAGGCAGCTGCTCAGGTACATCCCAGAGCCACGGGGACATCCCTGCAGTCCCTGAGGACCCTGTTCCCATGTGCTCACTTCCTCACAGCACCCACGGCACAGAAGGACAGGATGCACATCAGGACGGGCGGCTCCCAGCTCTGTTCTTCCCCATAACAGTCAGCACTGCTTTGTCTCTTCCTTTCAGTAACGCTTTATTTGTGAAGACAAAGAGGCGAGGAACAAACACATCCATCGGGAAACAATTCAAACCAACGTACATCATGAGAGCGAAATAAGTTACACTATTTACAGGAACACATCGAGGGATCAAATATTTGTACACACCTTGACAAACCCAGAGCGCAGTGCTGGGCTGCACCACCCAGCAGAGAAAAAAAGCCTTCACCAACAGGAGTTGGGCTCTGTACAACAGCTCTGAGCAAGAAAAGGCACCTGCTGCTGTGTGGGATGGGCTGATGGAGCAGGCAGTGCAGCACTGCAGAGCAGGGAGCAGAGTGCAGGGTGGTGGTGGGATGCAGAGCAGTGAGCAGCTAAAGGGGCAGAGCTGCTCCACTGGGAATGGGGACAAAGGCCCGGGGTGGCAGGAAGGTGAAGGGCAACGCTTTGCTGGAAAGGCCTGGGGGGGGAGTGGGACTGTGCTGGGATCCCTCACAGTTGGGGTGGGAGCAGCACGGGGAGAGAGGGGCAGCTGGTGGGAGCCCTGGGGAGGGTGATGCTGCCTGCAGGATGGAGCAAAGCAGGGGTGAGCACGCTGCAAGGCAAGGGGACAAGTGATAGGTGCTCTGTGGGATCGTACCTGGAGCCCATCCAGTGTGGGATGGGAGGGCATCCCTGGGAGCAGACTGCCCAGGCAGGGAGCCCAAAGCAGCTGTGCTTTTGGAGGCGCTGGGGAGGAACAACGCATCCTTGTGCTTCTCGCAGCTGGCCAGGCTGGGGACAGCCCTACAGCCTTGTCTTTTGTGCCGGGAGAGCTGCAGCTCCCTGGAGGGGCTCACAGTGGTTGGTTTGGGGGCCCAAACATTTGGACTTCTGGGTCAACTCCAGCCCTTGTGTGCAAAGCTCAGCTCCAGGCAGTGCAGTGCCCTTAGCAGAGCATGAAGCTGGCTCCTGTGTGCTGGGAGGAGGAGATCCAGGAGCAAGAGGCAGAAGCCAGGAAGAAGAAGTCCCCCAGCTCTCAGCAAAGGAAGGAGCTCCCTCCCTGGACAGCAGTTATTATCTCCATGCTTGACACCACCAAAGGCACCGAGGGAGAAGCAAAATTAGGTGCACAGAGGCTCAGAGACCACAAGAAAGCAGTGCAAGTCCTGAGCCCTAAAGGAGCACCCAGCACAGTGCGAAAGGACGGAGCCCATCTGCAGCCCAGCCCTGAACCTTCACCCTCTGTGGCCAAAGCCCTCAGCCCCAGCACGGGGCCTGCAGGCACCGTGCTCTGGGGCATGGAACAGATGGCAAAACAGGCAAGTGCAGCCCCAGGGCCTCCTGCTGCCTGCCCACAGGCAGAGGCAGGGCAGCAAGGGAAGGATCTGAAGAAGCAGAGGCCAAGAAGCCACGCTCACTGGACTGCAGCTGAGTTGGGACTTTGTGCTTTAGCATTTGGGGGACCTGCCCCCCCAACCTGACAGCATGGCTCAGAGCTGCCCCCCCACAGCCCCCTGTGATGGGGAGCAGGGCAGAGCTCTGTGCCAGCTTCCTGGGGCTGTCCTCATCATGTTCAGTGCCTGGGACAGGATCTAGATTGAACTGCATTTTGGGGACAACAACTCTTAACAGCATTACGAGATTCAGTTTAACTCAGATTGCCTCGACCTCAGGCAGAGGCTGTTACAACACCAGAAACCCTTGAGCTCCCCAGCCCACCCCCAAAATGAAATCAATGACAACAGCACCCAGCTTGAACCGTGAGGTAGCTACACCAAATCAACACACACCCTCCATCTCCCCAGATCAACACCCCCCCACTCTTCCACATGGGAGATACCGACCCACACAGGTACTGAGACACCAGTACCTATGGTACACCCAGCTACAGCCACACGAACGCAGACATACACATCCCAATGGAAAAGAACAGGCTGAGAGGGCAGCGTTGCCCCCACCTCCCAGTGCTGTGCGTCACAGGGCAACCATGGGGCCTGTGATCCATCCTGCCCAGCCCCACAGCACAGGGCTCAGCTGTGACCCAGGAGCAGCCACCATCCTGTCCATGGCAGGGTGACCCTGCGCATGCTTACATCCAACTAATTGGGACCTGAAAATATAACCATGCATCATTTTAGAGGAAAGTGCACACTAATAGAACTAAATTTGATAGTTTATTCTGTTTTCCAAGCAGGTGTTCCACTTGGGCTCTATATCATGCACTGGCCATGCGGATGTGGTGTACAACTGGAAGAAATCCTTCAGACCCTGAATGCAGGAGAGAATCTGTGATGGGTGAGAGAGGAAAGGTGCACTTTGAAGCAGGGAAGGCCCTGCTGGCACAGCCTGTCGCAACCACCACCAACACGGTTTGCTGTTTCTCAAGGGTCAGTAAGTAATAATGCCCCTAGTGATACTCTAGTACATTTGTCCTCTAAAACTGGTTCTATTTGACATGCTATTCCATTAAATTGCGCGATCATTAATCAATTATTAGCCCGGATAACTCAGTCAGTAGAGCATGGTTATGAGCATCTTAAAAGCATTTATTGCACAAATTTTAGTGGTCATTAAAAAATCAATGTATCAGAGTATATGAAAATTGAAGACTTTTCCAAATCAGGTACAGATTAACACAATGGGACCCTCACAGATTTATTTTCAGGTTGCAGTACAGACATATTTGTTCTTTTTAGTGGGTTTAACAGTAATGTTGTTATGTTGTATTTGACTTGTCTCTTTTTTCACTTTTAGAGTATTGTCAATCAAGGCCTTGATTGAGTTATCATAGTTATGTTATTAATATAAGTAGTGTTGTTATTCTATAGGCAGTATCTTGAAATTGTTGTAATACAAGAAGAATTTTATGGAGCAGCAGCCATGGATCAAGATAAGGAGTTCACAGAGCAGCAGCTACGGAGCAGGATAAAACTACATGAGAACTAATTGAACAAATGAACTGAATTGCTTGTTAAATATGGTTAGTCGGTCGGTAAACTGAGCCTTTTCAGCCTAAAAGAAAACGGGGGAAATGTAGAGAGTGTTTTTTACAGCTAGTTAGCTGAGAAGGGTCATAAACACGGTGCAGTTAATCAAGCAGCCATACCACCTGCAAGGACAGTGAGAACAACAGGATGCCCTGGGATGGTGAGAAACTAGCCATGGTTCTGGGAACTCAGCAAGGGAGTAGCTTTCAGGATGATAACAAGAAGCTGCAAAGATACTTGGGGATGGTATGTAATTGGGAACCAATGATGAGCTCCACTTTTGCAATATGTATGAGCTAATTATCCGTATTATAAATGTACACGCAGCCAAGGAATAAACGAGATTAGCTGATCATATGTCAATGACAGGTGTGATCGTTTGCTTTTCTCCCGCCGTTCTGCAACAGGTGCTGTTCTTTAGAAAGCTCTGCCTGATTATGCACATCTCTCTGCATAGAGTTGGGCTTCTTTTGACAGAGGGCCCTATTACAATCTTGAAAAAAAACACAGAACATGATAACTGGAAAACTCACGTTGTAAAGCTAGATAACACCAATTTTTAACAAAGCTTGCAGCTGCACTTCCCCACAGAGAGCATGGCAAAGCTTTGATGACAGGGCTTAACAGACTTAGGAAAACTCACTGCAAGAGACTGAATGTGTCTCACTTTGTCCATTCTTCATAGGTGCCCTGCCCGCAGCAGGAGCAGAGCAAGAGGAAGACTGAATCTCCCCAGTACTCTGAGGTACTTTCTCTGAAGGATGTGCAGGGACCCCTGTTGGCTTGCTTACTTCTTGGCTTGCTTACTTCTAGGCTTGTCACCTCTGGACCCACCTCCCTCTGCTGCTGCCTCTGCCTTATGCTTCTGAACAATGAGACCTTGAAATACTTAAGCTCTAGGCCAGCTGTTCAAGGTACATAATGCTGCTAGCAGGCCTGGGTGCTTTTCACAAGCTGGAGGGGCAAAGCAGTGTGTTAGAAACAGCCTTCTAGTGGATACACAGAAACACTTTGCTCCCCCTGCAGGTTTCTGCACTGAAGCTGACATGAACCTAACAGTGGATGAGCAATGGGTATTTCTGAATTCTCCCCATCCCTGATTCTAGGAGGAGCCCAAGCTCCTGCCTTCAATGCCCAACTGTGAATTGGCCCTTTTGCTAAGCTTGTGCCACATGAAAGACTGCAGCCATATTGGGGATGTTTAATGTAAACAGGCACCAAATTACACGACAACACAAGCCATATACTCACATCAAAGCTCTGGACTCTGAGGTTTCTCCATGTCCGTCCTAAGTTTCCACGTAGTTCCCAGAGAGTGGTGCTCAGGTCTTTGCTGTAACAACCCAGAGTGGAGAGCTGATTCCTTCTCTGGGACATTTCTGTAGCTCAGGATGCTTCAGCGTGCACTCAGCTATGACAGTGACTGGGAAGGAATGGGGCTGCTGCATTCCGTGTCTGCTCCTATGAGCAGCTTAAGGTTACAGTGGGGGCATGAGCTCAGGTTGCTGTAGCACACTGAGCATCGTTTCAGCAGGGTAGATTCAGTGATATGAAAGTTGGTTGCCTTGTTTTACTAACCTGTAATTAGGAGGGCTGCCAATCAAGAAGTTGCTTTTTCCATGCTGGGAGAATTGTGTGCATGTTCCTTTCAAAAAGCTATTTTTTGAATTCTAATAGAAGGGAATGCAATGAAGTAACGTGAGTTTTTGAAAGTAGAAGTTGTCAGTTTCCCTCCATAAAGACTGCTCTTTCAGAAGTTGTGCTCTTGTGAATGTCCACAGCAAGGCCTGTCTCTCTTTCAGGCTCAAGGCTGGAAGTGACAGACTGGAAACCACAGCTCAGCAACAAAGCAAAATGAATGAAGCCCCTCAGGACAACCTTCAAGCCTTTGCTTCAGTAAGCTAGTTAAAAACCTCTGTGGGTTTTGCAAGCTCCTGAGACTAGTTAAGTAATTCTGTGAGGAAAATGCATGATGACATTTTCCTGGAGGGCCTAGGAGAGCTGAATTCCTAAGCTGTGCTGACCATAGGCTACTCTGAAAATCCTGCCATTCGTTATTTCCCCACGTTTGTGGTTTTGAGACTTGCCACGATGCTATGGCAAGCCGTAGTTAACACTAGAGAAGGTAAGGGTTTACACTAACATGCTGGTGTAAGTATTTTCAGGTTTAGATCTGCTTTAGTTGTGGTATCGAAGACCTCAGGCTGCACGTTAGACATTTCTCCTGCATTAGAGGTATTTGCCAAGTTTGTAGAACTGCACAGCACTGCATTAAAGTGTCTCACTGTCCTTAACGTGGTTAGAGTTGTTATAAAATAGTATTTTCATCTGAGGCCTATGAGAAGCAAATGATTCATGGATTTGGTCTGGGGAGGTAGGGAGGTGACTGCAGGCCCTGTGCTGTACTGATACTGGCAAGAGTGGCAATAAGGTGTGAACTTCAGGAAGAAACACTGCATATACAAAATAACAAAACTTAATTTTTAGTCTTTATTATTAAAGCATGTAAAAAAGAGACCAAAAAACCCACAAAACTAGTGGGATATGTGATCTTGTTTCTGTGAAACAACCACATGAGGCTGCTTTAATGGCAGTGATTGCCATTCTCAGTGAGAACTCCAGGTTTTGATCACAGTTTAGATGAAATTTTACTCTTCCTGTGCTTCAGCCTTGAAAAACAGTCACTCACAAATGTATTTACTGCCAGAAGCGGTGACACAAGTAAGAAGGAGGATATTTCTCTCTGGTAAAATGAGACTTGTAGAGGTCTGGTAGAGAGACATGATCAAACTTTTAGTTGCAACTCCATATATTCCATTTGAAAATCTGCAAGTCATGTATTTATGTCAACTGAAAATGGAGTCATAAAGAAAGCAAATAAATGATATATTTTTTTTTTCAATCTTGAAACCTATTCTTAATTTTCATTGTTAAAATGGGAAGCATAGCTGCATCTTTTTCATTTAGAGTAAGCCAAAAGGAATTCTTTCAGCATTATCAATACAAACTAGCTGTTAATCCAGCTGAGGATTAACAGACCATGTGCATGAGATACAGTGTGAGAGCTTCAGACTGGACCAGGAACAAGCAAAACTGTATTTAAGCATACACATTGGCTGCATAGGGAAGCAAGAGTGTAACATCAAAAGCACCACCTCAGCTCCAGCTCTCCAACCTAGACAGAGCTGGAGCTGCTATAGTCTCTACCTGCAACTGCCCAGTTCTCTTCAAAGCCCTGGAGCAAGCAATGCAGAAACATGCTATCTGCCCAGCCAGATTTCCCAGCTTGTAAACACATCAGCTGCAAATCAGGCGTAGTAAATCACCTGTGGATACTGATAGGACAAGGGGAATAGTTTGAAACTAAGGCAGGGGAGGTTTAGGTTAGATATTAGGAGGAAGTTTTTCACACAGAGGGTGGTAACTCACTGAAACAGGTTGCCCCAGGGGGTTGAGGATGCCCCATCCCTGGAGACATTCAAGGCCAGGCTGGATGTGGCTATATCCAGGGGGGTTGAAACTAGATGGTCATTGTGGGCCTTTTCAATCCAGGCCATTCCATTCTATGATTAAAAGATTCTATGACCAGACAACACGCAGCACACAAGCCTTTACTGCCATTGTTACTCTTCAATAAGCAAAATACACACAGTGATTTAATAGGGGAAAAATAAAGACTGCAAAAAGAGAGCTTCAGACTGCCATTTTGTACCTCAGAGCTGCAAGGATTGTGAGCTAAATTATCCAGCCGTATTGTTATGTCAAAGGAAAGGTGAGTCTTTAGCAGACTAACCCAAATGCCAATGCTTACGCAACACTTAAGCCACACTTAAGCCCTTACTTGAAAATCTTACTGTGCTACGTGGATCTAGTACTGGGTAAGAGAAGAGGAATCACCTCATGCAGACAGCAACAGGAATAGCAATTGCTCAATGGTTCTTAGAGAAAGCTCCAGATTATCAAAGAGAACACACTGAGAATATGAGGAACTGTGACAGGAAATACCAATTTCTGAAGAAAAATAAAAATTAAATGGAACTATTTGTTTTTAACAGGAATGAATTAAAAATATTATTCAAAATCACCCATATTAAAGATTTAATAAACAGTATGAACAAAGGTGGAGGGGGGGAGGGGAAGATGGGAAAACTGAAGACAGAAAGCTGACAACTAGTTTAGTAACAGGTTAAAAACGCGTGCTTTGAGATCCCTATTAAATAATACCCACAAGTAGGGCAAGAAATAACCCTGCAGACGGTTATCCCCGTGACTATTCCAAAGGCAACGGCCCCAGGACACACCGTTGCCAACCGCTTTCTGAGGCAGCCGAGCCTACAGACGCGCACACTCCTGCTCTCCGCGGGTGTGTATCCTCTTGATATCGCTTACTATCGCTTCATATCGCTTAGCATCGCTTAATATCGCACGTATAACGCATACGTGGGGCTCCCGGCTCCGGCTGGGAGCCTGAGGCTGCCCTGCAGCCTGTGGGTTGGGCCGCGGCTTCCTGAGCGTGCGCCGTGTTTCCGCGTCCTGCTCGGGGCTCGGCCCGGCAGAGTTTTGAGACAATATGAAGAAGATGCTCAGCTTCGTAAAGAAGAAAAAACGGGATCCGCCGCCCGGCAGCGCCGCCTCGGCGTGCTCCGCCGGTGCGTACGAGATCCGCCGGAAGGAGCTGACCAAGCTGCACCGAGGGGCCGCCGCCGGAGACCTGGCCCTGGTGCAGCAAGGACTGAAGAAGCACGACATCGACGAGCGCGACAAGGCGCAGCGGTAAGGGCGGCGGGCCGGGCCGGGATCCCCGCTGCATGACCTGGGCACAGAGGGCTGCTGTTAACGGGGGCCGCGCGTGGCTGGGACGGCCGGTAGAGGCCGCTCCGATGTGCCCTCCCGGCCTGGATCCCTTGTAGGGCTGCTCGGCATTCCTCCGAGCTGAGAGCTCTGTTGGGGGCTGGTGAGAAAGGGCAGCGATAAGGCTGCTGGCTTCATGAAGGCTTTCTTGCTTGCGAAGCTGATGGTGGTTCCTTTAGGTTGTCATATTCCCCAGTGCTTGGTAACGGCTGCTTTTGGGTGAGGAGGGGCTCCTGCACAAAGTTGTGTTTGTTACAGTTAAATTACTCATTCGAGCTCTTTGCGGTACACTGTGCTAAATAAATAATAAATACAGTGCTCAGATCAATATTGTCAGGCTTCTATTCGGAGGTGAAGGATCTTGTATACTTATTTGGGAATTTCTCAGTGGGGACAGTCACCCTCGAGTTGTTCCATGTCTGTGACAAGGCATGATGAGTTATTTGACGTTCTGCCTGTTATTTCGTCCTCATCTTCTCTGCCTTGGAGGAAGCTGGTCTTATGGAGGGTACTCATCAGCCTGCCTGTGATGGGAGCTGTTAGGACAAGAGGGAACAGCCTCAGCTTGCACCAGGGGAGGTTCACGTTGGATGCTAGGATAAGCCTCTCCAGAGAGTGGTTGTGCACTGGAATGGGCTGCCCAGGTTGGTGGTAAAGTCACCGTCCCTGGAGGTGTTCAAGAAACATGTAGATGTTGTACTAAGCGACATGGTTTGGTGCACGCTGGTAATGGAATAAGCTTGTTTTTATTTGATTTTGTTTATTTTGGGAGGTAATTGGGATAAAGAAATGCAATTTGCCCTGTTCATGTACCACAGAGTGAAAATATTTATTTAGCTGTCTGTTTCAATTTACACGTTTCACTTTTAGGACACCACTGCATCTTGCTTGTGCAAATGGACGTGAGGATGTCGTTACGTTTCTAGTAGAAAACAAGTGTAAGCTAAATCTTTTTGACAGTGATAACAGATCTCCACTGATGAAGGTAAGTAGAACATACTATGTTGCTGCAAGTAGGAATTATTGATTATGTATTAAATGATGTCTTTCCAGATTCTTTAAGTAAGTCTGTGTAGAAGCATGCATGCATGCTGTAATCAGTGTGGCTTTGGCATGTGCTAGCTAATCTTGGCAGATGCTTTTATATTCCAGGAATGGGAAGTTGTAGTAGTAGTGACACAGTGAAATATGACTGCTGGAAATTTTACCTTTTTTTTTTTGTGTGTGTGTGTGTGTGTTGTTTCCAGGCAGTACAATGCCAGAAAGAAAGATGTGCAGTGATCCTGCTAGAGCATGGTGCTGATCCGAACCTGGCAGATGCTGGTGGCAACACTGCCCTTCACTTGGCTGCTGTAACTCCTAACACATTTCTAGCAGGGATGTTAATTGAGCACAGTGCCCGTATCAATGCTCAGAATAAGGTACATTTCGAGATTCAATAGAGAAGTTCAAAAAGTTGCATTGATATTTTTATTGTAGATTTTTTGTTTGTTTCTTTTGATTTTTAACTTGAATTATTTCTGTTCTTTCAGGACGGATGTACTCCTCTTACTCTTGCTATCTCTGAAAATCACAAAGAAATGGTAGAGCTCCTTCTTAAAAAAGGAGCTGATGTTCACACTCGAGATCCGTGTGAAAGGTGAGGAGATGGTCTAAACCATCCAAAAGCAGGTCTCAGCTTGGCAGGTGGCATGCATTATTGCATGTTTTCTGCATTGAGAACTGCAAGAAAACATTGTTTCTGGTAGCCGCTGTGGCAGGAAAATTGCTATTGTGCCAGTAACATTGCTGTTATGCCAGAGAGAGTTTTTCAAATTGATGCCAAGTTTGTATGCAAGTGTTGTTAATATGGAAGCTTTTTTTTCTGTTCATAAAGTGATTTTCTTTGAGATTGAGCAAATGGGAATTAAAATAATTACAATGTCTGACTAAATTGTATGGTTTGTCTTGTATTTTGGATGCTGTAGAACCCCACTTATGACTGCAGCAGCTGGTGGGGAGCTTAAGTTGGTAGAAATACTTCTTCGCTATGGTGCTGAAATTTTCCATAAAGACGTTAATGGATGGACAGCTGAGGACTATGCTATTATTCATGGAAATGCTAGGTAAACTTTTAAATTTATTGCTAGGTTTTTAGTTATCAGTGTTGAGTTTGAACCTTTTTGGTAACAGCACCAAGTTTAACAGTGCTATTTTGAAGATGTGTTCATTGACATCTTCTCACGTATACTGTTCATGTGTCTGGTGTTAATTTGAAAGTTGAGAAAAGGGCTTCTGCTCAAAATTCTCTGTAAGATTTCAAGTGTTTGTTTCTAAGCTGATGTCTGCCTGCTATACACTATTAAAATGTGTCTGTAGCCCACAGACGCAGAAGTTCAACTTGAAAAACTGAAATGTTTGTAAATTCTTCTCAAAACAGAACCCTTGTTATTACTGTCTTCAGTTCCACTGACCAGGAACCACCTGTTTTGTTTCAGAGGAGATCTAGCTGTTATTTCTTTTGTTAAATTACTAAGCAGTTTAACTCCTCCTACACATAAGTATTTTACCCATGGGTGTTCATTCATAAGAGTGGTTGTATTTGTAAAAACTGGACTGCAAAGGGTACCGAGCAGAAGTAAATAACTTCATAGATCTGGATGTGCATCTATAAAATAGATGTGTCCATTATATTTGAGTATGTTACGGTTTGCAAAAAGTAGAGTATGTTACACTTACTGAATATGAAAATTGTTTTGGCTATGGTTATGTTTAGGATGGATAGTATAAGGCTCTTATTATCCCATTAAGTGTTTATGTAGCTATGGGATTATTTTTCCCAAATGCATTTCCTTTTTTGCTCTCCATAGTCTTAGTAAAACACTGGCAGAATATGCAGACCATGAGAACGCAGGGGAAGCTTCTGCAGGTGCTAAAGGAGGCATCCCTGTGCCAGTGACTCCTCACCAGGCAAGAGCTGCTGGCTTTACGTTGGGTGCAGCTGCTTCGAGCAGAGGAGGTAGGATACTTAACTGTGGTAGAGCTAATGGGCAGAATCGTGGTGGCCCCTTCCTTAGGTTGGTTTGCATCTTTTAAATTCACCGTGCTCAGTGTGGACTTCAGTGGAAGCATCAGGTGGACTGTAATAAGAAGTGTTATGAATGTGTTTGCTTGCTGCTAGTTTACACTGCATCTCCACAGGCTGTGGGGACAGTTGTGATTTGTGTGCACTACATCCATCTGCTCATACAGTTGTCACTTTCAGCACATCAAGTTGCCCATTTATTTAAATTGTCCCTTTAGCAAGGGGGAGGAGGGAAGAGAAGAAACAAAATAGGTTAAAGTAGCCTTGTTTTATGGGTGTGCAATTTTTCTTAGAGATGCTCATTTAGATTGTTGTTCAGAAAATCCAATTGCAAAAGCTGTAGTTTCATCCCAAATAGTAGTTTTATCTTCTGTAGCAGCGAAGCAGCAGATGAATTGCAAGAAGATGCATCTTTTGTTGATTACCACTGGATTTCTGTCACTTTGTTTTAATTTTAATAGTTTCACCTGCATAAAGCTCCTTTTTTGGGAGACATAATTTCTCACCTTCAATTACAATTGCTTTTGTTTGTGTTGTGGAGACGTAACAAAAATTGTCTTGGAAAAATAACTTCATAAGCAACAACAGTACATTGTTTGTATATACCGTATCTTTTTGGACATGGTTTGATTTATAATCAAATAATGTTTTTTTCAATTACTTTTATTTAAAAAAGAAAAAAAAAAAAACAACTGAGAAAGACTTTGTGATCCAGAAAAACTGTTACATTTTCTCATTGCCTTGTAAATAAAAGAAATACATTCCTTCAATGAATTTGTAAAATCCAGGCAGCGTTTATAAGCTGAAATTGCCCTAAATGAATCTTAGAAAGTTGCTATTTTAGTATGAATGAGATTGCCTTGCAGTTTACGTTTCAAGCCCCAACGTACGAGGTTTTATTTGTTCCTTATTTTTAAGGGTTTTGTGAGAATCATGTGTCAGATGGGCAGCAGACTGTTCAAACACAAGTCATTACTTTTTTATTATAAAGACTGAGAAATATGATCAAAGAATACATGGCATATTTTTTCTTCCTGGACTTATCCCAGATGGAAGTATAGATTTTAGACCCAAGTGATGTTGCCTTTGACTTAGGAGCAGTTACTTTGAACTAGAGAGTGGTTGAAAAAGTTTCTTCGTAGCTTGGTTTTGAAGTTTTGTTTGCTTGTTTTTCAGTGGGGCTCGATACAGTTGGTTTAATCATTGAAATACTTTTTTTTATCCAAATCCACTCAGTTGCTACCTTCCATGCACATAGATAGTTGCTCTGGTACCCCATTGTAAGGACTAACAGGCCTGGGTTAATTTAAAATATGTGATTTGAGGGTTTCTTCTTCCAAGTAGAGGGTACATTTAGACTAGATATCAGGAAGAAATTCTTTACTGTGAGGGGGATGAGACACTGGAACAGGTTGCCCAGAGAGGTTGTAAATGCTCCCTCCCTGCAAGCATTCAAAGCCAGAGGTGGATGGGGCTTTGAGCAACCTGGTCTAGAGGGAGGTGTCCCTGCCTATAGCAGGGAGTTGGATTTAGATGATATTAAAGGTCTGTTCCAACTCAAACCATTCTGTGATTCTCCCTGTGCTCAGTCTCTTAAAGATGACACCAGCATGAGGAGTAGGAGGGAGCAGAGAGAAAGTTCAGTAGCATAGTAGAAACAATATTGGAATTAATTCTGCAGTCTCTGATTGCATCCACACCCTGAATCATGAGAGTCCTTTTAATATGCCACAGTAACAGTCTTAAAAGTGTCCTTTAGAGGAGAAGCCGGGATGTTGAGAGAGAGACCAGAGAAATACCCACTTTGGAATTCTTTTATTGTCTTTTGCTCTTCTGTTTTATTTTTCTGCTATCTAAAATTTTGACCTTATCCTTTCTGCTACTTTTGTACTTTCTAATTAGAAGAGGAGATTCTGAAGAATGTTGAACAGGTCAGCATTTTTCAACAAGTTTGCTCATGATTATTTGGATGTCAGAACATGAACCCTTTTATTAATCACGTACAGATTGGCTTCCAGAACATATTGAATGACCGATCTCTTAGATTTTAAGTAACAATTTATTTTTGAGGAAAACAGTAGTTGTGCTATTTCTGTTTCTAGTATGTTTGCAGTGACAGTATGTTTGGCCACTGCAGCACATACTAGTGTATTGTTCAGCGTTTCCCTGAGTCATTTGCAATTGGACTTGATAATCTTTTCCAACCTTAGTGTTTCTATGATTAGAGGAATTGTCTCAGCATTGTAAAACTCTTTACAAAAGTAAATTATCACTTCTGTGTGATTTTTATCTCCTGAGGTCAGATAAAACTTTTCCTGTATTCCCTCTTAAGGAAACAGAGAAAAGCCAGAAGGGATGAGAAATCATCTTGAGGTTCTTTTCAACCCAAGCCATCCTATGATTCTTTTAAACTTTCTCTTAAGTGTATGTTTCTGATAGTAGCTGTTTTTCCACAGCACTGCATGTGTATGTGATAAAATCCATGTAAGTAGGACAATCTTCTGCTCCAGAGAAAAGTAACAGATTTATTGTGAAAGAATTTGATGTCAAGGTAGTGTTCCACAGTTTCTCTTTTGACACACAGATGTACACATGCACACAAATGCATGTCATAGTCACAGCGCATTCTCCCAGTGCTGTAGCTTTGTGTGTGTGCTTTTTGTATTTTCCAAACTTGTGAGATTCCGCATTTATTCTGATGTCATTGTTGTCTGTCCTTTCCATGCCTTTCCCTTAATGGATATAGAAATGCAACGGTCCCCTGAGCAGACTGAGAACAGGAGAATCGAGTGAAGGTATTCATTCTGCACAGCAGTATTTTAAATACCACACGTGTCTTGTGATACACAAATACTTATTCATCATAGGGGCTTATTATCTTGCAGATCTGTATCTTGATGCTTTAAGATCTATGAGTTAGAGTGGATTTGGGGCAGCTTTTGTTTCTTTGCATGTTTTGCATGAGTCCCTTATTACTGAATTCAGCATTTGCTTTTATCACTTGTGATAGTGTTGGTTTTGGGGTTGTTTGTTTTGTAATCTGTTCTCCTCTTGCTCAGAAATGGTGATATAGGCTTCAGTTAAAGTGGAAACGGGTCCCTGGAGACTAGATCTCATTTCTGTGTCAGTGCATCATGGCTGTGGTTTTGGTCTAGCTGAAAGCTATCTCATCAAATTCCTGTCTCGCCTTCTAAAGGATAGCAGGATCATTGGCAGTATTTATATGTTGAAAGCAAAAGTGTAGGTAATTTAATGAGCTGTTTTCCTTACTTCTAGTGGTACTCATTGAAGATGTAACTGAAGTCGTTCGTCCAGAGTTTAACTGTTCCACACAGCAGCAATTTTCTGTTCTGCGTGGAAAGTTAGCAGATAGAGTCATAGTACTGAGTTAGTTATTTAGCTTTACATACAGCAGGATTCCATTAGCATTTAAGAATATTCTGTGTTTTCTGTAGTGGAAAACATCAAAAATCAGATTGTTAGCATTTGAACCATTTAAGATGCCCTCAGATGGGAAGTTTCAGCCTCTAGCTTTTTTCTCCATGAGATTTCTTTGAACATTTGTACTGTACTGCATCTCAGAAAGCTGTGTTCAGATCAGGGAATATTCTCGCATACTGTGTTTAGGAAAGGCAAAATTTGTACACTCATTTGTAGGTTGTTAGTAGTAACCCTTCTTTTTGTTATAATATTTAACAGTTCAGAAACTTCAGGAATTATGATTTCTATGTGGAGATCAGATATGTCTGTTTTCCCTTCTGTGCTGGGAATCAGAAAGTCCTTCTATTATGTTTTAGTTGTTAAGAGGTGTTAGCGCTTCAAAAATTGTGTTCCTAGACTGCAGTTTTCATTAGAACGGTGACCTGAAGGATTTACTGCAGGGCGCTCTCATCAGGGTTGCTAATGATCTGAAGTAAGAGCGATTGTTGGATATGCTTCAGCACAGAGCTGGCATTCAGAGGGACTTCAATGAGCCAGGGCAATAGACTGGCAGGCATCTTAAGAAATCCATCGGGGGCAAATACCAAGACCCATTTGGGGTGAAAAAGCCCCTTCCTACAAAACATGATGGGACTGCACGGCAGGGGAGCAGCTCTGCTGAGAAAGGACACAGACCTGTCAGAAGGCAAGCTGAGCATGAGGCAGCAGGGTGCTCTGGCAGCTAAGGGCTGCAGCTTGCACTGTGCTAAGAGTAGCAAAGCCAGGAGACTGAGAGAAGCGATTGTCAGCCCCTGTTTAGCACTCACTTGACTGTGCCTTGGCTGTAATTTTGAGTTCCTTCTACGTGAGAGGTCGATGGATCAATAGCAAGCTAATTCTCTAGGGAGCCATCATATTTGTGAAGGAGTATTTGCCCTGTGAGAGAGGGCTGAGAAAGTGGACTTAGCCTGAAGAAGAGGCAGCTTTGAAGGGCCCTAACTGCAGCGTCCAATGCAGATGAGAAGACAAAGCCAGATGCTTCCCTGTGATACTTGACAGGAAGCGAAGATGGCAAGAGGTATAAATGGAAGCAAGATGGTTTCTAGCTGGAGATGAAAAGTGTTGCCATGATAAGGATGGCAAAATAGAGAAGTTGTGAACCTTCTCTTGGAGGTGTTCAAGACTAGACTGAATAAAACCCTGACCAACTTTTCCTGACCTCAAAGCTGAGCTGGCTTTAAGTAGTTGGTTGAGAGACTTCCAGAGATCCCTTTTGACCTGACCTATCCTATAGTCTTAGGTGTGTGTTACTACCTTCACTGAACTGATAAAAACTTGGGGGTGTAGTATAGCATGCCCTGCTAATGCTCCTTTTGTCTCAAGTATATCATTTTTTGATTCACTGTAGAGAAATGCTGGTGATTCTTCTAGCTAGGGATAACCTATAGCTCCTGAGTATGCTTTTTGATTTTCTTTGTATTTATAAATATACTTTATATTTATTTATAATCCATAGCAAGGTACGGCAGCAAAAAATGGTAGATATTGTAGATATGTCTGATTTGTTTTTCAGTATAATTTGAAAAAGCATTTGTTTTGTAAATACTTTCCTTCATGCTGTTCTTATTGAATTGGCCACTTCAGCTTCTGTACTCTTATGAGCTGTTTTCATGTTAAATGTCTGTATTGGTTAATTTTTAGTATGCAAAATCTAATCTCAACATGTCGATTTATATTTGAACAGCAATGGATGACTTTTTCGAAGGATACTCAACAAGGTGAGTCTTATAAAAATACCAAATGCTTATTTGAGGAATTATTTGAGAGGACCAGTACTTACATTTCGTTGTTTTTGAAGTTCTGAAAAAGAGGGCAGTAATGGCACCTGGAATAATTCTGAGGAAGAAGAACTGGATTTTACAGCCAAGGTATGGTGCCTTTATGGGAAAATAGTTGTGTAAAATAAGTGATTTGAAGGCAATTTCCTATGAGATAGAAGGAAACTCTTTTTCCAGCCAATTCTTTGGTTTTTTTTTGTTTTTTTTTTTTCCCTCCTTAAGAAGAGTCTCTCATCTGCCAACCTTTCTTCTGCTGTAAGTTTTTCCTAAAAATTGTTGCTTTGGCAGAACATGCAGTAGATTTGTGGTTTGAGGCAAAAGAGTAGATATTAAGATAAACTACCACATTGTATTAGTTGTTCATTGAGTGAGATTTGCCAACCCTAGGAATTGATAAGTTAATAAATAACCTGTTCTGTTCTCTTTCAAACTTCACAATTGTTTCCCCTAATTTACATGATAGGATGATTAATGAAAAAGAACACGATAATGAAAAAGAACATTTATTTATCAAAATCTAGTGAAATTGTTCATCACCTGGTTCTCTTTCCTTCCTCACTAGGTTCCTCAAGTGTTCGATACTTGAGTTGCTCAAATAATTATTTTTTCTTTCTTTTTTCCTTCTGTGGGATGACATTCCGTGCTTGTATATAATCTCACACTGCATGACTATCTTCATTTTTTGAATATTTGGACTTTTCTCTTTATAAGCTCCATGTGCTTATCCTGCTGTTTTTATGAATGTTCCAAAGGATTACCAGTTTTTTCAATGGCGTCTGGAGTATTTAGTCTGTTGCACTGGGATTCTGCAGTGATTAGGAACTTTAGTTTGTTAGTTCAGCACACTCTGTAATGCTGGAGATGTAAGCATGTGTACTTTAAAATTTTTTCTATTTTCTTACATTGATTTTAGGGGAAGTGATTCAAATTTCTAGCATTATTTTGAAATTTACAGATATTTCACTAAGTGGAGTTATATTAACTAATTTATTCTTCAAGCTTCAGGAACTTTAATTGATACTTGAGTTGTGCATACTTACAAGTAAGTAATCGCGAGTGTAGTTGTATTTTACCAATGGATTAAAATACCTTTTTAGAATTGTTACGCATTTACAGATAGTTTTGAATAGTCACTGACTTGTACACAAGAGGAGAGGAATGTTTGTGTAATTAAAGTTGAAGGATCTAGCAAGTATCTGAGTCCTTTCAAAAGGGGACAGCCTGGTTGTATTTACTGTTCAAGATTTGATGTAAGTAAAGGATTTGCTTTAAAACAAAAAAGCAAACAAAAACAGATCAAATAATTCTTTTAAAATGTGTTTTTATTTGCAGAAGCCACAGAAGCCAAACTTGACATCGTTAATGAATGTTCCCCAAAAGTTCAGAAATAATGGTAAGTTATTTGGAAAGTACTTCATAATACAATGACATACAAAAGTAAACTTACTAAGTAATTTCATTTCGGTTTTTGTTGTTGTTGTTTTCACTTGGCTGTAGTAATTGAGGAAAGTAGTGTTATAAGAACAGAACAGATGGCCATGTCAGAATAAAATAAGTAAGATAATGGAAATGACCATACTGAGTCCCCTCCTAAGCCTTTGTGTCTGATGTGTCCTTCTCCCATCCTGCCCTTACCTGGCTTCTTTTCCATACAGTCCCAGATGACTACTTTCCTGTGTTTTTAATGGGTAAAATGCCTGCTGCTATTTATATAACCCATTTGATTCATATTCCTCTTTCCCTTTCTCATGCTTTAAGGTGGTGGTGATAGTTCTAGAATTGAAATTCCTAAGTCACAGAAGAAAAGCCTCAAACAAAAAAAACCAACAGGTGCAAATCTGAGCAGAGGAGAATGTGGAGAGTTGTTGAAACAAGATGTCTCAGATTCAGGCAACCTTGAGGAAGATGAATTGGTGGAAGAGGAAGAAGGGCAGTGCAAAGAGGTACATAATAAATTCCATGAAACACTAAAACAAGAAAGTGAAAACCTGGGCCTAAATAGATATGAGGAAAATCTATGGGCAGCATTTCCCTCAAGCACAAAAGTAAGTGTACAGGGATGATTCAATTGGAAGAGTTTGTTAAGGGTAATACAGGTAAGCGACAGTAAACTATTTTCCTGAGATTGGAGAGTTTTGGAAGGAGAAAGACAGGAAACTTCATTCTTTCTGGAATCTGTGCACTTTCTGTTATGTAAAACTGAGGGAATGGATAATATCCATTAGAAGTTGTAGCCATTTAGTAGAATTCATGAGGTAATGACTGGAAATGAAGAAACAAAAGGAAGTTTTGAATGAAATTGAGGGCAGGAAACTAGTGAAATTGTGAGATATGTAGGCAGAAAGAAGACTTTCTGAATAATATCAATGAAACTGCATTTAGATTGACACAAGGAAGTGCTTCTCAGAGGTTTTGCATAGCCAGAGATGAGGTTTACAACATGAGGCACTGCAGTTTAATTGTGCAGATTCCCACTAAAAATTGTAGGCCTTTAGAAACCATGTTGCACTTTGCTTCATTTAAGTCTTACCCAAGAAAACCGTTTTCCAAGTTGTTAATGGGTGGTGAAGTAGATATTGATTTCTGTGCTTTTCAGCTGTTTTGGTCAATCTGTTTTAGAAGGAGTCACCTAAATGGAAAGAAGAACAGGAGAAGGAAGATACTAGAAGGAAGCTGCAAACGACAGTTTTGGGGGATGTGAAACATTCTGTTTCTAGTAATAAACATCAAGTCCGTAAAGTTTCAGAAGACACAGCTTATGCGAGAAGTGAGTTTAAATATGATCCTGATTGCTCCTCTATAAGTATTAATGTTCAGTAAATAAAGTAAAATGATGATTATCCTCAAAGATGATAAACTTTCCTGTTACCTGTGAACCCTAGCCTGCTGTGGTAGAGAAGGTCTGCAGCTTTTGTTTTTTTTCGTTCTTACCTAACGGTCACAAATGGTGGTGCTGGATTCCTAATGATTACGTATGATGCAAGTTTCTTTATTAATTTTGTTGCTGTGTTCTCCTTGATGCCGTCTGAACAAAACAAGAAGCTAATCTAATCTATCTTCTGTGTGACAATATTGTTTCCCTTTCCGATGCTACTATCTGATT
Organism: Coturnix japonica; assembly: GCF_054131305.1. Taxonomy (NCBI): domain Eukaryota; kingdom Metazoa; phylum Chordata; class Aves; order Galliformes; family Phasianidae; genus Coturnix; species Coturnix japonica. The sequence continues at coordinate 7,578,130 of NC_140687.1, read as the reverse complement.
GAAAAGCTGTGGTTTTTCAGGGCTTCAGCCAAAAGCAGACCTGAGTCAAACTCAGAGAAGACTCTTCCAGTACCTCAACTTGTTCAGTTGTAGAATGTAGGAGATCTCTCCTTTGCTAAACCTTTGTGGGCTTGAGAGCATGACCAGCTCAGAGAGAGTTGGGTAATTTGGCATAGACCCCAGGGTGTGAAAACAGAAGATACTATTTCCATTGTCTGACTCCAGAGCACTGCTTGTTGCAGTAGACTTCTTCAGAGCATGTGTAGCTATTGGTCAGATGCTGCACAGAACATTGTCCAAACATGGTGAACGTAGCCATGTCAGCTGTCCTGCTTGGGCATCTTCTGCTGGAAAACAGATGAAGAGGAGTGAAGAGAATACTGTGATGTGACTGGATGTAAAGTTACCCTTGAGTGGGACTCACTGTTTGGTTTGTTCTTTGCTGTAGAATTACTGCTCGTCTTTCAGATCCTTTATTTGACTGATGGGGTATAAAAGTGTAGTGCAGTATATTTCTCAGTGTCTGTATTTCTCCTTTTTTTTTGTAGAAGCCCAACCCACAGTAGGAGCAGAGAAAAAGGAAGAGTCTGATTCTCCTTGGGATTCTGAGGTACTTTCTGTGATATGTGCATCTCCCAGGTCTGTGGGAGAGCCAGATGAGAACTACGTGAGAGCTTGCCTTTGCGTTGAGCCCTGCCCCTGGTGAGGCTTATTTACCCCATATTGCTGCTGCTCGATGTCCTGTATCTGAGGGTCAACGAAATTCTTGTAGTGTAGGTTCTGTGTGGAGATAGTACTGGGACAAAGTTAGGTTAAGCTTCTTGTATCGGCCCTTTGGTTGCAGGCTTTTGAGTTGATTTTCTAGCACAGTAGTGAAACAGAATAACTACTTCCCCTCTAGTCTTTGTTGTTGGGAAAAAAACTAATTCCCCACTCCTTTCTTAAAAATACAAGACTTTCTAGATAGCTTAATCGCTATCAGCTTTGCCTTTTTGGCCTTTAAGCAAATCAAATCTTGCTTTTGCAACGTAGTGATGCACTCACTCAACATTGTGGGACATGTGCCCCAGCAATGTAGGCTGATATTTGAATGCCAGGTGCAAATTTGATGCCAATGTTCAATCAACACAGAGCTGCAGCTTCTTGTTCACAATCAACATCTTGATTTCCTGTGTTAATTTCTTGTGTGGCTCTGTGATTTGCCAGCCTTAATCAACATTATGGAATAGTTTAGATGAATTGTGAGGACTTTTTTGCCCTTTTATTTAAAATGCAAAAGCCTTTGTTAGATTTTATTTTAAAAAAATTGTTTTGTACAAATTCTTACGCGTATGTACTGTATTGTACAGCCGTGTTCTGAAGGTCCGAGGAAAGCATCTCCTCCTGTGTTTCTCCCACCTGCAGTTGAACATGGAGTACGCTTGCAGAGTGTTTCAGGGGAGCACAACAAGGGTAACTATCTCATAGATTGGATTTGTCTGTGTTTATAGACAAGTGAACTTTTTCTTTTGTTTTCCTTGTTAGTCCTGTTGTTCAGTGAGTATGTGCTGTAGCAATGAAGTGCTTGGCTGATGTTAATTAACAGCAGTGAACACTGAACTTGCTGGCCTGCTTGATTAGTCCAGGCGGTTCTTGCGTTCATTATGTATACTTTTTGGATATGTATTTGTTCGGGTGTTTTTCTTTGCTTTAAGTGGTTGCTTAAAGTGGTGGGAGGTGTATCTGGTTTAAGATTTAGCTGTGAACCCTAGCCTGCTGTGGTAGAGAAGGTCTGCAGCTTTTGTTGCTTTTCGTTCTTTCCTAAAGGTCACAAATGGTGGTGCTGGGTTCCTAATGATTATGTATGATGCAAGTTTCTTTATTAATTTTGTTGCTGTGTTCTCCTTGATCTGCACAAAACAAGTAGGTAGTCTAGTGTGCCTTGTGTGTGACACTATTGATTCCCTTTCTAATGGGTACTATCAGATTGAAAAGCTGTGGTTTTTCAGGGCTTCAGCCAAGAGCTGACCTGATTCAAAGTCAGAGAAGACTCTTCCAGTGCCTCACCTTGTTCAGTTGTAAAATGTAGGAGATCTCTCCTGTGCTACTCGTTTGTATGCTTGAGAGCATGACCTCAGAGAGAGGTGGGTGCTTAGGTACTCACCCCAGGGTCTCAGAGCAGAAGATAGTATGTCCGTCTCCAGAGGATATCTTGTTGCTGTAGATGTTTTCAGAGCTCGTGTAGCTATTGGTCAGTTGCTGCTCAGAAGGTGTGGAAGCAGCACTCACGGTGCATTCACTTTTCTCTTAGTGCATTTTATGTGCAAAGAGTTTATTTTGGAAAAGCGTGAATAGTCAGCACTCAGGCTGGAATCAGCAGTTATGGTTTTCCAGAGTGGACGCCATTGCTCCTGTCTGGCTCATTCCTGTAAATTTTCCTTGCGTTTCTGTGTGAGTCAATCCTGAGTTTGTTTTACATAATGGAGTAGCTTAGAAGAGAGAACTGACTGTGGTCTGCTCTAGATGGGAGTTTGGTGGTCAGAAGATACTAGACTTTGAAGTGATAAGATTTAAAATGCTTGCAGTGTTCTGGACTGTATTGGAGCTGTGAGCTTCTGTTTCATTCCTAAATGTCAGTTTCTTATGTATGTACCTGGTCAGAAGTTGCAGGATTATGAATCATGGTCAGGTGAGGTATCCCTTGATAGCACTAAGCAAGGAGCCGTGTGTGTTGGCAGCTTCCTCTTAGTGTGAGGTTGTTTTGTATCGTGCTTTTGTGGTATGTCCTGTAGAGTGGAATGTGATAGTAAGTGCCAGATGATGGAGGTGTAGGCAAGAGGGAAGATGACTCAGGGTGTCCATATGCTGAGACTGAAGCATGCTGGAGTTTCTTCCTTAACGTTGTCCCAACACGAGGGACATTGTCATGTCAGCCACCATTCTTATGCATCTTTTGCTGGAAAAGAAATGAAGAGGAGAAAACAGAATACTGTGATGTGACTGGGTGTAAAGCTACCGTTGAGTGTAACTCATTTCTTGGTTTGTCCTTTGCTGTAGTACTGTTACTCATCTTTCAGATCCTTTGTTTGACTGATGGGGTATAAAAGTGGAGTGCAGTAAATTCTCAGTGTCTCTCTTTGTCCATTTTTTTGTAGGTGCTCTGCCAGCAGTAGGAACAGAGAAAAAGGAAGAGTCTGATTCTCCCTGGGATTCTGAGGTACTTTCTGTGATATGTGCATCTCCCCGGTCTGTGGGAGAGCCAGATGAGAACTACGTGAGAGCTTGCCTTTGAGTTGAGCCCCGCCCCTGGTGAGGCTTATTTACCCCATGTTGCTGCTGCTCGATGTCCTGTATCTGAGGGTCATTGAAATACCTGTAGCGTAGGTTCTCTGTTGAGATAGTACTGGGACAAAGTTATGTCAGACTACTTACGTTGGCCTCCTGGCTGCAGGCTTTGGAGTTGATTTTCTAGCACAGTTTTAATACAGCAGTTTATTGCTGCTTTTAAACTTATGAACTTCTCAGGCATATTTTTGTGAGGATTTTTTTTTTTCCTACTATTCAGATCTATTCTGCTGATCCAGTCAGAGTTTAACGGATGCCAATACACTGAGCAACCCAGACATTTAGATTTTTCTGTATAGAACCTCTGTCTTCTCTAGATAGACTTAATCCGATTTTGAAAATCATGTTCAGCAGACACCAAGTGTGCTGGCTGTGTTTATCCTTTCTGTCTGATAATTCTCAAGATGAGAGTGAGCAGGGTCTGTAGCTACTTCCCCTCTAGCCTTTGTTGTTGGGAAAAAAACTAATTCCCCACTCCTTTCTTAAAAATACAAGACTTTCTAGATAGCTTAATCGCTATCAGCTTTGCCTTTTTGGCCTTTAAGCAAATCAAATCTTGCGTTTGCAACGTAGTGATGCACTCACTCAACATTGTGCCACATGTGCCCCAGCAATGTAGGCTGATATTTGAATGCCAGGTGCAAATTTGATGCCAATGTTCAATCAACACAGAGCTGCAGCTTCTTGTTCACAATCAACATCTTGATTTCCTGTGTTAATTTCTTGTGTGGCTCTGTGATTTGCCAGCCTTAATCAACATTATGGAATAGTTTAGATGAATTGTGAGGATTTTTTTGCCCTTTTATTTAAAATGCAAAAGCCTTTGTTAGATTTTATTTTAAAAAAATTGTTTTGTACAAATTCTTACGCGTATGTACTGTATTGTACAGCCGTGTTCTGAAGGTTCGAGGAAAGCATCTCCTCCTGTGTTTCTCCCACCTGCAGTTGAACATGGAGTACGCTTGCAGAGTGTTTCAGGGGAGCACAACAAGGGTAACTATCTCATAGATTGGATTTGTCTGTGTTTATAGACAAGTGAACTTTTTCTTTTGTTTTCCTTGTTAGTCCTGTTGTTCAGTGAGTATGTGCTGTAGCAATGAAGTGCTTGGCTGATGTTAATTAACAGCAGTGAACACTGAACTTGCTGGCCTGCTTGATTAGTCCAGGCGGTTCTTGCGTTCATTATGTATACTTTTTGGATATGTATTTGTTCGGGTGTTTTTCTTTGCTTTAAGTGGTTGCTTAAAGTGGTGGGAGGTGTATCTGGTTTAAGATTTAGCTGTGAACCCTAGCCTGCTGTGGTAGAGAAGGTCTGCAGCTTTTGTTGCTTTTCGTTCTTTCCTAAAGGTCACAAATGGTGGTGCTGGGTTCCTAATGATTATGTATGATGCAAGTTTCTTTATTAATTTTGTTGCTGTGTTCTCCTTGATCTGCACAAAACAAGTAGGTAGTCTAGTGTGCCTTGTGTGTGACACTATTGATTCCCTTTCTAATGGGTACTATCAGATTGAAAAGCTGTGGTTTTTCAGGGCTTCAGCCAAGAGCTGACCTGATTCAAAGTCAGAGAAGACTCTTCCAGTGCCTCACCTTGTTCAGTTGTAAAATGTAGGAGATCTCTCCTGTGCTACTCGTTTGTATGCTTGAGAGCGTGACCTCAGAGAGAGGTGGGTGCTTAGGTACTCACCCCAGGGTCTCAGAGCAGAAGATAGTATGGCCGTCTCCAGAGGATATCTTGTTGCTGTAGATGTTTTCAGAGCTCGTGTAGCTATTGGTCAGTTGCTACTCAGAAGGTGTGGAAGCAGCACTCACGGTGCATTCACTTTTCTCTTAGTGCATTTTATGTGCAAAGAGTTTATTTTGGAAAAGCATGAATAGTCAGCACTCAGGCTGGAATCAGCAGTTATGGTTTTCCAGAGTGGACGCCGTTGCTCCTGTCTGGCTCATTCCTGTAAATTTTCCTTGCGTTTCTGTGTGAGTCAATCCTGAGTTTGTTTTACATAATGGAGTAGCTTAGAAGAGAGAACTGACTGTGGTCTGCTCTAGATGGGAGTTTGGTGGTCAGAAGATACTAGACTTTGAAGTGATAAGATTTAAAATGCTTGCAGTGTTCTGGACTGTATTGGAGCTGTGAGCTTCTGTTTCATTCCTAAATGTCAGTCCTTATGTATGTACCTGGTCAGAAGTTGCAGGATTATGAATCATGGTCAGGTGAGGTATCCCTTGATAGCACTAAGCAAGGAGCCGTGTGTGTTGGCAGCTTCCTCTTAGTGTGAGGTTGTTTTGTATCGTGCTTTTGTGGTATGTCCTGTAGAGTGGAATGTGATAGTAAGTGCCAGATGATGGAGGTGTAGGCAAGAGGGAAGATGACTCAGGGTGTCCATATGCTGAGACTGAAGCATGCTGGAGTTTCTTCCTTAACGTTGTCCCAACACGAGGGACATTGTCATGTCAGCCACCATTCTTATGCATCTTTTGCTGGAAAAGAAATGAAGAGGAGAAAACAGAATACTGTGATGTGACTGGGTGTAAAGCTACCGTTGAGTGTAACTCATTTCTTGGTTTGTCCTTTGCTGTAGTACTGTTACTCATCTTTCAGATCCTTTGTTTGACTGATGGGGTATAAAAGTGGAGTGCAGTAAATTCTCAGTGTCTCTCTTTGTCCATTTTTTTGTAGGTGCTCTGTCAGCAGTAGGAACAGAGAAAAAGGAAGAGTCTGATTCTCCCTGGGATTCTGAGGTACTTTCTGTGATATGTGCATCTCCCCGGTCTGTGGGAGAGCCAGATGAGAACTACGTGAGAGCTTGCCTTTGAGTTGAGCCCCGCCCCTGGTGAGGCTTATTTACCCCATGTTGCTGCTGCTCGATGTCCTGTATCTGAGGGTCATTGAAATACCTGTAACGTAGGTTCTCTGTTGAGATAGTACTGGGACAAAGTTATGTCAGACTACTTACGTTGGCCTCCTGGCTGCAGGCTTTGGTGTTGATTTTCTAGCACAGTTTTAATACAGCAGTTTATTGCTGCTTTTAAACTTATGAACTTCTCAGGCATATTTTTGTGAGGATTTTTTTTTTCCTACTATTCAGATCTATTCTGCTGATCCAGTCAGAGTTTAACGGATGCCAATACACTGAGCAACCCAGACATTTAGATTTTTCTGTATAGAACCTCTGTCTTCTCTAGATAGACCTAATCTGATTTTGAAAATCATGTTCAGCAGACACCAAGTGTGCTGGCTGTGTTTATCCTTTCTGTCTGATAATTCTCAAGATGAGAGTGAGCAGGGTCTGTAGCTACTTCCCCTCTAGCCTTTGTTGTTGGGAACAACAATTGTTGTATTTGTATTTGTTATCTTGTTGTATTTGTTCGGGTGTTTTTCTTTGCTTTAAGTGGTTGCTTAAAGTGGTGAGAGTGGTATCTGGTTTAAGATTTATCTGTCTGAGGTTTTGGATATTTCTGGATAATCAGCAGAAGAAAAATATCATTTGGTTGATCTTTTTGTTTGTTTATTTAATTTTTTTTAGTTTCCTGTTTTTCTTTAAAAACTAAAATATGTGGGCAAATTCTTGTTATGTTTCTGCGGGTTTCCACCTGCAGCTCATGGCATTTGCTTTATGACCATCCTGATTGATCATAAGTGTGCTGGAAAGTTTTGCTATTGGAATAAAGCTTTTATCTTTTTGAGAGTGCTTTGGCAATGTGGCTTATAATATGGATTCAATGACATAGCCTAAAAGGCAAGTCCAATTTTATTTTTGTAAGCAGACACCAAATCTTAGCAAGCTTCTGGAATCCATAAATCAACTTACCAATTGTCTTTAATGTCTGCTTCATATGATTCTGCTAAGCTTGAAATCTGTGTGGGAGGGGGGAAGAGGTGACTGTGGTAGTCTTTCTAATGTATTTCCATGTTACTTGACCACCTAGTGTTCGAAAATCAAGTCTTGATGATTTGTTTTTAGTATTTATTTAAATCTAAAAATTATTTTGTGGTACAATTCGTAGAAGCATTTTGTATGCTTGTTTCATGAATGGAGTCGTAAAGTATAAGATGACTGCAGCACAGGGCAGTAGGTTGTGTGAGTTAGGAAATAAGATTTGACACTAAACTTGAAAAAGATTTGGAATAACGCACATGTTGTGCATTACAACCAAGCAATGTTTGTATCATTTATTTCCTTGCAAACTGATCCAGAGAGGTCAGTTGAGAACCAGATTGTTTTTACCTCATTGAATGATGTTTGTATGAGGTTGCTGTGTCTGTACCCTTGCTCTCCATAAGCTGTTAATGAGAAAGTAGCCTCAACATTATGCACTGCTAGAATAGAAGTAGTCATAGTTCTGCTGGGTTCTTTCTTGATTGGTCATTAAGAAGCCAAAGCTATCTGCTCTAATTAATTTTTCCAGAAAGCAGAATTCAGCTTCCAAAAGGAACAAAATATTTTAATCTTGTTCTCTTAATAGACATGACTTAATGCTTCACATGAATTGTGGTTTACTGTTCATGTTTACCTATGTCGACATGGAAATACATGATGAATTTTGTACATCACTTAAGGGCTTATTTGTCAGTCTTGTGCAGCTCATGTATAAGGTGTCTTCCACCACTAATGGAATGAAATTAGAGTGATGTTAAAAGTTTAAAATTGCAGAAAAACTTCTATATTTGAAAAGGTGTGACATTTCTACAGTTTTAAGTTGTTTCTCCTGGTTCATGATGTGGCATATTTACTTTTTTGTCAGTGCTTTAATTCCTCAAATACTCTCTTTTAAATCCCAGATTTTTTGTGAAACAAGAAGAGGAAAAGAGACATAGAGCTGAAATGCGATATGAAAAAACAAGAAAGCAACTAAAGAGGGAAAAGGATCAATATTCTAGAGAGACAGAGGAAAAACAACAACTTGAGTTTCGTGTAAGGAATTTAGAAACAGTTTCTTTCAAACTGATATTTTATGCTAGTATGTTCAACTGGTTGGTGAAAGAGACATTAGGCAATTATCTTGGTGCATTTTGAGGACCATTGTCATGAAACCAGCGTGAACAAACAAGTTCATGATACCTTTTCACATTTTTCAGAATTATAGTTTGGTTTGTGCTTCAGGCAAAGCTTCTCTTTGAGTTATTTTTCCTAATTACTACAGAACTCTGTGCGCGTGTGTGTATATGTATGTCTATATCTCTATATCTATATATATATTATATTTGTATATATATATATATATAATGTTTTTATTATTATTGTTTTTTTTCTTCAGAAGGAAATTACAGTTACTGTTTGTAGTATTCTTTCAAGTATACTTACATGAATTTAAATTTAGGCCTAAATGTTACTGTTTACCCGATAATCTGTAAATTGCCTCAGTTGCTTACAATCAAGACTGAATCCAGAAAAACTCTCACCTTTATTTTTATTACAAGTTTAGTGGCTTATTTAATGCAATTGAGATGATGATGTTCTCACTGTACACAACCTGCATGAATTCTTCAGTTCTTACATACAGTTTTGAGGGTCTTTTCACTGGCCTTTACCTACTTTTCAGCATTCCTGTCATGGTTCTACGCAGTTTGAAATATACCTCGGAAATTCGGTCTGTTGTGTTGTATTTTTCCCCATAAATAGTAAGCCTCAAATTTTCAGAACTTGTATTTGCAAACATATTAAGAACATGTGAAAGTGGTCATTAAGGATCCTCAGTGGCCACGTTGCTCTGGCAGAAGCAGTAAGTAGTTAGCATCACCTCTTTCAGTCTGCCTGGATTTAACAGGGACATCATTGGCATTAGTTTACCTCCTGGTCTGCTGTTCAGCTGGTCAGTCCTCTTCTGTGTCTCACTTCATTAATAGCCTTTGGAAATCTCATACAACTCAATTTATCCAGCAGTATTGCTAGATTTTGGTAAACTGAAAATGGATTGGCACATTTTCTGAAGCATTTCTAAATATTAGTAGAAGAGATGTAGACTTAAGACCTTGCAGTGGGGTAAAGTAAGTGTAGTTATTGTGCTTTTGGAAATCTTAGTCATTTGTTTTGTGCAGTTCTTAGTGTTAGTGCTCATATTGATGAATAGATGTTTTTAAATCTTTGACTGTAAGCATATGGGTGTCCATCTCTGGTTTTAGTATGTATATATAGTTTGTTAGAAAGATAACTTGGGTTTCTACTTAAACTCTGTATGTTTCCAAGAATAGTAGTTCTAGTTTGTTTGTTTTTTTCTTGTGTTATAGAGGGAGATTCATTAAGTATAAAACTTCTATGATGCTGATTTGTGCAAAGGACTCACACTATCCTTATAACTTTCAATTCAGATAAATCTAAAGATGTTTGTTTGCAAACATGGAAAATTGATATGCAGGTCATTCTATGATTTTATGATAAATGACTCTTAATAGAATTAATAGAATGTAAGAATAAAAAGAATGAAATAGGAAGGTATTGCTAATTCTGATTTTGTTCAAGATTCACAAGTTCAACTATATTACTGTAGGTTGAAGAAGAGCGTGATGAAACACAGAGACAGCTCTCTAATGAAAGGAGTGCTAGAGCTCTGCAAGAAGGAATTTTGAGCAACCACCTGTGGAGACAGAAGGAGCTGGAAGAAGAGACAAGAAAAACTATTGGGAAAAATTCAGAGGTAAGCAGTTCCATTCCTAATTAATTTGGTTATACTTCACTGTGCTCATTCTAAAACCTTAAGAAAAATAACCTTTTGTGCCTTTTCGTGGATTATCTACAGTTTATCAATATAACCAAATTTTGTTACTGTTGTCTAAAAACTCTGAATAGCATCATCAATCCCACATAGACCTGAATTGCATGTGGAAGTAGGAAGCCACTGGAAAATAAGACATTGTGTTCCCAGTCTCTTAAACTGCCTGCTGTTCTTCACTGTATAGTTGTTACAATCATTTCTAAGGTTTCTACCCGTGAAATGTCCAGATATCTGGAGATTCACTAGGAAAGAAGCTGGCTGAGGCTGTTTGTGATCCTATTACTTGGCTTTTGAATTCGTTATTATACTGTCATCACTTTCTTGTTTCCATGTCCTTCATCTTTTTGCTTAATAAATTATTTTTATCACAGCCCATGAGTTCTGTTTTGTTTCCTGTTCTCTCCCTCATCCCACTTAGTGATGAGAGTGTGGTGCCTAGCTGCCTGATGGGTTAAACCTGAATTTATTTCCCAACTAACTATTCATTATTGTCCTTTATCACACAGAAATCTGACACTAATGACAGAGAAAAGGATCTGCTACACAGAAATCAGTTACTGCAAGAAGAGATTGCTATGCTAAGACTAGAACTCGATCAAGTAAAACTTAAGCACCAGGAGGATGAAGGAAAATACTTAGAGGAAAATGAGTCTTTGAAAGAAAAGATTGATTCTCTTCAGAAGGAACTTAAACTGAGTGAGGAAACCTTAACACAGACAGTATTTCAGTACAATGGACAGCTGAATTTACTCAAGACGGAATCTGCAATGCTAACTTCCAAGCTTGAACAGAAAAAAGAAAGCAAAGACAGACTGGAAACAGAGATTGAATCATTCTGTTCCCGCTTGAATGCAGTGGTTCAAGATCTCGAACATCATCAGTCATTGAAAAGTGATGCCGAACGAACATTTCAGAGAGAACGTGATGAATGGCTTCGTTTACAAGACAAGCTCCATCGTGAGCTCTCTGAGGTGCGAGAGAGCAACAAGAGCTTGTCTCAGCAGCTGAGTAAAACGGAAAGCAAAGTTAATAGTCTAGAAAACGAGCTTCACCAGTTGGAACAAACACTTCGAGAAAAAACACTGCTTTTAGAAATGACACAAAAAGACTTAAATCAAGCCCAGTGTCAAGCAAAAGAAAATGAGCATGCGTGGCAACTTGAGAAAGATCAAGTCAGTAAATTTATGATAAAGCACGAATCTATGCAGGAACGATTGGCCCAGCTCCAAAGTGAAAACCTTTTACTCCGTCAGCAGCTGGAAGATTTGCAGAACAAGGAGATCATCAAAGAAAAGGTTGTGAATGATGTCCAGGACAGATTTCATGATATGTTCAACAAACTCAGAGCTGACAGTGAAAAGCAGGTTTACTGAAAAGCAGAGAAACAAGGAATTAAATACCAAGTGTACTGATTTAAGGGAACAAGTCTTTAAATATGAGACTGACAAAGTAGAAAGAGAGGTAAGCTATACAATTAGAATAAATTAAAATGTTTCAATTCATAAAATGATTTTGTATTTTTAAATGCATCAGGTGTAAGTTTTACACATAGGACCAAATTGTGTTGTTTTGTTGTGGTTCATTGTTTTTTCTCTTAGAATTAAGGAGGACCGGTAAATGACTGAACTGTATAATATAGTCAGTTTAAAGGAGTAAAGTCAAGTTTCATGTTTTTCCTCATGTTTATCTGTTTCCTTAGGGTTTGGTCAGACAGCTGCAGCAGGAGCTTGCTGATTCTCTTAAAAAGCAGTCTATCTCAGAAGCTTCCCTTGTAGTTACTACATGCTACCGCAGTGACCTTGAGGAAGACAAATTGCACTTGCAGAAGGAACTGGACAGGATTAAAGCTAAGGTACAGAGAGGCTGTAACTTACACATAAAATCTGAGGGTGATTTTTCCCTGTTTCTGGTGAAGAAGAGAAAAATAATGTTCTGAGAGCAAGTACCAGAGAGAGCTAAGGAGGTTAGCAGTGATACCCTGTCATAATTCATGAAGCTGGTGAAATCTTTGCCAGCTGGCCTCCTCCTCTGTAGTGAAAGATAAGTGTTACTAGAATCATCAAAAAGCCAACTAGTTTCTTTTGCAAGTAGGAGCCGTTCTTCAGCCCCACAGCTAAAGTTCTTCTTGTGGCTCCAGGGTGTTGTAGCAGTGTTCTTTCTTTTCCCAACTTACTTCCCTCTCCTGGTGTCAAACACAATTAAGAATTTATTTGTGGATGGGATGTGTACAAACTACCAACTATCTGAAGCAACATTACACAGGTGCTCTGAATTTACAAATTGTTTTTCTGTGTCTTATAAGGTTGGTTGTAAACACTATAAGGTGGTCTTTATCCCCTTAGTCTTCTCAACTTGCCCCTTGTCATCTGTGATCACAGTCATGCCTGTGCCAAATCAGAGCAGAGAGTTCAAAGTATAAGCAAATGTCCTCCTATCCTAGAAATAAATTCAGGGGTATAGATTTAAAGACAAGTATATGAACTGCATTGTTCTGTGCACTTGGTGTCCATGACTGGGTGGTCTTCGACACGAAGTCATTATGTCTTTAACTGGAGAAGATCTGTATTTGATAAGCTGCTTTGCAAAATGACCTGGTGTCTCAGCAGGTTATCGCTTTTGGTTTGGCCAAGTTTGGTGTCTGATTTCTGAGAAAAAGTAGAAATACTGGACAGCTGAATTTGAGTTTTTCTTTTTTGCTCTCTGTGAGAGTTGTGGGTTTTTTCTGAAACATCTACCATAATAACATACTAATGAGCTGTGAAATCACTTTAGGAAAAGGATGAGGTTTTTTTGGTTAATATTTTCGATAGAATAGCAAACAAGTAATTTCAGGATGTCACAAGCCACTGAGAAGGTAGGATTGGCAGTGTCAATGCTCATAGTGGTGTTATAGAAAATCCTTTGTGCAGATGGGAGAGGCCAGTGTCACAGATGATGAAATATCATCTGTTATTGTTCATTTGCTAAGAGAAATGAAGGCTTGAATGAATTGGAAACGATTCCAGTACTTTGGGTAGGGGGTGTATGTAGATACATGCAATATCCAAATTCTTCAGTGCTCACTGAGCTCTCTATACTGAACCTAACCGGGCTGCTGAGGATTCTCATTGCTACTTTACAGTTACATGACTCTGAAAAACAGTGTATTCAATATGAGCGTTGCATTCAAGATTTGAAGACTGACCTAGATAATAAGGAAAGACAAATATCAGCTTCTAACCAAAAAATGAAAGACCTTCTGTTAGCAGCTTCCAGAAGCAGTTCTACAATAAAGCAGCTGGAAGAACATGTCCAACGGTAAGAAAATAACAGAGTGAAGCAAGGTTTTGCTTTCTGGGATTCTCTGAAAACGTCAGAATTGCCTTGTTGCATCATCAGGGTAAAACATGATTTTAAAAGAAGCTCTTGCTTTAAATAGCATTCTTTCACACCATTCTTTTGCAGTGTGCGCTATTATGGATTTGTCTAATAAGATCTGTGCTTCTCTTTAAGGCTTGAAATGGAAAATGCCAGGGTGGAAGCTGCTGCGCAACACCAGGACAAGAGAACTGAAGCCTCAGTAAGCCAGTCATAAACTTCCCTTTTATTTATTTATTTTTTATTTTTTTATGTGAGCTTCTGAGCCTATTTAGATATTTTTCGTGGGGAAGTTATGTGGTTTTCCTGGGGATCATAGGGGAGCTGAGTCATCTGAGCTGTGGTGTGACTGTAGGGTACTCTGAAAATCCTGATGGTCTATTCTCCAGTTTTGAGAGTTTTCCCATAAGGTAAAGGTTGTAAATCTCCACCTTTCACTGCTGCCATTTCTGTCTTTGCAGTAGTATGAAAATGTTTGTGTTAATCAGCATGATTCTTTTGATGGATAGGATGGACAGTGTCAGCAGGAGGGAGATGTGTGGTTGAGATCTGGGAGGGGAAACCTGGATGTGAGAAATCTATTTTATCTTCAGAGCTTTGTCATAGTTTCCACCTGAGCTCATTAGGTTCTTTTTCCATTTGTGAATATGTGTTGGTACTTTACTGCCCCGCAGGGGGCTGAGGTAAGGAAAGAACAACTAGGTGAAGTAATGCTGTGCAGTCATTGGCAGGCAGCTGGGAAGTAGCTGGTGCGCATGCATGGCTTAGCATCTTGTGTAACCTTGGAATATTCTTTAATTAGTTTGCTGTTGGAAAATTAAGCTGCTATAGGGAGAATAAGAAGGATCTAGTGGAAGGGAAAAGCTGTTGATTATCTGCACCAGAAAAGTCTGAGTTCTTTTCCAGGTTCCTTTCCTGTCATCTTCTTTTGGTGATATACCAATTAGAAGGTTTTTAGCATTTTTAACACTTCTGTATTTTACCCATACATTGTCACATAGGGAGAACCGACATTTAACATATCCTGTAAAGACACATGAGGAAGTTTTATGAGTTTGTCATATAAGCCTTTAAGCTCAGGTTTTTATGTCCTTCTGTACGTCAGGGATGTCTCTCTTTTTCTTAAAATGTGCTATTCAAAGCATGTAGACAACTTTCATTCTTTACAAAGGGAACTGAATAAGCAAACTTGTTTACACACAAATGCATCTGTGATGCAAATCTTTGCTCCTTTGTGTAAAAGGATAAGTAACATTGCTGTTCTGAAAACATTTTCTTGCTCTGAGGAGATCTGCAGTTATTTCACAGTCAGTAGGTGTAGGGAATTTTAAGAAAACTGTGAGTTAATGTTGTATGTGTGTCTTCTTATCTCCAAATGATGTAACCTCATTTTATCGTATAGAGAGCATTCACTTTTTCCACTAGCATTAAGTGCTATTCTTGATGGTGCTTCTCAAGCCATCTTTTATAAACTCAGTGTAACATTCACTATAGATCCTTAGTTGTGAGAGCTTAGCCCTGCCTCCATTTGAGTTAATAGTTTATAATGCAGTTTATGTGCAGTGTTGTCTCTCTGGTTATCTTGGCATTCCCTTTGTCATTGTTGTTTCCATAGATACAAAATCAGAATATGTTGGCTATGACATCCAGAGGCTCATGCATGATGTGCGAGGAAGATCGAAAGTCGAGAGCCCACCTTGAAGACCATATTGCTAAACTGAGTATGGAAAATGCTGAGCTTTTAGAAGAAGTGAGCCCAGAAAACAGTCCCTAACACCTAGCCAATACCCAGAGCAATGCTGACATTTTCTTGAGTTCTTACATACTCTGATTTTATATCCCTGCTACTCAGGCCCTGAGTACTATTGTGATTTGGGTGTCATGAAGGAATTGAATAAAAGCCAAGAGAATATCTCAGAGTTGTGCTGTCAGAAAGACGGTGTGGTTTGATACCAGTTGAGCACATGGAGCAAGGCAGCAGTTCCTGTGTTCTTTATTTGATTTCCTTCTGGTTATTGTCTGACCCCTTGATTTCCAAGCAGGATTAAAACACCCCTTATTTTCAGTGCAGTGTACGGAGGAACTGCTGCATGTTTTCAGAATAACAGGAGCTTAAAACCCTTGCAGAATAAATAAGGTGCAAATGCAAACTACAGAACTAGTCGCCAGTTCTCCTGTAGTTTGTCTGAAAAAACACCATGAGGAACAGCAACTAAATTAGTAAACACCCACAAATAAGATATGGAAGTAATGACTGAGAAGACACTGGTGAATTCCAGAAAAGCAGACTCTTCCACAAGAGCCTGCTGGTCATTGGAATGAATGCTGTAGAGTGTGCAGTGTTCTCCAGGGCTGTGGCTACCTGTGCAAGCTGACCTATTAGCAGAGGAACTGCGGAAGCTGTTCTCTAGCATCTTTTTTCCAGCTTTTTGGGACGAAGCCCAATAAGGGGGCAGAGGAGCATTTGCTTCAGCAGGGGCGTTAATTGGTATCCCTAGGTCTTGGCCCGCTTGTGTGAAGCCTGAAGTGATTTAAATGTTTACAAGAATCCTGTGCCTCAGTGTTCTGCTGAATGTGGCAAAAGGATGGATATGTGCTATCTGCAGTTGCTATGTGTACTGTCCTGTGCTGAGTGTATCATGTATTTTTGTTTGTTTGTTTTTTGAAAGTGTGAGAATGAAAGAAAGAATGTGAAGAAGCCGATAGAATTGAAACGACCACTTGAAGCATGTCTTGACCAGGAAAGGGAAAGAAATACTGAACTGCAGAAGGAATGTGACAGGTATGGTTCACTAGTACTTGAAAGAGAGCTCATGTAGGTTAGAAGTCAGGCTTTAAGGAACTTGCATGTAAAAGCAGGTGTGTTTAACTCTGAGCAAATTCAGATCTCACATCAGTTCTTGCAAGACAGTTCTGGTACATGAGCCTATGATTTTCTGTAGCTGCCATAAGAAGAGCAAATGTAGGCTGCCTTGCACTTCTGGGAGGGAAGTCTTTTTTTCCTCTGTTGAGGTGAAATTTGGACCCTCCAGGTGATCTATTGCATTGAAATGCTGGTTTTTCTTATTAACTTTTGGCCTGTTGAGCATGTTAAAAATGAAGCAAGCCATAGCTATGCTTTTCTTGTACAAGCGTGACAAATAGATACCTAGTTCCTTTGCTTATTTTCTTGACTGATTTGTTGTGCAGGTTCAAGAGCCTTTTGAAGAAAGCTGTGAAAAAACTAAAGATGCATGAAGCCAAAGAAAGAGACTCCCAGTTCAATTTCCAGGGAGAAATGAAGAACAGGTATTCTGAAATGGTGAATGAAGTTGAAAAATCAAGAACAAAGGCAAGTTCTTGTTGCTTCTTTTTGGTTTTTTTGGTGTTTTTTTTTTTGTTGTTGTTGTTTTTGTTGTTGCTTGTTTGTTTGTTTGTTGTTGTTGTTGTTCTGTTTGGGTCATGTTAATTTCTAGAGACTTGTAATATTCTTTTCAGTAGGTATGGAAAAGTTATATTTCTGGGAGAGAAAATTGGCTTCACAGTTGACCTTGGAAACTACTGAAACATCTCATATTTTGTACATATTCTTGCAACCAGACACTGGATTTGACCTAGAGAGAAAATACCTTCCTTTACCACTGCTGTGGAAGCTGCTTTTTGAAGCACTGTTTACAAAGCTTTCAAGAGCAATGGCAGGAGGAGTACTTGTTTCCTGTGCCCAGTTAACTCTGTACTGGAACATTCCCCCTGAAGCATGATAGGCATTCTTTCTGCTGTCTGGGTAGAGTGGTTTGATTTCCATCGAGCAGTAGAGCAGTGCACAAAAGAATGGCCCTAGTGCCTTTCAGCACACTCCCGTAAGTGAAATTCTGCTAGTTTGCTACTTGTTGATCTTTTACTTGCTGCAGAACTGAGGAAGGTTGTAAGTCAAGGAACCCTATTGGCAAGAACTTAAAAGTTGTTCTTCCCTTAAAAGATGATCTTGTCTTTCCTTTGACTCGGGTACTGAGTCAGCAGATGACAGTTACAGACTTGATGGTCTTCCCCTTCATAAATTTTCAGAGAATAATTTTACACCCCTCTAAGTTCATTTTATTACTGTCTGTAGGTTACTGAACTTTCTCATCAGCTGGATTTAGAGTGTAAAAAATGCGTCCAACTACAAGGACAAAAGCATTATTTGCAAGAACTGCTGGCTCTAAACATGAAAAAACATGAAAAACTAGAGAAGACCAGATGCCAGCTGAAAGAAGAGGTGGCAAACCTGAGACAACATCTGGAGGCTGTCCAGAATGTGCACATGATGACTTACAACCAAATCGAACGATACAAGAAAGAAGTGGAAGAGCGAGCTGCACAAGAAATAAATCAAAAACTTCAAGAAGTCAATTTGGTTTTGCAGGTAAGTGAATTTGTTGTGTATGTCTGTAGTTTTTATTATGTAACTTCTTTTTGCCATTTCTTGTTCGTACTTTGGTTTTTTGTGTTAGTGCCATACTTCTATATTTCCTGAAGGGAAGTGGAAGAATGGAAAATTGTTTGGCGAAAGTGCTTTTGTGTGTGTAATTTGCCTGCAGGTCCCCAAGCTAATAGCCGTCCCTTGACAGACTTCTGTTTTGCAGTTCTTAGAAGAAGCTATGGCCATCTGGTCATCTTGTTATTGCTGTTCATCACATGAATGCTATAACTTAGAGATGGCTTGGCCATACGTACAGGTTATGTTTTATCATTGTACAGGATAAAATGCTCAGGGAAGAAGTCACTGAAGTTACCGTGGGGCAGAAAGAGTGGGGATGGGATTCTCATAATTTCTTTGTAGAATCCTTTTTGTGTGCCCTGTCCTTCAGCCATAGCATTCTTTTAGTAGCTGCTCCCATAAGTAATATTGCTAAGAGCAGATCTGTCTGGATGAAAACAGTTATTTAACGTGTTGGTTCCAGGGTTTTGCCTTGATTGCTGATAGTAGTGAAAAGGTCCAGTTGACTCAGTTGAGTAAAACTGGGCCCTTTAAATTGGTTATGGGCAACCGTATAGGGAGATGCAGTTCACTTTTTCTTTGCAATGGTTGAAATTGTATTATCTGCTTCAGGTCCAGGCAGCCTCACAAGACAAGATAGAACAAATCAGAGAAAATCATCATGCCTCGCTGAGAGACCAGCTGAAGTGCAGAATAAAAGAGGTTGAATGTGAGTTGGACAAAATAAAAAATACCAAAGACAGTATTTTTCAAAACGAATCTATGCTTGCGGAAGTGGAAAAATACAAAGAGCTGCATCGTGAAGAAATGAAAATGAGAATAAGGCTAGCAAATAAGCTGGAAAGGTAAGTGCGTGCTTTTTTGGAGTGGTAACAAGACGTGAAGTAGCAGTAGCTTGCATGAAAAACCTTGTACTGTTTCCTCCTAAAATCCTTTTTCTGTGTCTTGTCAGCACTATGGATGTAAGCGTAACCCTCTAAAACCTTTCCCCTTTATTTTTGGAACCACCATCATTTCACTTCAGTGTTCTAGCAGTCACACCACTAGTTATGGCATCACTGGCCCATGTTTGAAGTTGATAGCATTTTAACACATGGCCTTTGGGCCCCTCTCATTTTGGACTTCTAATGCCTTCTCTTTTCAAAAGCTGAATAGTAGTCAAAGACCTGGAAGAAGTGACTCTGCAAAAATATTATCAAAGATAATTCTTTGTGTGTTTTTAAATATTTCAGAACAACCAAGAGACTTGCAGAAGCCAATTGTAAGCTCTTTGAGGAACGCCAAAGAAACAAATCTTTAATTGCGAGCAGCACTGTCAGTGGAGGTCCTACTGCAAGTCCAGGAAAATATTCAGCTGAACTGGGAAATCTCAGAAACAATTCCACACTGAACAGAAGCTTCAGCCAAGGGGAATGCTTCCTAGATGCTGCTGGGACTGCATTATTGGCAAGAAAAAAAGTTGAAGTGTACATGGATAAGGTAAGCATTGTGAAATACTCTTCAGTGATGAAGACTTTAGGTCATTAAGATTGTACAGAATTCCTAGAGTGCTCAGACACCAAAAATACTGACATCTAAATGATGAACTATCTAACTGTATATACACATAACTATGTACTTATGTAAGGTTTTTGTATTGTTTTTTTTTTCTTTTTTTTCAACTAGAGAAAATTTAATAAGCAGCTGCTGTGGCATTGGAAGTTCCCAGCTAAGCTATTTATTAAACTTTACTGTATAGAATGTGCATAAGTGTATGACATACTTGAAATGGATAACTTTGACATCTTTGCTCAGCTCATCAGACATCTCTGGTCAAGCCACGTTGTTTTTTTCCTTACTGATCTTCATTTTTAGTTTCTTTTAGTACATTAATACTAACAAAGACATCCTTTAAAACTAGGATGATGTGAGTATGATTGCTTTGCTTCTTCCTATACAGTCTGCTGTGGGATGCATGCTGTGCCTAGGAAACATTTCTTTTTGTGCTTCCTGCTATGTATTATTACCTGAGAAAACAACCTACTCTTCAAGTCTTCACAGCTTTATAATATTTTGCAGCAATTTATACATGATTGCAACTTCTGCAATAGCTTTGAAGTACTTTGCCAGTTGTGCTGCTTAGTACTTGGCCTGTTCACCAGGCTACTTAAAAAGACAAGAGTTTACCTGACTCTGAGCCTTGTCTTTGCTTCAGTTATACCTCAGATTTTTCCAGTAATCTGTTTCCTTCTATTGGGAAAAAAAAAAAAAACAACAAAAAAAAACACCTCTGTATTGCCATTAAATTCAAACTAAGTGCTGCCTTCTTGGATGGAGGAGATTACAAGTTCTCCTGACGGTAAAGTTCATAATAACTGGAAACTAAGGAACTTAAATTGGAGTTTGCCTCGTGTAGTCATCTTGCACTTTTGTTTTTATGTAAAGCTCTCAGTGCACATTTGGTGTTTTTCAAAGTAAGGGAGGTTATCTGAAGTAGAGTGTGAGCATCTCCTGGGATGAGGAAGCTCGTGTAGATTTTGGCTTTGATTTTGCAAAAGCTTTGATAAAGCTTCAGGGATAAGAAGCTGAAAATACTTTACGCCGCTGTTATTCAAAATGCTGGTATCAATTACTTTGTCCATGCAACTGTTTGAAAAAACAAATTGCACTGATTACAAACAAGAGAAAGAAATGCAGCTCTGAAAAGTGGGTGCAGGAAATAATAGTGACTTCTGCTAGCTGCAACCAGCGTGAGTGCATGGATTCATGAAACCAGTTTTCCTACTGGTAGCATAAGAAAGGGAACACCTACTTCCCATTCCGTCTCTCAGTTTCTGTTTCTTTTCTGATTTTATTTCCTGTCTGCACTCCTGATTTTTAGCAGTCTTATAAATTTCCACTCTTTTGACTTCTGCCTGTTCCTCTTGTTCTTTTACTTGGCACCACCGAGAAATTTCTTGCTCTGTCTTCTTTATGCTGCATCCCACAGTCAGATAATTACACCTGTAGGTGAGACCACAAGCCTTCTGTTCTCCAGGCTTAACAGTCCTGATGCTCTCAGCCTCTCCACGTAAGCCACATGCTCCAAGCACTTAACTGTATTTGCTAATTACATGAGTCTGGAAGCTATATGCTGTCTGTTTTGACAATTACTTCTATGCGTTAAAGACCTGATGGAAAATAACACAGGAGTCGCAAATATCTTCAAATGTAAATGATCGCATACGGTGTTTGGACTGTGGCCCTTTAAAAGGTCTAATTTCTCCTTATGAAAACTTTGCATTCAGAATAAATGACAGTAAATAAACATCTCCTGGGAGAGCGAGGGGAAAATGCTCCTTTCTAGCGATCCAAGCTGGTTTCTGTTACTTAATAAAATGTGCAGTGTTATTTATAATGCATGTGTTATTTATAATTCTAGGTACAGAAGGAATTGGAGGAAAAAATCAATAAGGAACTTCAGCAAGGTAATATGCTACTCTGATATCAGTGTTTTTAAGGAAGGTGATGACTGTTCGTAACTTCTATGTAATTATTTTCAAAAGTTGTCAAGATTTGTGCTGTTTGAAGCACAGTGTGGGGCTGTTTTTAACTCTAACTTAGAGAGTTTTAATGGAAAACTTCCTGCTAACCAATATACTCTTCAGAATGTTCTGCAGCTACTTTTGAGAAGAAGCATGGAGAGCAAACCATCTCCCCCGCACAGATACACTTGGCTTAAGTTCAAGTCACCTTTCATCCTCAGGCACAAACATCAAATGTAAAAAAAAAAAAAAAAAGCCCAGAAATAAGATTTTTATGGACTTCTGTCACTACTTCTCTTTCTGCATACATTCATTGCATTCAGCACTTCAAATATACCATATACATTTTCTGGTGTTCTTAATTTTTGCTCGCTCTTTTTCATTGCTTTTTTTTGTACCTGACATGTTGTCATACTTGTCTTTGGATAAAGAAGAATCAGTGGAAAAGATAGCCTTTCTTTAGGTAAAAATCATTCAGCAATATATAGGCAAACACAGCATGAACTGATTGCTTTTAATATGCAGTGTAAAGCCTGTTCTATAATAAAAGGCCAGGTCTTCAGAGAAGAATTCATACTGTTTCACAATTAGCATTCTGCCAGAGTCACTGCTGCTGTTCCTAGAGTTATTTTGAAGCAGGGAGCCCTTGAGAATCCAGCTGTTGCTTCACAGCTCTTCCAATTTCCCTGAATAGACAGAAGCCCATTGCCATGTGCCCATTTGCATGTTCAAACATAATTACATGTGTAGTAGGAGCCGTAGTATTTGCTTGGTCTGGGGATCTTGTCTGGAAAAGGCTGATGGATGGAAGTACTGAAAATCCTTTTCTGCTTCCATCGAAGATGTGTTTCCATGAACGAAAGAGGGTTTAGCCAGGGAAAGTTAAGACATCCCTGGCAGTTAAAGTTAAGGCTGAAACTTTCATATATATATATGGGCATGTAATAACAGGATGCGGAGAAATGGCTGTAAACTTGAAAGTATGTAGATTTAGACTAGATATTAGGAAGAAACTCTTTACTTCCTAATGTAAGGGTGGTGAGACTCTGGAACAGGTTGCTTAGAGATGTTGTGCATAGCCCCCATCTTGCAGGCATTCAGAGCCAGTCCGGATGGGGCTCTGAGGAACCTGGTCTAGAGGGAGCTGTCCCTGCCTATAGAAGGGAGATTGGAACTGGGTGATCTTAAAAGGTCCCTTCCAGCCCAAACCATTCTGTGTTTCTAAAACCTGGAATTTCTTTAACTAGCTTTAAAAATTGTATTGGCTGATCATTGAATGTGAAAAAATGTTTCTTCCTTTATGCCTTCCTTTTTGATTTGTGTTTTCCTTGGAAGTTTTTAAATATCTCTCTAGAGCATAGCCTGATCAGTTATCAGTAATGTTTTTACAGTGACTGATTTGACTCAATCTACTGTAAAAGTAACATCGTCAATCTTGTTTCTTTTCTTTCCAGCCACCGCTGAGCTTGAAACTGCTAGAGCTTCTCTAATGAAATCTACTTATGGATCTTCAAAAAATCTCAATGTTGACCAGGATCCCCTTTGCAGAGCGGTACAGGAGTACCGGGATGTTTTAAACCAAAATTACCTGATCTAAATATATTTTTATTTAAAATGTAAAGGGAAAAGTACTGGAGATCATTTGTTTACATAGGAGGTCTGTGACTTCCCATCCTGCAGCTTAGTGTGGAAACATCTTTACTGCGGTTTGAATATAAATTTTAAATATATTAAATAGGTTGACACTCTGCACTTACCTGTTGGTCACCGAGGGGTAGTCAGTTTATTTTGCACTCAGGATAAGAACCATATCTATTTTTAATTACTGTCAGACTGAGTAAGGTTGGCTCTTGAACTTGACGGAACTGTCAAAATGTTTTTGACACATTATTTTGCTCCATGTTTTTTGTTAAAGGTTTTACCAGAAGCATTCCTTTGGTTCTATTTAACCCTTCCACTGTTTGTGGTAGAGTCTCCAGTGTTATTTTAACGCATAGGAGATTTTGATTGGATTCCTGCCAGCTGTTTCCGTCCTGATGCTGTGAATATTTCTGCTGGTTAAGTGGAAGTTTTAGCAGTGATTAAGCTGGAGAAGAATGCACTTTACATTGCTGTCACTTTCACGCACCTAGGGTTTAAAAATACTGTGCGTGTGTAGCAGTGCCAAGAAAGCTTTCATGTGACCTTTTTGATATTTCTGACTTGATATCCTTGTTGGATTTTGCATTAGAATTTGACCCATCTTAAGACATTCACAGTTGGTAGATGAACACATGATGAACCTGAAGCGGTTCATAGTGGGAAGAAGGAAAATTAATGTTTCAACCTTCTGTCTAATTGGTACTGCACCTTTTTATATGAATGTATTTTATGACACTAATATGCTATATTTAATTCCAGATATTTATGTTCCAACTTGGTATTTAATAAACTTTCATATCTGGTACATCTTTGTTTTATTCTGTTGGCCTTCTTGACTTGCTTTCCACCTCATTCCTTGCCTCTATGACTTGCTACAGTCCTCCTCTGCTCACTTCCATCTCTCCTTCTGGTGCCTTCAGTCTGCCCTGAGATCAGACAAGTGGCCAGCATGCATTTGTGTTCTTTTCCTCCTGGGTACTTGAAGCAGTGGGGCAAACAGCTACTATATGTCATAAGGTTTGTCATCATAGAAATTAAGGGGTATATGCTTGAAACAAGTGTGGAGGGTTGTGATTTTAATGGGTGTGCTGAACCACTTTCAGGTCTTCGGTGGTGATTCATTAACAGGAAGCCGAGGGTAAAGTCTCTGTTGTAAACCTGGCCATGCTTGGGAGGGGGATCTTTGGAGCCTTTTCTGCAGGTTGGCCATTCCTTTATGAGATAACTTCTGGTGGCCCTTTGCGCTCTCTCCAGCTGGTACAAGCCAGGAGCCAGGTGGAAGAATATCTCCAGCAGAATCCAGACAGCAAAGCACTCATAGAGTACCTTGCGCTTCTCCATGTTGGTTAAAGCCAGTTCTCCCTCCTCATTTGTCAGAGGGAGTGCACTCTCCCAGGTCTGTCACTTCTGCCCAGTGCACCTGTAGGCTCCCTTCTGGTTATTTTTACATCCCTCGCCAAGTTCAGTTCCATCTGTGCCTCAGCCTTCCTGATCCCATGCATGTCCAGACGGCATCCCTGGCCCCTTCCCAGCTACCTGTCCCTGCTTCCACTGCATACAACAAGCATGCGGGGCAGGGCCAACCAAGGAGTCCTATTAAAACTAGTGCCACCAAAAACAGCTGACGAGCCTTGGTAATTGGGACTCCTTGCTGGGAGGCACTGAGGCCCCGAATTTGCCACCAAAAATAACCTCTCCAGAGCAGTTTGCTGTTATCTGGGGGCACATGTCACAGATGTTAAGAAGACTCTACTGCCTCTGATAAAATAGAAGGCTACTACCCACTCAAGGTCTCATTCAAGTAGGGTCCCAGGAGGCTGCAAAAAAGGAAATTACAGAACATTAAAAGGGACTTTGAATCCCTTGGGAAGATGTTAAAGGGAGCAGGAACACAAGTAGTCTTCTCTGTACTGCTGACTGGGGGCTGAGAAATGAAGAGGGAGAATGGGCCAGGTAAATTACTGGCTCAGGTAATGGTGTCAGATCAAGGTTTTGGTTACTGTGATCTTGGGCAGGCCTTTGAGAGACCAGGTATGTGGACATCAGACAGAATGTGACAGAGCAGGTGGGGCAAAAGCATGCTGGGGAGCAAGCTGGTTGGATTGATTACCAGCACTTTAAACTAGATTCAGTGCAGGGAGTGGATAGTTCCTTGTGATAGAGAAGGGACAGGGAATGCTGTCATTTAAGGAAACTGCAGGGGAAATCCTCAATTTGTGAGGAGTCTTGTATTTCGATATCATATTTAGTAAAATAAGTTTTTCCTCCTTAGATTGCCGCTGTTTTTATCCCATTCCCCTTTTTCCCCCTCCTTTCTGGGCCCCTGGGGGGGCCCACGGGGTGGCTTCCCCTGTCACGGGCATAGGTAAATCTAAGTAACCCATGACAGATTTTTTAAAGACTAGTCAAATGCAGCAGTGGGTGTGGAGAAAGAACAAAGAAATCTGTAACGGACTGTGATCAATTATTATAATTTCCATTGCCATCGGACTAGCAGCTGCGCCGAGCCCGGGACCGGACCGAGTTAGAGTTGGGCTGCCGGAGCAGTGAGGCGGAGCGTGTGCGGCCCCTTGGGGTTCGGTGCCTGCGGATATGATATCGAAATACAAGATAACACAATATAATATAATTGAGGCTAACAAATCGAACAAACAGAGAGAGAGAGAGTCCCCGAAAACAGAGAGGCCTACTGTGAACTCTATGCGACACGGCTGGAACGCTTCCCACTCTCCGAGAAGTCCGAGAGAAGGAGGAGGGCACTCCAGCCTGGGAACGAGATTATACAGCGTCCTGGTCCCGTGACTTATCATATCCCAGAGAACAACAGGGGTAACGTAGTCTTCTTCTGTGGACTGCACATTCAATAGAAGTATCCATACTTTACATGATGTTATGATGTGGAATACTGATAGCAAAATTACAAAATTACAAAACCATGACACACGGTGAACACCAACCCCGTGTGGCTGCAGTACTTGATGGAAACGACATTATTTGGGTGACCCTTGAGGGAAGCAATTTCCTGACCCGTCACCAAGTTCCACATCTTACAGCTCCGGTCTGTACGAAGAAGAACGTGCCTGAGAGAGTTGGGCTGGGGAGTTCATCCGTGGCGTGGAGGCACCAACTCCTTCCCAAGCGCTGCCTCCCACCACCCACAGCTCCTCTCCAGGGCAATGGAGCCAGCCTGCTCCAGCACCTGGACATCAGAAGGCAGGGACAGGGGAGCAGCCCAGAAGGAGCCATCCCTGCCATGCACCCCAATTCCCCACGCCAGCCTGGGGAGATCTATGAGAATAGCGCATAAAAAGCCAGCAGCCCCCACACCTGTTCTGTCCAATATATGCCTTTTTAGGCAGTGAAAAGCAGTTCATCGGTGGCATCCAGGCAGAGCACAGGCTTGGTGTGTCCTTCTGCCACAGAGACACACTGCAGTGGGGCTGTCCGGGCATTCTTGGTGCCACCCACTGGATTAATGATGCCCCCTGCATGCGAAAGAAAGAAGGTGGGGTAGGTATGTGGAAAGGCACAGCACTGTAAGGTCCTACAGGCATGGGAAAGCACGAGCTGCCTCACCCCCAAGCATCTTCCACTTCCTGGTAGGGCAATGGGCCCCTCCATCTGAACTCAGGCATATCTGAGCAATCATCTTCATGGAAAACCTTGGCATCTCCCCACTAGCAGCCCCTGCCTAACGGCTCTGCCCAGGTGACACAGACTGTGAGACGTGATGCTCACGGCCTCTGCTCTGAGCCAGGAAACTCAGCTCATTGGACCCCAGCTCAGTTGAGGACAAACTGCAATTTCTCCATGTGAAGCTCTGCCAGGAACGTTTCATTAGACCAATTTCATGGCAGTTCCTTCAAGCTGCCAGCCAGCCTGTGGTTGGCAATGTTTGGAAACGGAGCTGTACTCCTTTTAAAACCAAAAGGATGACAGGGGGCAGCACTGGCATTTGCACCCAGCAGCCTGTCCCCGATGCTGGCTCAGAGGATCCATCCTCACCAAACCTTCTTCCAAGGGACGCCCTGCAGGCACCTCATCCCTCCGGCCACAGCATCTGCCAATCACTTCCACATCAGAGTGTTCAGAACACTGAGGTCCAGCAGCCCCACTGCTGCAGTCCTGAGCTATGTGGACACCAGCAGCTCTTTCCTGCTGGCATTCCAAGCGCCGCCTGGGGCTCTGAGCTATGCTAAATCTTTTTCTATGAGTAGGCAAAACAAGGCAGGAGGCTGGAGAAGGGCAGGCCCAGGGCTGCATGAGGTCTGCATTAGTCAGGAGGGTGAAGGTAAGCTCATTAATTCGGGTTTCGAAGTCACACGCGTGCGATCTCCTTCTCAATTAGCAGCTTTGCTCACACATTCAGCAGCTCTCCTCTGACCCCTAGTGTTGCTACTGGTCTCGAAGTGACACCGAGACCAAAGGGAAATCCCGGCTCCCCAGGGTGAGATGCGATCAGAGCAAACAGCTCAAGGCGACAAAGCACACACGCGCCTGGAGCCGTGTATCCAGTGGTTGCTGAGAGCAGAGCACCCATCAGCACCAGAGGTGCTCCTAAAGGGCAATGAGAAGGCTGTCCTTGCACTGGGACAAACTCAGGAGCACATTCAGCCCGAGGCTGAGCTCTGCACAGCAGTGACTTGGCTTCTGGGGCAGAGAGCTCTGCTCACACAGGACCCAGCACTGCAGAGATACAGCCAAGAGTGGGGAACGCCTGCACGTATTTCCCTGGAAGATGCTTGCAAGAAAAACACACTGACAGTGCCCAGTGTTGCTCACCCCAGCATTACAGTCCTGCTGGAGAGCCAGGGATGGGACAGGACATGCTGACAAGAAATGACACAGAGTGTGTGATGAGGACCTCAATCTGCTTATTATGTGGATAATGCGGAGAGGTCTGGCTGACAGAGCTTCTCACTGTGTGAGTCGGTCAGCATTAGAGAAAGCCAGCATGGAGTTCTGTGAGCTTTTGCAGGGGACGAAGAGGCGCAGAAGCTGCTACCCACCTTGGTGCTCTTAGAAAGTTAACTGAGAGAATTGGAAGGGAGACCATCAGCTGACCAAATGGACACCAATAGGTCAGGTCCTGATCAGACCCGACGGAGGGCCATGGCTCCCAGACCCTATGCCACTCCTTGTCAAGGGCCGGAAACACGTCTGTGTCGGGACCCCAGGTGGGCCCTGCTGGCTGCCAGCACGTTGGGTTAAGCCGGCACCAAATGACGAGCCATCCTGTGCACCGTGAGGATCTGAACATCTCAGCACCAGTTTTGGTCAACAACTCCTTGGTTAATGTCTCCAGTGCAGCCAGTGATTTGACGTCAGCACTGGGCAGCGGCTGCTGGTAACGGCACATGAGACAGCGTTGCTCCCAATGTGCCTGAAGGTCCGAACTGGGAATCCAGCCTTCATGCCGGACTGATAGTTCGTGAGCGGGGGAGACCTTGTTCCTGGATAGTCCCCCAGTGGTGGACATTCAGAACGATTCTGCACAGCCAATATGTTTTTGTCTTCTTATTTGGTTATGGAGTGTGACATTATAATGCACACTGGACAGAACTGGATTGCCACGAAGATTCTGTACAATAGTGTTACATTGAACTTGGAGAAGTTGTAACTCCATTGTGTACTGTGCTGTTATCTTGAACTTGAATGCACCGTTCTCTACAAGTTGACTAAGTGTTGCCATACAGCATTTCACAATTTTTAGGCAGATTGCTGTTGTGTGCTTTCAGGTTTGTAGTCACTGCAGCTGCATCTCTTTGGTATGTTATTATGACAGTTTAATTGTTTTTCGCATATGTTTAATGATTGATTCATTTGCGGAATAGCCTTAAATGTGCAAATCACCTTTGGGGTAACAGGGAGTATGCAGGGGAACCTTTACAGGGGCTGCAGATAATAAAGAGGGGGGAGATGTTGGGTATTGGGCAGGTGGTGCCTGCATGCACCAGCAGTGGAGTCATGGAGGTCATGGGTATCTGATAGGGGTGGTCACCTGTACCACTATATAGGGTTTGTGGCGCGGCATTAAACTGGTACTTTCGGCGTTACACACTGTGTGTTCTGGTTAGCATTTGGGCTGCTGTGCTAACAGATGTGTCTGGGGTTATCTTGTTTTAAAATGGAAGGGCTTGTAAGGAGCAGAGGGATGTGAGGTATTTCTAGTCCGCTTCATGCTCCCGATTCCAGAACCCTTCCAATTGTGAGGAAACAGAAGTGCTGAGCTGTGTGCGTGTTCCATGGTGCAGAGTCCAGTGACAGTTGGTGCCCGGCGTCTGTGCAGGGCAGCACCGAGGTTGTTAGAAGCATAGGAATCTGCCAGAGAGGAATCTGATGTGAAGGTACTAAAGGTAAAAGGCAGCATTTCTATCAGTACTGGAGGAGGGTAGGAAACTTTGTCCTTAAGTGCTGTTTTTGTTCCCTTTGTCATGCAGTCAATCCAGCAACTAACTTGAGAACCCGACTTCTCCTCTCTTTAGTTTAGATTTGGGGAAATTCCCTGGGAAAAAAAAAAAAAAAAAAAAAAAAAAAAAAAAAAAAAAATTCCTCGAAAATTCACTAGTGTCTGTGTGAGTAAAAGGTTCCAACTTTTATTGACTATCGGAAATGCTTAGCTCAGAAATGTGCAGCACTTTAATGAAAGAGTTCTGAATCACTTGAATTTGATCTTCTGTCTGGCCTGGTTGCAGGTTTTACTGCATTAGGTACCTTAAAAAAAAAAGCAACAAATCAAATCTAAAATACCAAAATATTTGATTTTTACATCAGAAAAGAAAAAAAAAAAATGAACCAACCCAAACCCTTGTTGTGGCTGAGCAGAACGTGCTGCAGCTCCATGCAGTGCTGAGTTACAGTATACAGGCACATGTGTGTGGATTTGTGTATTGATACGCACTGGCATGCTTTTGCTGTACAGGTAATAAAGACGGAGGATGGTTTTTGTGGATTCTGCAAAGGTGAAGAATCCTTGAAGACCAGAAATTCCAACTTACAGAATTTGACATAGGCAAAGTGAGGAGGAAAATTCTTCCTAACCTGTTATAATTAATTAATTCACGGATTCAGTGTTGGTTCGGCCTACAGGAGAAGTGAACTGCAAAGCTTTGAAGATCACTGTATTTACTGAGGTTGTCCAGGTGGTTGAGCTTGAAGACCTGCAGCGGTCAGACAAATGTGTTGGGGTTACTCACTGCTGTCACTCGTGGTGTTGAAGGAGGGGCTCCATTGGAGGGCTTGCAGCCGTGCAGCCCAGGGACTCCGTGCTGAGTCAGGGTGATGTTACTAGAGTTTGACCAGTGTTGAGGAGGGCAATGTTTTGAAACAACTGCTCCTGAGAGACTGATTGAATGAAGAGAACAAAGCTGGGAAGACGGGTGGGCATTCCTCATTCTTTTCTGCTTTTTGGTGTTTTGCTTAGGGTTCCTTTTCAAAAGAAGATTTCACTGATCAAGACTGTAGAAGACTTTCAGTCCAAGGAAGCACGAGCCAGCTCTTTGAGAAGCACAGGAAGAGCTGCACAGAGATCCTCGAGACCAGAACTGCTTCTGTGCGCTCGTCCAGCATGTCGATTAAAGGAAATGATTGCTATTTCTACTTCTATTCCACTTGTAAAAAGGTCTGCTTGGGTTTTTTCCTTCATTTTTTCTTTCTTTCAGTTCTGAAGTTAAGAGGAATGGGTAGAATAAGTAGAAGTATCACTGGTCTTCAGCAAACTTCATAACTAATTGCATTGTACAATAGAGCAACTCGCTAAAAATGAGCTCAAAGCATGGCCAGTTCTCAGGCTGTACTATTTCATTTTCCTCTCTTGGTTTCCATTGGGTTACAGGGAGACAACTGTCCCTTCAGGCACTGTGAAGCCGCTTTGGGCAATGAAACCATCTGCACGCTGTGGAAGGAGGGCCGCTGCTTCAGGAATGTCTGCAGGTTCAGGCACATGGAGATCAGTGTGAGTGTTGGCTCCTCAGAGTTTATCACCAAACCCACTTCTCATTTCTTTAGGTGGGCTGAATGTGCTTTTGCAGATTAGGTTCATTTGCTTTGAAATGATGATGGTTCCTACGGTTAAGAATAGGGGAGGAAGCAGAGGGAAGAGAGCTCAATGGCATTGGTATATCATAGCAGAATATTCTTGTAGTTGATACCAACAGTGTTCTATCAACAGATACTAAAGAACCACATCATTCAGACAAGCATTCTGCAAGGTGTGTTAGTTTAACCCCTTCTAAACTGGTGTCCTCACCCACAGAATGCTAGGAAAGCTCAGTGAGCCTGGTGCTCCCAGCCTGCGCACGCTTCAGAGTGGTGTTTGAGTGCTGCTTTGTGGCAGTCTGCTCACTGGCACCATCTGGAGCTCAGTCTCCCTTTGCAGATCTTAGGTCCACGTTATCATCAGCTCTTCTTCCTTTCTGTCTTCAGAAAAACGCAGCATGATTTCCTGCTACTGGGAGAACCAGCCAGGAGGCTGCCAGAAATCCAACTGTGCCTTCCATCACACCAAGGGACGTTACCTCAATGGGGTTTTCTTTCCACCAAGCCAAAGTGAGTTTGTCTTTTTTAGGTACGAAAGATTAACTCTATTACTCACAGGTGGGTATAGTGTCATAAAGAATGCCAGGTAACGTTCACTTGTGAGCTGATAGATAGGTTCAGAGCTGAACTTTGTGTGCTTCTGATACCTCAGTTTTATCTTGCATGCTCAGCTTCTCTCTGCTCCTGTGGCCTTTGCCTTGCAGGTTGTTCTCCTGCATTTAAGCTTTTTCTGGGTGTCAGGGAGATGAATGTTGTGTAGGGGGGGATTTCTTTGTTCACAGAGAAGCCATTTGGATGGGCAAGTGGAGACAGCATTTATCTGTGTGGGTTTTCAGCCTTGCCTGCCATCTTTGTGCAGTGGATAATCTGATTGAATTCCTACCGCATAACTGAAGAGACTGATTTTTTCTTTGCTTGTACAGACCAGCTTTCTAAGGAGGGAGAAGAAACAAAAACACCTGTCCAGCAAACAGCTGAAGAAAACCATCTTGGATTGCAGATAATTTCCACTACAAAATCTGATGCTGATACAAAACAAGGTATTCCAGGATTAATCAGAAGCACTTGCCAATTAACTCCAAAGCAATTCATTGTACAAACACAACAGAACATAGGGTTGCTGAATGGAATCAGCTATTTCCATGATCTTGTTCCTACCTTGTAACTTCATGTGCCTTTCAGATTAGGAAGGTAAACTCCTTTGTTTACATCATTAGAGCAAGACGAGGCCACAGCATGGAGTTTAAGTGCCTGTATGTGCATCTTTTCAACCACTGGTGAAAGCCACATTTGCTGATAGAGGAATCTAATGTCATATGGATGGGATAAACTAAGGGATAAAGCCTACTTTTAATATCCAGAAGGATGAAAGGAGGGCAGCAGACAGACATCAGGTCCATGGTGCTCTTAGCTGTGGGGAGAGCTGACAGGGTTTGTTCTGCATGCTTCTGAGCAGGAGGCAGTTTGCAGAGCTGTGGTCTTCAGCGTGTGCCTCTGTCCCTCAGTCTCATTTACTGCTCTGTGTTCCCAGATGACAGTTTGAATGCTGGAATAAAAACACTTGGATCAGAAGGACCTTCAGGAGCTCCTGCTCATCGGCTCAAATCTCAGATTGTTCGTGTGCCTAAGAAGGAGAATGTGCGGACACTGGTCAGCACTGTGATGCTGCCTGCAAAGCAGGGTAATGATGAGTACCTTTGCTTCCATTTGGTGGCTCCTAAGTGGAATGGATAAATTACAATTGGGACTTACCCTGAGTGCATTACAGTTGCAATATTATTTTGTGTCAGGGCTGTCAAAGTGGTGTCTTTTGGTTGTATTTGTTTTGGGTGGGAAATGGGCTCACAAGACAGTAATTCTGTTGGTTTCTGTCAAATAAGCACTTTGTTTTTCTTTGTTTTAGGGGAGGTGCCTGTGAGTCAACCGAATACTGCTGATAAACCTGGAAAACGGAAATCCTCTGTAGGTAAGGGCTGCTTGTGAGCTGCTGTTTGGCTGCCTCCAATGGCAGGGAGGGCACTGCTGAAGCAGGAGGGAGGAAAGTGTGTCGTGGGTCTGTGATGACTCCAAGTGGCACACAAGTGTAGCAGCTGAAAGGTGAATTTGAGAACATACACTTGGAGAAACCAAAGTTTGTGGTTGACTTGTAAAAATCTTTCTCCAAAGGAATTATCTTAGGAATGTTGTTGTTTTCTCTCTGTAGCTGATGTCAGTGGCCTTCCGCTGAAGCGCAGCCTGGTAGAAAGGCTGGAGAAGAAGATCGAGGTTGACAGAGCACCAAGGAGAGGTAAATGGTCATCGGTGTTTGCTGCACAGATTCTCTAGGCTTTCTGCTTATTCTTTCTCAGGAGCGTTGTTGTTGGGAACACGTATATTCTGTAATATTATGACAAATCTGGAAACTTGAGCTCTCGTTGGAATTTCTTGTAATCCTTATGCTTCTCCTTTCTTGATGATGACAGAGAAGGGTGCCAAGCCAGCAGGGGAGATCTGGAAGAAGAGACGACTGGAAGAAGAGAAGCAAAAAGGAGAAGAGGTTCTTACTGCGAAGAGATCTAAGGATAAGCGCAAGAAGAAGAGAATTTTCCCTCCACCTGAGCCTGGTAACGTGAAACTGGAAGAGCCACCGCGTAAAATCAAGCGATTGGAAGAAATGCATATTAAAAGCTTAGAAGAAATCAAGCAGGAGAAAGCTCTGCGGATGCAGCAGATCGCAAAGCCAGCAGGTAACGAGGTGTTTCACTGTCTGCTCTGCTGAAGTGCTTCCCCTGTCAAGCAAATGGAGTTTGCTTAGAATTGCCTGGGCTGTTTCTTACCAAATGCAAAGGCAGGAAGTGCCAGGATGTCCATCCATGTGTTTTTCCATTGAATCCGTGGTGTCTGCCTGCTTCATTCTGGAGAATTCATTCGCTGTGAGGTTTTGTAATTCAGTTTCTCCTGTACTTTCTTTCTGCCATGTTTTTGGTGTGGCATGTTCTGTGTGTTGACACCAAGGTTATCTTCATCTTTGGCGTGTTGCTTGTTTTAATATGTAAATGTGTTTGTAAAGCATGGATTGAGTTTTTAACATGGGGGCCAACCTCTGTCAGAAAGGTCAGGGGGGTGAGTTATTCATTGGGCAGGTGAGAGAGGCTTCGTGAAGAGACAGCATGTGAAGGAGGGAAGAGCTTGGATACTGTATGGACTGCGAGATGTCGCCTCTCTCGTGTTCTTTGTTATTGAATGTGAGGAAATAAGCACATGGAGGAAACGCTGGCACTCAGGTTTCTTTCTATGCTTGCAGTTGACCAAGTGATTTTCTTTTTCCTTGTTTTAAAGCACCTGGAAGAGAAGAGGAAAAGACTGTGGAATGGAGCAGGGCTGCTCCCAAAGCTGTCTCTGCACCCGCAGAGGTGAGTCCCTTCTGTAGATGGACACAGTGACACAATTTCTTCACATGTTCTTGTGTCTCACTGCTCACCATGTGCCACCATCATGAGTGCATTCCTACCTTCCTGCCTTTGGTGAAGAGCTGCAGCCATGTTTCACAATCCTGATACTTTCAATGGCTTTCCCAGACAGCTTTGCACTCCTCAAACTCAGAATTGATCTGATTGTATCTGGCAGTGAGGCAGTAACCCTGCTGGCACCAGGTACAACTTGTGAGGTTAAGGTGGGAGCACTGGATACAAAAAGGTCACGATGGCTTCGTGTTCAATAAAATCAGACTGTGGGTGGATGTTGTGTAGGGGAACAGGAATGACTTTCTGTTGCTCAAATAGAATGTGGTGTGTAAGAGCTCTAGCACTGTACTGATTTAAACGAGCACTGAAGAAGAGGAGCCTCCAGCTAAAAAAGCAGCTTTGGTAAGGAGGGGAAGAAGTGTCAGTGCTGTCCTGGTCAGGCTGATACTGAGATACAACTGCTGCAGAAAGTGTGGAGAACTGAAATGTTCTGCAGGTTTCCTTTCAAAGCAGTCACTGTGTGCAGGATGCTGGATGAATGGCAGTGTGCGCACAATGCTCTGCAGCCCTGTGATTCCTTTGTGGTGTGAACGAATTTGTCCATTAATGCTGCATTGTTAAAAAGACCTGAGGTGCTCTGCAGCCTTCACGTGGTTGTTAACATCCTTCAGGAGCCCCTTAGCCCCCGTGTTGGGTTCAGGATCAGCAGTGCTGAAGGAGAAGCACTGCAGAGGAAGGATCTCCTGAGCAATCTTTGTCTTTCTTTGACTTTGTCTTCCTTTCTTTGACTTTGTCTTCCTTCTTCCCAGACTGCTGCTCCAGCCCTGCCGGAGGTCAGCCTGCTCACCAAGGCTGTAGAAGATGACACTGAAAAGTTCATCTCGGAAATCTCAGGAGGGGAAATGGAAGCAGAAATTGACTTGGACCTGGAGAAGGATGAGGATGATTTCCTTCGTGAACTTTCTGAGATGACTGACTGTTGAACTGCGTAGTAGTTATTATAGTATGTTAAAAAAAAAAAACAAAAAACACAAACAAACAAACAAAAAACCAAAAAAACAACAAAACAACAACAACAAAAAAAAACCCTTTAATTTAATAAAAACCTTTTCTTTTTGGTTGGATACCCCAGGGTGATACTTTACTAAAGGAGGCTTCACAATAATGAGTCTTAAAGCACAGCTGAACTGGTAAAAGATTGGCAGACTGCATTCCATTGTCCTGAGTTTTCCTGCTGGTCAGAGTTGAGGCCCTGTGCATCCATTCCCTGATCCTGGTTGGCTCCTTTCAGCAGCAAGAGGATAAAGCAGTTCTGTGACAGCCCAGAAGGACGTCCATCTGTGTGCTGCAGTGCCTGGCAATTGATCTCCTGATTCAGTGACGCTCTGAAGGCTTCAACCTCAAGCTCCTTCCTTCCTCCTCCCTTGGCCATGCTCAGCGTTGGGTGCAGCTGGAAGCTTCTTCGGTGCTCCCATTTCTCGGGCAGTCCCCATGTCTAGCCTGGAGTTCTGCCAGCTCCTGAGTATTTTTGGTGTATGCTTTTGTTTATGACTTGAATCCTTTAAGGCAACTTAATGACAATGTGGGGGTGGGAGGGAGCAGAATTATTCTTTTGTTTTGGACCAAATGTGCCACCAAGGCGGGGGGTGCTCCCTGCCTTCCAGTTATCAGCAGTGATGCAGTAGCAGTGTGAGAAGCGGGAGCTGCACGCCACTGCTGCGTTATTCCCTCCTTTCCCTTTTTCTGGATTTCCAGTGCTGTTTGCTGGCAGAGCGCGATGCTGTGCTGATGATTTCTGGAAGCCAACACGTGTGCGCTTTGCTTGTCACAGTTCAGAGTGCAGCCATCCCAGCCCTGCTGTGGGCACAGTGCAGCCCTGGCCCTGCTGGAGGACGTCGTGGTGACTCTGTGCTTCAGCAGGGTATTGAGTGGTTTTCTGCTGCCTCTGGGTGGGACTGTGCCCATGTCGTGTCTGCCACTGTTACTGTAAATATTTTATGTTTTCCTTTTGTATTTGCCTTCTATTTAATATATTGTATGAATGCAGACAGGCTCCTCTGTTTATGCTGGCGGCTCTCAGCTGTGTTTTTAAATAAACCTGGCACAGGACAGCAGTGCTGTACGTCTGCCTGCAGCTCTTGGAGGGAGCAGGAGGGGAGCCAGGAGTGCTGCTCCAGCAACATCCTGGTGCTGCTGCCACCAGGGTTACTGCTGTGCTGCTGTTATGAGCTCCATGGAAGAGATGAGCTCCAGCACTGCCTCCTCACACTTATTTGGTTCTGAAGCCTTCAGTTGCTATTGGCCGTGGCAC
The DNA here is from genome assembly GCF_054131305.1 of Coturnix japonica. Classification (NCBI taxonomy): domain Eukaryota; kingdom Metazoa; phylum Chordata; class Aves; order Galliformes; family Phasianidae; genus Coturnix; species Coturnix japonica. Next base: position 7,541,347 of record NC_140687.1, on the reverse strand, counting down.
ATTCCATGCAGTGTGAATCTCTCTAACAGACATAACTGTATCAGTGGAATTGTGGGGGCTGGGAGGGAGGACACAGTGCTGCTGAGAGCAGGGCCAGGCAGCCCAGCATGCTCAGCACCACAGCCAGGTGAGGCTGGCAGTTCAGTTACAGGTGTGTGTGCAGCTGGTCACCACTCAGCCTCCCCCATTGCAGCTCCCCGTGTCCCACAGTTCCCCCATCCCCGTTCACCCGCTGTCCCATTGTCACCCTGCCACACCACTGCTGTGTGCACTAAACCTTTATTGCCCCCCGAAGAGGTCCTCATTGTACACCACCTGCGCCCGCTTGTCGCGGTGTGAGCCCTTGGCACTGTTCTTTACGGCTGTTGGGGCACAGGATGGGGGCAGGGACTCAGCACTGCTGGCACCCCCACACCGTCCCTGTGCCCCCCCAGTGCCCCCCAGCTCACCCAGGGATCCCCAGAGCCTGGTCAGCTGATTCCATCTTCTTGTAGGTGACAAAGGCACAGCTGTGGGGGGGTGAGGTCAGCACAGCTTCCACCCCATTCAGCACCACCCCACAACAGATGCACCCATACATCACTGACTCACCTACAGCTTTGCCCACGCCCCCTGCCCCTCTGCCCATCCTGCTCTCGCCTCCCCCGCTCCTCAGGCTCCGGCTCCTGCTCCCAGTCCAAGCGGCTGTCGCGCTCTCCCCTCTCAGGGGGGTCCCCACGTCCCCCGCCAGCTTCAGGGTCCCGCAGGTGCTTGCTGGTGCAGACGAAGCTGGTTTGAAAAAATTGCGGGGGCGGAGGGGGGGTGAGCAAAATAAACACAGAGTGAGGGCACAAATATGGGGGAGAGAACAAAATAAAGGGATAGGAACCACAAATAATGAGGTGGGGGCAATAAAGAACTGGGGGGTGGGGGGGGATGGCACTCACTTCTCATCGGGGTACCATCCCGTTCTCTGCCATCCACGATGTTGTGGGAAGCTGTGGAGGAACTGCTCAAATGTATTCTCTCTAAGACAGGGGAGCAGGTATCTCCTAAATGCATATCCGAGCTGGTAAAATGGGCTCATATGAATGGATACCTTCAGGAGGTGGCACTGATGTTCACTGTAGCCGAATGTCGAGAAATAGTCGACCATATGTAGGACTTTGTTATCTCCAAAAATAAGGAATACAAAATAAATACACTGAAGAATATGCAATCCGAGCGGCAGTTCGCTGCTGCTGTGGTACAAGCTCTATCCGGACCTAGTGCTCAGTCAAGGTCAGAGCTTGACTCCCTGTTACCAGGAGGTTCGTACTCTGTTTGCTCATCAGCCTCACAAGTCAGGGCTGCCACAGAAGCCCCGAATAATCCCCCGTCCTCGACCTCTTCAACGTCTCTGGCAGATCCGGTTTTGGCTGGTGAGGAAGGTGCGGTGGGGGGGGGCTGAGGGGTGTGCAGAGCAGCAAGAAGCTCCTGAGAGTGAAAGCGACTCGGATAATGGTGGGAATGAGAAAGCGTTGGAGGAACATAATAAAACATTAACTGAGGAGCTGCAGGACTTAGAACTGCGTACGAAGGAGGCATCAGTCTCTTTGAGCGTTTCACCGATGTCTTTACAGCCCCTGTCTATGCGATTCCCCCCACATGTAGCGATCCTCCACCTTTGCGTTGGTCTGGAGTCATTAGAGACATGATATTGGAGGGACCGTGTCAAGCTGTGTTTCAGCTCGCTTGCCCGCTGATAGACGATCAGCAGGGAGCTGCTCGGTGGGAAGTGCATCATTGGAAATTGTTACAGCAGGCTGGTAAGACTGTGACTGACTATGGGAAACGATCTGAAGCTTCTAAGCAAATCATTCAATGGATTTTCACTGAGGATACTCATATGACACTAGACACTTCTAATCTTGTGCGGTTGTTACTAACACCACCAGAATACGTTGTTGGTCTCATCTCAAGGCAGAAAATAGCATCCAGCCTTTATAATAACCGTGTTTGTGTGTTTCTTTCCTAGTGGAATTGCTTTGTAACTTGCAGTGTTATAAATAATATTAGTAATGGTTTGACATAGTGTGTGATTTTCAGTGTTACCAATGCAGTCTCAAGAATTAGAATTTTAGGCATTATCCATAGATCAAATGTGTGTTAAAGAAAGGATTTGATGTAATCAGTGCTGTAATCTATGGGAATAGCTCTTTTAGTATGTTAGTACTGCTCACTCATGATGTTATTAGCCTATTAATTAGCTTTTCTTAATTTGCAAAGACAAAACCTGGAAAGGAATCCCAGGCAAAGGGATGACCCTGTATTGTAGAATGGATACGTCTCTTACACCCAACTAATTGGGATTTTAAAAATATGACCATGCATCACTTGAGACAAAAGTGCATACTAATAGAACTAAATTTGATAGTTTATTCTGTTTTCCAGGCAGCTGTTCCACTTGGGCTCTGTATCACGCACTGGCCATGCGGATATGGTGTACAACTGGAAGAAATCCTTCAGACCCTGAATGCAGGAGAGAGTCTGTGATGGGTGAGAGAGGAAAGGTGCACTTTGAAGCAGGGAAGGCCCTGCTGGCACCGCCTGTCGCAACCACCACCAACACGGTTTGCTGTTTCTCAAGGGTCAATAAGTAATAATGCCCCTAGTGATACTCCAGCACATTTGTCCTCTAAAACTGGTTCTATCTGACATGCAACTTCATAAAGTTCAATTATCAATTATTAGCTCAAAGGCATGGTTATGAGCATCCTAAAAGCATTTGTTGCACAATAGTTAGTGGCCATTAAAAATCAATATATCAGAGTATATGAAAGTTGAAGACTTTTCCTAACTAGTGACATGTGAACACAATGGGACCCTCATGGATTTATTTCCAGGTTGCAGAAACTTAGGTTGCAGAGCAAACGAGTTTGTTCTTTTTAGTAGGTTTAACAGTAATGTTGTTATTCTGTGTTTGACTTGTCTCTTTTTTCACATCTAGAGAATTGTCAATCGAGGCCTTGATTGAGTTATAATGGTTATGTTATTAATATAAGTAGTGTTGTTATTCTATAGGCAGTAGATTGCTAATTAATAAAAAAGAGGGGGTCGCCGCGCTCCGACCCTGCAGAGCTCCACTCCATGCGGTACTTGGAAATAGGGATGACGGAATCCGGCCCCGAGCAGCCCTGGTTCTTTGAAGTGGGGTACGTGGATGGCGAAATCTTCGTGCACTACAACAGCTCTGGTCGGAGCTACGTGCCCTGCACCGAGTGGATGAAGGCACCTGGAGCTGTGGATCCCGAGTACTGGGACAGGAACACCCAGAGAGCACTGAGCAATGTATCAATATCATTGCCTTCGACAAAGACACGATGATGTTTACTGCAGCGGTTCCAGAGGCAGTTCCTACCAAGAGAGTGTGGGAGGAACCTGGTTATGCTGAGAGACGGAAACATTACCTGGAGCAAACCTGTGTGCAGTGGCTGCAGAGACATGTAGAGAACGGGAAGGCAGAGCTGGGGAGGACAGGTGAGGGGGGGCCTGTGGTGTGAGACTGCAGGTGGGGCGGGGGCTCAGTGTGGGGAGCTCAGCCCGGCCCTCACTGCCGCCCACCTTCAGAGCAACCCGAGGTGTGAGTGTGGGGGAAGAAGGCCGACGGGATCCTGACCTTGTCCTGCCACGCTCACGGCTTCTACCCACAGCCTATCGCCGTCAGTTGGATGAAGGACAGCATGGTGCTGGGCCAGGACACCCACTCGGGGGGCATCGTGCCCAACAGCTACGGCACCTACCACACCTTGGTCACCATCGACGCGGTGCCTGGGGACGGGGACAAGTACCAGTGCTGTGTGGAGCACGCCAGCCTGCCCCAACCCAGCCTCTACTCATAGGGTGAGTGAGGGGATGTGGGGCTGGGGGGCTCTGGGCTGCCCCTTCCCCTGCTGACAGCTCTGTATTCCCCCAGAGCGGTCACAGTCCAGCGTGGTGCCCAACGTGGTGGGGGTGGTTGTCGCCGTTGTGGCCATTGCCATCATGGCTGGCGTTGGATTCATCATCTACAGACGCCATGCAGGTAAAAGTGGAGGGGTGTAGGAGGACAGTGGGGGCTGTGGGGGGATTTGAGGCTCCCTCAGGAGCCCTCAGCCTGGCTGTGATGTGAACCTGTGCTGATGCATCTCTCTGTCTGCAGGGAAGAAGGAGAAAGGCTACAACACGGCGCCCAGTGAGTGATGAGGGCAGCGCTGTCCCCCACCTCTGCCCAGTGCCAGGGCAGCATTGAGGTCCCCGATTTCTCCCAGGGTTCCCCTTCCTGGTGCTCAAAGCTGCTCCATGCCCCACAGCATGAACAGGGCTGGGGCTCATGGCTGTGAGAGTCCTTCCTTGTTTTCTGGCTCCAAGCTTGCTTCCTGAGGTGTTTCTTGTGAGAAGACTCTCAATGATTTATTGAAGTGGCAAGTAATGGGTGCTACTGTGTGACAATCAATATCAATTTTTGGGTATTTGAATATTTGAAAGCACCTTCCTTCAGAGCTGTTTGCCTCCAGAAGAGTGCTCAGGACTGTTTATGAGTGGAAGATCTGGCCCGGGACTAAATAGCTCCAGCTTGGTGTGGGAAAACTGGGTAATGAAGCCATCATGCCCTGTGAAAAACAGGATGCGGATGGGTATCCCTGCTCCCTCTTATCTGCTGGCAAGGCTCAGAAGATGGGAACAAAGGAATTTCTGCTAAGATCCCAGAGCCAGAAGCTTCCATTCCAAGGAGTGCTGACTCAACTACTTTGGATTCGAGCTGTCACTCCAAAGACTTGACCACTTTGGACATATAAATAAGTTGGTGCTACCATTGGAAATTGTCATCGTGGTCACCATTAACAGAACAACGCCTGACGACCCTCCACGACTGAAGACCAATGACTGAACTACAAACCTCGATGGATCCATGGTGGTGAATATCTCCCTCTTGCTTCCTACAGAGACTCCTTGCTTCTATTTCATATTTTTACTGCATTCCCTTCCCCATCACCCTACACCATAATAGCGTCCGTCCTCCCCTTCCCCATCTCCCTGATAAAGTCTTGTAATAAACTGGTCGGACCAATGTTTGAACCGTTGTTTCTTAATCCCGCACCAGGTATACGTATATCAAAGAACCTTGCCTCCCTCCTACAAACTGGGCTGAGACAATGGCTCTTCTTACCTTACAGGCCAGGAAGGTGGAACCAGCAACTCGAGCACAGCTGCGGTGTGGGGCTGGGGGTTGGAAGGGGTCCCTGTGCTCCTTGTGCTCCTTGTGGTGCTGCACCAGGGCTGGGCTGGGACTCTGCAGGGAGCTGAGGGTTGGGATGTGAACGTGGCCCTATGGGACACCATCTCTTCTTCTTCACACAGGAAGTAACCAAACCGTCTGAGTGCTGTGCTTCAGCCTGCAAGGGGCCAACTGGCCACACGAGCATTTGGGGTCGGTGATGAACACAGCCCCATCCCCTCTACCTCTCACATCTCCCTCTGCTTCCTATGCTGTTATGCCTTTCCTGTGCTGCTTCTTGTGAAATAAAGTGTTGGGCTGTTCTGTGCTCAGCCTGCCTGCATTCTGCTCTGTGCCATGCTTGGCTTTGGGGTGGATGAGGGGACTTCTCCTCATCCCTCCTCCCCCCACCCCACACTCTTTGCCCATTGCTCCATTTCACACTGCTGCTCTCCTCCTCCCCTTTGCACTCCCTGTGCTATCTGCACCGCTTTGGCATGAAGACATGACTGGAAAGTTCATCCAGTATTGGGCTGAGCTGTGCTTCCCCCCCCATAACCCACAGTGCTGCCACAGCCACATTCTGAGGGCAGACACCCAGCTTCCATAACCAACCATGCACTGAGGCTGAGCTGCCCACACCCCCCATCCCAACCTGCTCCTCTACAAAACATCTCCACTTTATTCCATACCAATCCCAGAGCATCCCACTCTTCCCATCCTGCAGCGGGGAGCGGAGACAGCCACAGCTCCCCATGTTCCATCGCATCCAACTCCAGCTGCCCTGTGGTCCTCAGTGCTGCAGCAGCCGGCTGTAGGATCCACTGTGGGTCCTCAGTTCGGTGGGTGTCCCCATCTCAGCCATGGTGTCATGCTCCAGCACCACAACATGGTCTGCCTTCTCCAGCATCTGGGGTTGATGGCGGATGAGCAGCATTGACTGGTCCCCCCTGCTGGGCATTGGGTAGGTTTGTGGCGTGGCATTAAACTGGAACATTCGGTGTTACACACTGTGTGTGAGTCCCGTCTGATCCCATGTGCGGAGGCACGGTACTTTCACACAGCAGCCTTGATTTGTCGCCGGATCGGGAGGCGACAGCCTTCATGTCAGAAATGTGGACAAATGCTTCTGTTGTCTGAACCGTCTCTTGGCCCTCAGCACAATGATGCGCTGCCTTTCCAACCCTTCACAGCACTGCTAGGTGCCAAGTGCTGTGCTTTAAGTCTGTTGTACGATGAGTGGCAGCAGAGACTTTCCAAGGGAAATGCTTCATGCTGTAGATAAACAACAACAACAAATACAGCTGGGTTAATGTGGTCGTCTTCCTGTGGCATATTAGTTGAAGCAAAAAAGAGAATCCCCATCCCTTCTGGCTGGTGCTCTTGGCCACCCCCAGGATGGGCTGAAATGCTCTTCCAGGTCCTTTCCTTTCAGCCTTTGCTGCAGAGGGTCCCCACAGATTCCATTCCAAGATCTCCCAAAGCCTCCCTGTTTCCTACAGCTGTAGGAACTGATCCTAAAACAGCTGGGCTCTGTTTCCAGCCTGTGGGACCCCAGGCGTTCCTCACACCATCTTCTGCAAAGCCAGAGCTGCCCACAGTCCCCCACAGCCACTCTTTCCACTGCATACATCAGGGTGCGGATGCAGCGCGCTGAGTCCCGGATGTCCCAAACTTTGATGTACGACATGGTGAACACCAACCCCGTGTGGCTGCAGTATTTGATGGAAACAACATTATTTGGGTGGTTGCTGAGAGCAGACCACCCATCAGCACCAGAGGTGCTCCTAAAGGGCAAAGAGAAGGTTGTCCTTGCACTTGGACAAACTCAGGAGCACATTCACCCCGAGGCTGAGCTCTGCACAGCAGTGACTTGGCTTCTGGGGCAGAGAACTCTGCTCACACAGGACCCAGCACTGCAGAGATACAGCCAAGAGTGGGGAACGCCTGCACGTATTTCCCTGGAAGATGCTTGCAAGAAAAACACACTGACAGTGCCCAGTGTTGCTCACCCCAGCATTACAGTCCTGCTGGAGAGCCAGGGATGCGACAGGACATGCTGACAAGAGATGGCACAGAGTGTGTGATGAGGACCTCAATCTGCTAATTAAGCGGATGATGCGGAGAGGTCTGGCTGACGGAGCTTCTCACTGTGTGAGTCGGTCAGCATTAGAGAAAGACAGCATGGAGTTCTGTGAGCTTTTGCAGGGGACAAAGAGGCGCAGAAGCTGCTACCCACCCTTGGTGCTCTTAGTTAACTGAATTGGCCAAGGAGGAGCGGGAGTTATGGCTAACCTGTTTCCTGCAGGGGTGAACCCCAGAGGTTTGAGACCAAATGAGGTTTGCCAGATGAATGTCACAGACTTCCCAGAGTTTGGGTGTTTCCGTCACTTGCATGTCACAACTGACACATGCAGTGGTTTTCTCTGGGCTGTGGCACAATCTGGACAGACCGCCATGCATTACATAAAAGCGTTGTGCATGGCCATCGCTGTCATGGGTGCACCTCATGAGTTAAAGACTGACAATGACCCAGCATATAGAAATGCATGTTTTGGATGCTGGTGCACAGCTTGGGGCATTAAGCATACCTTCGGTATTCCTGGCAGCAGCACCTGTCAGGCTATTATGGAGTGTGCACATCAGACCTTGAAGGGGCGTCTTTGTGTGCTTAAAGAGGGGCGAGGGCTGGAGGGGCCTGAGCTGTGCCCACACGCTCTCCTCCTGCGTAAGAGAATCGGATGGGAGACCATCAGCTGACCGAATGGTCACCAATAGGTCAGGTCCTGATCAGACCTGATGGAGGGCCATGGCTCCCAGACCCTATGCCACTCCTTGTCAAGGGCAGGAAACACGTCTGTGTCGGGACCCCAAGTGGGCCCTGCTGGCTGCCGGCACGTTGGGTTAAGCCGGCACCAAATGACGAGCCATCCTGAGCACCGTGAGGATCTGAACATCTCAGCACCGGTTTTGGTCAACGTCTCCTTGGTTAATGTCTCCAGTGCAGCCAGTGATTTGACGTCAGCACTGGGCAGCGGGTGCTGGTAACGGCACATGAGACAGCGTTGCTCCCAATGTGCCTGAAGGTCCGAACCGGGAATCCAGCCTTCATGCCGGACTGATAGTTCGTGAGCGGGGGAGACCTTGTTCCTGGATAATCCCCCAGTGGTGGATATTCAGAACGATTCTGCACAGCCAATATGTTTTTGTCTTCTTATTTGGTTATGGAGTGTGACATTATAATGCACACTGGACAGAACTGGATTGCCACGAAGATTCTGTACAATAGTGTTACATTGAACTTGGAGAAGTTGTAACTCCATTGTGTACTGTGCTGTTATCTTGAACTTGAATGCACTGTTCTCTACAAGTTGACTAAGTGTTGCCATACAGCATTTCACAATTTTTAGGCAGATTGCTGTTGTGTGCTTTCAGGTTTGTAGTCACTGCAGCTGCATCTCTTTGGTATGTTATTATGACAGTTTCATTGTTTTTCGCATATGTTTAATGATTGATTCATTTGCGGAATAGCCTTAAATGTGCAAATCACCTTTGGGGTAACAGGGAGTATGCAGGGGAACCTTTACAGGGGCTGCAGATAATAAAGAGGGGGGAGATGTTGGGTATTGGGCAGGTGGTGCCTGCGTGCACCAGCAGTGGAGTCATGGAAGTCACGGGTATCTGATAGGGGCGGTCACCTGCACCATTAAATAGGGTTTGTGGCACGGCATTAAACTGGTACTTTCAGTGTTACACACTGTGTGTTCTGGTTAGCATTTGGGCTGCTGTGCTAACAGATGTGTCTGGGCTTATCTTGTTTTAAAATGGAAGGGCTCGTAAGGAGCAGAGGGATGTGAGGTATTTCTAGTCCGCTTCATGCTCCCGATTCCAGAACCCTTCCAATTGTGAGGAAACAGAAGTGCTGAGCTGTGTGCGTGTTCCACGGTGCAGAGTCCAGTGACAGTTGGTGCCCGGTGTCTGTGCTGAGCAGCATTGAGGTCTTTAGGAACGTAGGAATCTGCCAATCCATTGTGAAGGTACTAAAGGTAAAAAGGCAGCATTTCTATCAGTATTGGAGGAGGGAAAGGAACTTTGTCCTTAAGTGCTGTTTTTGTTCCCTTTGTCATGCAGTCAATCCAGCAACTAACTTGAGAACCCGACTTCTCCTCTCTTTAGTTTAGATTTGGGGAAATTCCCTGAAAAAAAAAAAAAAAAAAAAAAAAAATTTCCTCGAAAATTCACTAGTGTCTGTGTGAGTAAAAGGTTCCAACCTTTATTGACTATCGGAAATGCTTAGCTCAGAAATGTGCAGCACTTTAATGAAAGAGTTCTGAATCACTTGAATTTGATCTTCTGTCTGGCCTGGTTGCAGGTTTTACTGCATTTGGTACCTTAAAAAATACAACAACAAAACAAATCTAAAATATCAAAATATTTGATTTTTACATCAGAAAAGAAAAAAAAAAATGAACCAACCCAAACCCTTGTTGTGGCTGAGCAGATCGTGCTGCAGCTCCATGCAGTGCTGAGTTACAGTATACAGGCACATGTGTGTGGATCTGTGTATTGATACGCACTGTCATGCTTTTGCTGTACAGGTAATAAAGACGGAGGATGGTTTTTGTGGATTCTTCAAAGGTGAAAAATCCTTGAAGACCAGAAATTCCAACTTACAGAATTTGACATAGGCAAAGTGAGGAGGAAAATTCTTCCTAACCTGTTATAATTAATTAATTCACGGATTCAGTGTTGGTTCGGCCTACAGGAGAAGTGAACTGCAAAGCTTTGAAGATCACTGTATTTGCTGAGGTTGTCCAGGTGGTTGAGCTTGAAGACCTGCAGCGGTCAGACAAATGTGTTGGGGTTACTCACTGCTGTCACTTGTGGTGTTGAAGGAGAGGCTCCATTGGAGGGCTTGCAGCCGTGCAGCCCAGGGACTCCGTGCTGAGTCAGGGTGATGTTACTAGAGTTTGACCAGTGTTGAGGAGGGCAATGTTTTGAAACAACTGCTCCTGAGAGACTGATTGAATGAAGAGAACAAAGCTGGGAAGACGGGTGGGCATTCCTCATTCTTTTCTGCTTTTTGGTGTTTTGCTTAGGGTTCCTTTTCAAAAGAAGATTTCACTGATCAAGACTGTAGAAGACTTTCAGTCCAAGGAAGCACGAACCAGCTCTTTGAGAAGCACAGGAAGAGCTGCACAGAGATCCTCGAGACCAGAACTGCTTCTGTGCGCTCGTCCAGCATGTCGATTAAAGGAAATGATTGCTATTTCTACTTCTATTCCACTTGTAAAAAGGTCTGCTTGGGTTTTTTCCTTCATTTTTTCTTTCTTTCAGTTCTGAAGTTAAGAGGAATGGGTAGAATAAGTAGAAGTATTACTGGTCTTCAGCAAACTTCATAACTAATTGCATTGTACAATAGAGCAACTCGCTAAAAATAAGCTCAAAGCATGGCCAGTTCTCAGGCTGTACTATTTCATTTTCCTCTCTTGGTTTCCATTGGGTTACAGGGAGACAACTGTCCCTTCAGGCACTGTGAAGCCGCTTTGGGCAATGAAACCATCTGCACGCTGTGGAAGGAGGGCCGCTGCTTCAGGAATGTCTGCAGGTTCAGGCACATGGAGATCACTGTGAGTGTTGGCTCCTCAGAGTTTATCACCAAACCCACTTCTCATTTCTTTAGGTGGGCTGAATGTGCTTTTGCAGATTAGGTTCATTTGCTTTGAAATGATGATGGTTCCTACGGTTAAGAATAGGGGAGGAAGCAGAGGGAAGAGAGCTCAATGGCATTGGTATATCATAGCAGAATATTCTTGTAGTTGATACCAACAGTGTTCTATCAACAGATACTAAAGAACCACATCAATCAGACAAGCATTCTGCAAGGTGTGTTAGTTTAACCCCTTTAACCCTAAACTGGTGTCCTCACCCACAGAATGCTAGGAAAGCTCAGTGAGCCTGGTGCTCCCAGCCTGCGCACTCTTCAGAGTGGTGTTTGAGTGCTGCTTTGTGGCAGTCTGCTCACTGGCACCATCTGGAGCTCAGTCTCCCTTTGCAGATCTTAGGTCCATGTTACCATCAGCTCTTCTTCCTTTCTGTCTTCAGAAAAAACGCAGCATGATTTCCTGCTACTGGGAGAACCAGCCAGGAGGCTGCCAGAAATCCAACTGTGCCTTCCATCACACCAAGGGACGTTACCTCAATGGGGTTTTCTTTCCACCAAGCCAAAGTGAGTTTGTCTTTTTTAGGTACAAAAGATTAACTCTATTACTCACAGGTGGGTATAGTGTCATAAAGAATGCCAGGTAACGTTCACTTGTGAGCTGATAGGTTCAGAGCTGAACTTTGTGCGCTTCTGATACCTCAGTTTTATCTTCCATGCTCAGCTTCTCTCTGCTCCTGTGGCCTTTGCCTTGCAGGTTGTTCTCCTGCATTTAAGCTTTTTCTGGGTGTCAGGGAGATGAATGTTGTGTAGGGGGGGATTTCTTTGTTCACAGAGAAGCCATTTGGATGGGCAAGTGGAGACTCAGCATTTATCTGTGTGGGTTTTCAGCCTTGCCTGCCATCTTTGTGCAGTGGATAATCTGATTGAATTCCTACCGCATAACTGAAGAGACTGATTTTTTCTTTGCTTGTACAGACCAGCTTTCTAAGGAGGGAGAAGAAACAAAAACACCTGTCCAGCAACCAGCTGAAGAAAACCATCTTGGATTGCAGATAATTTCCACTACAAAATCTGATGCTGATACAAAACAAGGTATTCCAGGATTAATCAGAAGCACTTGCCAATTAACTCCAAAGTAATTCATTGTACAAACACAACAGAACATAGGGTTGCTGAATGGAATCAGCTATTTCCATGATCTTGTTACCTACCTTGTAACTTCATGTGCCTTTCAGATTAGGAAGGTAAACTCCTTTGTTTACATCATTAGAGCAAGACGAGGCCACAGCATGGAGTTTAAGTGCCTGTATGTGCATCTTTTCAACCAGTGGTGAAAGCCACATTTGCTGATAGAGGAATCTAATGTCATATGGATGGGATAAACTAAGGGATAAAGCCTACTTTTAATATCCAGAAGGATGAAAGGAGGGCAGCAGACAGACATCAGGTCCATGGTGCTCTTAGCTGTGGGGAGAGCTGACAGGGTTTCTTCTGCATGCTTCTGAGCAGGAGGCAGTTTGCAGAGCTGTGGTCCTCAGCGTGTGCCTCTGTCCCTCGGTCTCATTTACTGCTCTGTGTTCCCAGATGACAGTTTGAATGCTGGAATAAAAACACTTGGATCAGAAGGACCTTCAGGAGCTCCTGCTCATCGGCTCAAATCTCAGATTGTTCGTGTGCCTAAGAAGGAGAATGTGCGGACACTGGTCAGCACTGTGACGCTGCCTGCAAAGTAGGGTAATGATGAGTACCTTTGCTTCCATTTGGTGGCTCCTAAGTGGAATGGAGAAATTACAATTGGGACTTACCCTGAGTGCATTACAGTTGCAATATTATTTTGTGTCAGGGCTGTCAAAGTGTTGTCTTTTGATTGTTTTTGTTTTGGGTGGGAAATGGGCTCACAAGACAGTAATTCTGTTAGTTTCTGTCAAATAAGCACTTTGTTTTTCTTTGTTTTAGGGGAGGTGCCTGTGAGTCAACTGAATACTGCTGATAAACCTGGAAAACGGAAATCCTCTGTAGGTAAGGGCTGCTTGTGAGCTGCTGTTTGGCTGCCTCCACGTAAATGGGAGGGCACTGCTGAAGCAGGAGGGAGGAAAGTGTGTCGTGGGTCTGTGATGACTCCAAGTGGCACACAAGTGTAGCAGCTGAAAGGTGAATTTGAGAACATACACTTGGAGAAACCAAAGTTTGTGGTTGACTTGTAAAAATCTTTCTCCAAAGGAATTATCTTAGGAATGTTGCTGTTTTCTCTCTGTAGCTGATGTCAGTGGCCTTCCGCTGAAGCGCAGCCTAGCAGAAAGGCTGGGGAAGAAGATCGAGGTTGACAGAGCACCAAGGAGAGGTAAATGGTCATCGGTGTTTGCTGCACAGATTCTCTAGGCTTTCTGCTTATTCTTTCTCAGGAGCGTTGTTGTTGGGAACACGTATATTCTGTAATATTATGACAAATCTGGAAACTTGAGCTCTCGTTGGAATTTCTTGTAATCCTTATGCTTCTCCTTTCTTGATGATGACAGAGAAGGGTGCCAAGCCAGCAGGGGAGATCTGGAAGAAGAGACGACTGGAAGAAGAGAAGCAAAAAGTAGAAGAGGTTCTTACTGAGAAGAGATCTAAGGATAAGCGCAAGAAGAAGAGAATTTTCCCTCCACCTGAGCCTGGTAACGTGAAACTGGAAGAGCCACCGCGTAAAATCAAGCGATTGGAAGAAATGCATATTAAAAGCTTAGAAGAAATCAAGCAGGAGAAAGCCCTGCGGATGCAGCAGATCGCAAAGCCAGCAGGTAACGAGGTGTTTCACTGTCTGCTCTGCTGAAGTGCTTCCCCTGTCAAGCAAATGGAGTTTGCTTAGAATTGCCTGGGCTGTTTCTTACCAAATGCAAAGGCAGGAAGTGCCAGGATGTCCATCCATGTGTTTTTCCATTGAATCCGTGGTGTCTGCCTGCTTCATTCTGGAGAATTCATTCGCTGTGAGGTTTTGTAATTCAGTTTCTCCTGTACTTTCTTTCTGCCATGTTTTTGGTGTGGCATGTTCTGTGTGTTGACACCAAGGTTATCTTCATCTTTGGCGTGTTGCTTGTTTTAATATGTAAATGTGTTTGTAAAGCATGGATTGAGTTTTTAACATGGGGGCCAACCTCTGTCAGAAAGGTCAGGGGGGTGAGTTATTCATTGGGGAGGTGAGAGAGGCTTTGTGAAGAGACAGCATGTGAAGGAGGGAAGAGCTTGGATACTGTATGGACTGCGAGATGTCGCCTCTCTCGTGTTCTTTGTTATTGAATGTGAGGAAATAAGCACATGGAGGAAACACTGGCACTCAGGTTTCTTTCTATGCTTGCTGTTGACCAAGTGATTTTCTTTTTCCTTGTTTTAAAGCACCTGGAAGAGAAGAGGAAAAGACTGTGGAATGGAGCAGGGCTGCTCCCAAAGCTGTCTCTGCACCCGCAGAGGTGAGTCCCTTCTGTAGATGGACACAGTGACACAATTTCTTCACATGTTCTCATGTCTCACTGCTCACCATGTGCCACCATCATGAGTGCATTCCTACCTTCCTGCCTTTGGTGAAGAGCTGCAGCCATGTTTCACAATCCTGGTACTTTCAATGGCTTTCCCAGACAGCTTTGCACTCCTCAAACTCAGAATTGATCTGATTGTATCTGGCAGTGAGGCAGTAACCCTGCTGGCACCAGGTACAACTTGTGAGGTTAAGGTGGGAGCACTGGATACAAAAAGGTCACGATGGCTTCGTGTTCAATGAAATCAGACTGTGGGTGGATGTTGTGTAGGGGAACAGGAATGACTTTCTGTTGCTCAAATAGAATGTGGTGTGTAACAGCTCTAGCACTGTACTGATTTAAACGAGCACTGAAGAAGAGGAGCCTCCAGCTAAAAAAGCAGCTTTGGTAAGGAGGGGAAGAAGTGTCAGTGCTGTCCTGGTCAGGCTGATACTGAGATACAACTGCTGCAGAAAGTGTGGAGAACTGAAATGTTCTGCAGGTTTCCTTTCAAAGCAGTCGCTTTGTGCAGGATGCTGGATGAATGGCAGTGTGCGCACAATGCTCTGCAGCCCTGTGATTCCTTTGTGGTGTGAAGGAATTTGTCCATTAATGCTGCATTGTTAAAAAGACCTGAGGTGCTCTGCAGCCTTCACGTGGTTGTTAACATCCTTCAGGAGCCCCTTAGCCCCCGTGTTGGGTTCAGGATCAGCAGTGCTGAAGGAGAAGCACTGCAGAGGAAGGATCTCCTGAGCAATCTTTGTCTTTCTTTGACTTTGTCTTCATTTCTTTGACTTTGTCTTCCTTCTTCCCAGACTGCTGCTCCAGCCCTGCCGGAGGTCAGCCTGCTCACCAAGGCTGTAGAAGATGACACTGAAAAGTTCATCTCGGAAATCTCAGGAGGGGAAATGGAAGCAGAAATTGACTTGGACCTGGAGAAGGATGAGGATGATTTCCTTCGTGAACTTTCTGAGATGACTGACTGTTGAACTGCGTAGTAGTTATTATAGTATGTTAAAAAAACAAAAAACAAAAAACACAAACAAACAAACAAAAAACCAAAAAAAACAACAAAACAACAACAACAACAAAAAAACCTTTAATTTAATAAAAACCTTTTCTTTTTGGTTGGATACCCCAGGGTGATACTTTACTAAAGGAGGCTTCACAATAATGAGTCTTAAAGCACAGCTGAACTGGTAAAAGATTGGCAGACTGCATTCCATTGTCCTGAGTTTTCCTGCTGGTCAGAGTTGAGGCCCTGTGCATCCATTCCCTGATCCTGGTTGGCTCCTTTCAGCAGCAAGAGGACAAAGCAGTTCTGTGACAGCCCAGAAGGACGTCCATCTGTGTGCTGCAGTGCCTGGCAATTGATCTCCTGATTCAGTGACGCTCTGAAGGCTTCAACCTCAAGCTCCTTCCTTCCTCCTCCCTTGGCCATGCTCAGCGTTGGGTGCAGCTGGAAGCTTCTTCGGTGCTCCCATTTCTCGGGCAGTCCCCATGTCTAGCCTGGAGTTCTGCCAGCTCTTGATTTTTTTTGGTGTATGCTTTTGTTTATGACTTGAATCCTTTAAGGCAACTTAATGACAATGTGGGGGTGGGAGGGAGCAGAATTATTCTTTTGTTTTGGACCAAATGTGCCACCAAGGCGGGGGGTGCTCCCTGCCTTCCAGTTATCAGCAGTGATGCAGCAGCAGTGTGAGAAGCGGGAGCAGCACGCCACTGCTGCGTTATTCCCTCCTTTCCCTTTTGCTGGATTTCCAGTGCTGTTTTCTGGCAGAGCGCGATGCTGTGCTGATGATTTCTGGAAGCCAACACGTGTGCGCTTCGCTTGTCTCAGTTCAGAGTGCAGCCATCCCAGCCCTGCTGTGGGCACAGTGCAGCCCTGGCCCTGCTGGAGGATGCCGTGGTGACTCTGTGCTTCAGCAGGGTATTGAGTGGTTTTCTGCTGCCTCTGGGTGGGACTGTGCCCATGTCGTGTCTGCCACTGTTACTGTAAATATTTTATCTTTTCCTTTTGTATTTGCCTTCTATTTAAGATATTGTATGAACGTAGTCAGGCTCCTCTGTTTATGCCGGCGGCTCTCAGCTGTGTTTTTAAATAAACCTGGCACAGGACAGCAGTGCTGTACGTCTGCCTGCAGCTCTTGGAGGGAGCAGGAGGGGAGCCAGGAGTGCTGCTCCAGCAACATCCTGGTGCTGCTGCCACCAGGGTTACTGCTGTGCTGCTGTTATGAGCTCCATGGAAGAGATGAGCTCCAGCACGGCCTCCTCTCACTTATTTGGCTCTGAACCCTTCAGTTGCTATTGGCCGTGGCACATTCCATGCAGTGTGAATCTCTCTAACAGACATAACTGTATCAGTGGAATTGTGGGGGCTGGGAGGGAGGACACAGTGCTGCTGAGAGCAGGGCCAGGCAGCCCAGCATGCTCAGCACCACAGCCAGGTGAGGCTGGCAGTTCAGTTACAGGTGTGTGTGCAGCTGGTCACCACTCAGCCTCCCCCATTGCAGCTCCCCGTGTCCCACAGTTCCCCCATCCCCATTCTCCCGCTGTCCCATTGTCACCCTGCCACACCACTGCTGTGTGCACTAAACCTTTATTGCCCCCCGAAGAGGTCCTCATTGTACACCACCTGCGCCCGCTTGTCGTGGTGTGAGCCCTTGGCACTGTTCTTTACGGCTGTTGGGGCACAGGATGGGGGCAGGGACTCAGCACTGCTGGCACCCCCACACCGTCCCTGTGCCCCCCCAGTGCCCCCCAGCTCACCCAGGGATCCCCAGAGCCTGGTCAGCTGATTCCATCTTCTTGTAGGTGACAAAGGCACAGCTGTGGGGGGATGAGGTCAGCACAGCTTCCACCCCATTCAGCACCACCCCACAACAGATGCACCCATACATCACTGACTCACCCACAGCTTTGCCCACGCCCCCTGCCCCTCTGCCCATCCTGCTCTCGCCTCCCCCGCTCCTCAGGCTCCGGCTCCTGCTCCCAGTCCAA
The DNA here is from genome assembly GCF_054131305.1 of Coturnix japonica. Taxonomy (NCBI): domain Eukaryota; kingdom Metazoa; phylum Chordata; class Aves; order Galliformes; family Phasianidae; genus Coturnix; species Coturnix japonica. The sequence continues at coordinate 7,523,976 of NC_140687.1, read as the reverse complement.
GCGGCTGTCGCGCTCTCCCCTCTCAGGGGGGTCCCCACGTCCCCCGCCAGCTTCAGGGTCCCGCAGGTGCTTGCTGGTGCAGACGAAGCTGGTTTGAAAAAATTGCGGGGGCGGAGGGGGGGTGAGCAAAATAAACACAGAGTGAGGGCACAAATATGGGGGAGAGAACAAAATAAAGGGATAGGAACCACAAATAATGAGGTGGGGGCAATAAAGAACTGGGGGGGGGGGGGGATGGCACTCACCTCTCATCGGGGTACCATCCCGTTCTCTGCCATCCACGATGTTGTGGGAAGCTGTGGAGGAACTGCTCAAATGTATTCTCTCTAAGACAGGGGAGCAGGTATCTCCTAAATGCATATCCGAGCTGGTAAAATGGGCTCATATGAATGGACACCTTCAGGAGGTGGCACTGATGTTCACTGTAGCCGAATGTTGAGAAATAGTCGACCATATGTGGGACTTTGTTATCTCCAAAAATAAGGAATACAAAATAAATACACTGAAGAATATGCAATCCGAGCGGCAGATTGCTGCTGCTGTGGTACAAGCTCTATCCGGACCTAGTGCTCAGTCAAGGTCAGAACTTGACTCCCTGTTACCAGGAGTTTCGTACTCCGTTTGCTCAACAGCCTCACAAGTCAGGGCTGCCGCAGAAGCCCCGAATAATCCCCCGTCCTCGACCTCTTCAACGTCTCTGGCAGATCCGGTTTTGGCTGGTGAGGAAGGTGCGGTTGGGGGGGGCTGAGGGGTGTGCAGAGCAGCAAGAAGCTCCTGAGAGTGAAAGCGACTCGGATAATGGTGGGAATGAGAAAGCGTTGGAGGAACATAATAAAACATTAACTGAGGAGCTGCAGGACTTAGAACTGCGTACGAAGGAGGCATCAGTCTCTTCGAGCGTTTCACCGATGTCTTTACAGCCCCTGTCTATGCGATTCCCCCCCACACGTAGCGATCCTCCACCTTTGCGTTGGTCTGGAGTCATTAGAGACATGATATTGGAGGGACCGTGTCAAGCTGTGTTTCAGCTCGCTTGCCCGCTGATAGACGATCAGCAGGGAGCTGCTCGGTGGGAAGTGCATCATTGGAAATTGTTACAGCAGGCTGGTAAGACTGTGACTGACTATGGGAAACGATCTGAAGCTTCTTAGCAAATCATTCAATGGATTTTCACTGAGGATACTCATATGACACTAGACACTTCTAGTGGGACGTGGGGTTAAAGGGAAAAGAGGGGGTCACGCACTGTGGCATGGTCATGGTCAAGGACATGGACTGGGTAGCCTTCAACTCTTTTCCCTTCTCTGTCCAGAGAAGGAAAAAGCAAAGCAAACCCTGCAGCGACTCGGCACGGACTCAGATGTGAACGATCCAAATCGTTTATTACAAGTTCTCACATCCCTTATATACCTTCACAAGTTGTTATTTTCTAACTTTCCCATCCGCCCTTACAACTTTCCCAAACATCTTACATGTCAACAAAGCATTCTACAAAACACTTTTCAACTGTCCATGCAGGCACATAACCAATCAGAGCTGTGAGACTCTTCTTCTCCTTGCAGAGGTGTCCTTGGTTCCCATGCTGTTTATCTTGCTCCACAGCTGCTGCTCTGAACAGCTTTTCTTGTATTCCCACAATTCCCCCTTTTTTGTTTATTGACAAGCTACTACCATACTATAAAATAATAACACTAATTATATTAATAACATAATCATTATAACTCAATCAAGGCCTCGATTGACAATACTCTAAAAGTGAAAAAAGAGACAAGTCAAATACAACATAACAACATTACTGTTAAACCCACTAAAAAGAACAAACATGTTTGTACTGCAACCTAAGTTTCTGCAACCTGAAAAAAAATCCATGAGGGTCCCATTGTGTTAATCTGTAACCGATCAGGAAAAGTCTTCAATTTTTATATACTCTGATATATTGATTTTTAATGACCACTAAAATTTGTGCAGTAAATGCTTTTAAGATGTTCATAACCATGCTCTACCAACTGAGTTATCCGGGCTAATAATTGATTAATGATCGCACAATTTAATGGAATATCATGTCAAATAGAACCTATTTTAGAGGACAAATGTACTAGAGTATCACTAGGGGCATTAATACTTATTGACCCTTGAGAAACAGCAAGCCATGTTGGTGGTGGATGTGACAGGTAGTGCCAGCAGGGCGTCCCCTGCTTCAAGGTGCACCTTTTCCTCTCTCACCCATCACAGATTCTCTCCTGCATTCAGGGTCTGAAGGATTTCTTCCAGTTGTACACCACATCCGCATGGCCAGTGCGTGATATAGAGCCCAAGTGGAACACCTGCTTGGACAACAGAATAAACCATCAAATTTAGTTCTATTAGCGTGCACTTTTGTCTAAAATGATGCATGGTTATATTTTCAGATCCCAATTAATTGGATGTAAAAGAGGTATCCGTTCTATGATACAGGGTCATCTCTTTGCCTGGGATTCCTTTCCAGGTTTTGTCTTTGCAAATTAAGAAAAGCTAATTAATAGGTTAATAACATCATAACCAAACAGTACTAAAACATTAAAAGAGCTATTCCTGTAGACTCTAGCATTGATTAGATCAAATCCTGTTTAATACACATCTGATCTGTTACTAAAATAGAAGAAGCACACAACATCCTAGCTAATGCCTTAAACTCTAAATCTTGAGACTGCATTCACCTGTATGTGCTGTGGAAAATACGTAAGAAGAATGAGTATCTATTGTTACATGTGCCTATTTTAGACGGCCAAATTCAGGAACGTGAGTGACATCTTTCTGACACAGTTGAAGAGGTGCTGTGCCACATGGATTTGTCCCAGTTTGAGGCAAAGAGGTATCAGTCAAATTATGTAGCTGATATTCAGTCATAAACACGGTGTATTGCATAGGAGAGAGGATCATTCTTAACACAGTTTTCCAATCGTGAGGGGTCATAGCGTAACTGTCACTGTTTGTAACCAAAAGATTGTATGTAAAGGCTGACTGAACTCCGAATGTTCTCACTGACTCCCTTAGCTCCTTCACTGCCTCATAAGGCAGAGATTCCAAACGGGGGACCTGATTAGGAAAGGTCTGCAACGTGTCAGCATCACCCCTTAATATTGTTTCTTTTTTGCATTGCTCTAAGACATCACAGTACGCTGTAGGGAAATTTGTCATTCCTGCTTCCTTCAAAGTATCATCAGGAGGAAATGCGTCCGATTCTCTTTCTGGATCTTCTGGACCGGGGTCACAACGATCCCCTGGTTTCGATCCGTCCGTGTCTTTAACCACGTTACACGCCGGCTGCACAGACGCAGCAGCGCATGACGTGGGGGGGGTAGGAGGTCAGAAGCGGCGCGACGAGCGTCGTAGGCGGAGCGAAGGGCGAGGGCGCCGTAGAGGGCGGCAACGCGGCGAACGTCGGGGGAGGAGCGAACGGCGGGAGCGCGAAGGGGGGCGGCCGCGGCCCCTCGTCTCCCCGAATCGGGGAGGGGTCGGAGCCGCCAGTCGGATCCGGGCACGGGCCGCTTCCCGCAGCGAGAGGCAGCGGCGGGGTTGGGACGGAGGGCGGCAGGGAATGGTCGGAATAAATTCTTTCCCGTCGTGATTGCTTAATCCCTTCCATTATCCGGCTCCAAACGGGCAACAGCTTAGCAGCCTTTCTGTCTTCAGCGAGAGAAGCCTCGTAGAGTTTTGAGCCGATTTTGTCCCAAAGTTCTCCATCGAGAGAGAACTCAGTTTTTGGAAATTCAGGGACATTTTTGTTTATCCATTTAAGAAGAGTAGCTAATGCTGAAGTAGACACAGTCTTATCCTGATACGGTAACACTGACCGCAATACTTCGAGATTTACTTTCTGCTCCTTCGTTAGTGAGCTCCCCATAGTTCCCGACTGCTCACCTTCTGTCCTGCAGAACGGTGCGGGTGCGCGCGAAACAGTCTCTCCGAAGTTCAGTCGGGCGACGCTGCCGGACCGGGCTCGCTCAGCCGCGGGTTGATTTGCTCCACGTTGTGGGCGCCATTTGCAGCGACTCGGCACGGACTCAGATGTGAACGATCCAAATCGTTTATTACAAGTTCTCACATCCCTTATATACCTTCATAAGTTGTTATTTTCTAACTTTCCCATCCGCCCTTACAACTTTCCCAAACATCTTACATGTCAACAAAGCATTCTACAAAACACTTTTCAACTGTCCATGCAGGCACGTATCCAATCAGAGCTGTGAGACTCTTCTTCTCCTTGCAGAGGTGTCCTTGGTTCCCATGCTGTTTATCTTGCTCCACAGCTGCTGCTCTGAACAGCTTTTCTTGTATTCCCACAGACAACAGCTCTGTATTCCTCCCAGGCTATCCAACACTGCTTCCACTTTCTGAACATTTCCCTCTTTTCCCTCAAGTTTAAGCTGCAGGTCCTTGCACATCCATGATAGCTGCCTGCCTTCCCTGCTTGACTTCTTCTGCAGGGGGATGGAGAGCCACTGTGCTTTCAGAAGGGTGTCCTTAAAGAGCTGCCAGCTCTGTTCTATACCCCTGCCCTTAAAGTCGGTTTCCCAGGGGAAGCTGCTAAGAGATGTTTAACTTGGATTCATCAGGTAAAAAGCAGGTGATTGACAGGACACAAAATCCTGAAGACAGTGAAAGTGCCAAATAGTATTTTTCATTACACTAAAAGGCATATAGATGCAGCAAAGCCATCAAACATTAAGACACCAGCTCTATCTCTGAAATTCCCTCAGTCAGGCATCACTACAGTGACGGCAGTACCAGTGTGCTGGGTCAGTGTATGCGTATCTGCTGCTTGTACATGTTTCTTGGACCTCTAACTCTGCAGCCACTTAACACTACCTTAGTAAAATTAGATCTCAGAGTAATAGAATGCCCTAAGATGTAATGATATGATTGACAACTTGAAGTTAAAAACCATCTTGATCTCAATAATCAGTCTATATATGTACATATATATATTTATGTATCACATTTTGCACAGTAAAAATGGTAACTAACTAAGCAAGGTATGCACAGATGGAATTTGTTCCAATCAGTCTACAACTTAAGAGCTGTCGAAGACTAAGCAGAAGGCACACCAGCTCACACTTAAGAACACCGCAGCTCAAAGAGCGTGCTCTGTGCAAGCAGTTACATTTGTGGATTTTCAGATTTTTTTTTTTTAAATTGTTAAACCATATATGAAATATCACTAACAATTTCATTTCACCTAGACAATGTCAGAGTGTCTCATCAGAAAAACACACAAAGGTCTTTTTAGTCATGAATACCTGAAATAGGAAAGTTTGGTTTGCAAAAACTGCAGCCCTATCCCTCCTGGTATTTCACTGCCATCTAATGGCAGAACATCAGTTCCAAAAGAGAAATCAGCCCGTGAACACAGAATGTAGCTTCTTTTGTACGCTGCTGTTGTCGTATTTGTGTAAGATTCCTGCACACGTTTGTGCGGAACTTCCTATGCTCACAGGAACCTGTAGTCATTTGCTTGATGCATTAGAATATTTTCCCAGTTGAATTCAATGGTACAGATAAAAAATAGGAAATATTATCTGCTGAAGTGAAACTGCAGCTGATGCTGCACCCCACTGAAATGTGCTCCTTTGTTGATGGAGACTTCTATGAATTCACCCCCCTTCAATGCACTCCATGCCCAATAAACTCACTTCCACACTTCACTAGAATGATTTGTTACTGCTGGTTTTTCTAGAAGTATATTCCAAGAGTCTTGGTGTTCAAGCTGATTGCAAAGGTGTAGAATTTGATTTACAGAGTACGTCTTAGAACTTGCCTGACAATCCTGAAATTCTGAGCAGAAACAGACAGATGTAGCTTTTACAGAATGAGGTTTTGGGTTGAATATTTAAATTATATATATCAGTATATTACATATACTACTAAGTTGATAAAAGTTAACCAGCTCATGCACCACTTCCTCATGTTTCCATAAAAGGCCTAGAAAAACAATGTGGATATTCTGTCTCTTTAGGTGAGATTATGCAGCAGTTTCTTTACTTCAAACAAAATTATTGGAGAGCATCCATGTTTACAATGGGCTGAAAAGCACATGCAGTTGCTGAAAGCTCTCTGTAATTGTGGCAGTCACCTAATACTGTGTGACAGGAACACACAAGATAACACTTTGCTAACCTTCAAAGTAAAAGTAAGGCCTAAATGAAGTGCTTCTATAGCTCTCACTAGCAGTAATGATTTTATTATCATTGATTAGCACTTCTTGGCTGAAGAGGAAATCTCCAGTTCCAATGTACATTAAAAATAAAGAGGTAATAGAGCATTACCTTAACACAGTGTTTCATCAAGTGAGTTGACACTATCTACAAGTAGTGCAATTCTCAGCAATAAGCCAGATTCAATAGTCCAAAAATTAAATGTGCAATTAAACTGTACGCTGAGTTACACTGCATTTCTTGCTATTACTGTCTTGAAAAAATAACGATCTGCCTGTTTTTTCCAACTTTTCTCAAGGCAATGAAGACAACATAACTAAAATGGATACACCACCTCAGACGCCTTCCGTTTCATTTCCTTGCATAACACATCACACTCCAGTGAAACTTGGCCTTCTTGTATCTTGCTGCACTGTACTTCCTGTTAAGTATAAATTGAATTGTTTGTAATTCATTTCCCTATATAAAAATTTAATTATAACGTTCATTTTGTTGGGAAAATTGTAAAACAATTTTATTCGGTATATTTACAGAATGAAGCTAATAAATAAATATTATTTGAAACTGTAACTGTATTCAAGCATCCTTTTCTATTTTCCTTCTTTCTGATAAGCTAAACTGAATCAAGAATAAATCAAGTGGTTCAGTTTAATTTTTCTTGTCTTTTTTTTTTTCACTTATTTATTTAAGACAAAGCAATATAACCTTGTGAACTGTTACAAAAGATACCATGCAAAGTAACTAATAAGTAACTCTTCTGAAACTTCGTATCAATTCTCTAAACTGGCTGAAACTACAGGGCAAGGTCTGGTCATGGGAAGATCTCCCCTACTTCCTTCTCCTTCCTCCCCCTTACATTGAAGGCCAAAACAAACAAACAAACAAACAAACAACAACAACAGAAAAAACAAAAAAAAACAAAAAAAACCACCAACAAAACCAAAACAGAATACCAGCACAGAGAGAAAGTTATAATCTTATAATCTATACTACTAGCCTATGAAGAATTTTGTCAGGAAAGCACAGTAACATAGCCAGAATCTATTCTGGTTTTCATGCTTTCTGACAATATGCAGAACAATTTTCATAGCATACAGCAAAATCCAAAAACTAACTTCTTCAGAGCAATTCCAGCACGCTAAGATAAACCACCTGCCTAGATGGTTAAGAATATGGTCCACTACAAGTTGTGGGTTACAAATTCAAGTGGTTTATACGACCTTGCATGTTTACATGCATAGCCTCATGATGCAACAGTTAACTTCAACACCAGAAAAGGAAGAAAAAATCCTCCTGTTTTGCACTCAAATTATGAGCTCCTACATTTGATATTAATTGTGATGGTTCAGATGAGGCATTTACAGAGCAGCTTGGAATACGTGTCCTGTCAACCCCCAACTTCACCAGTAGTATACACAGACAGAAGACTGGTAGAGGAGAATTCAGCTGCAAATATTAGGTACTCAATTCTGTTTCTCCTTATCTTCAAGATCACAGGCTGCAGGCACAAAAGACTAAATATACAGGTACACTATCCAATCCAAGCTAAGAAAGAAGTACACTATCTGCTGTAAGAATGCAGCTCCAGGCAAATATGCATAAGGACCTTCTGGAATCAAAGATATCCTAATTACGATCTCAGACAAGGGCAGATGCATAAAGCAAACGTTAAAAGACATCATCTTTCACACTACAGAAACGAGTCATATTTCTGCAGTCAGATTAGCTGCAACTAATACACAGTCCAATTATCAGTGGCTTATTGGTTCTACCATCATTTACCCTCTACACTGTAGCTCTCTGTACAAAAGAGAGCATGGATTTGGGGCTTGACCTGGAAACAGTGAGATGATATTTAAGGTGGGGATAGTGTTTTCTTCTCTTTCTGAAGGGAGACACCATTTCACTAGGAATCAGAAGTATCACTTCGTGGCTATTTAAATAAGTGGGCTGTCATCATATAAGAATTAATTTTTATTAATTATATAATTAACTCATAACAACCTTTCCACCTTATTAAAATCAAATTTACAAGATTGAGGGGGAGTAAAAAAGTAACCGTCATCATATTTAAGGACCATAAAACTTTCAGAATAGCAGATCTGGAATGTTCCATTTCAGGCCACTGTAAAAGTGAAAAGTGAGCATCCTAAACATTAATTTCATTGCTTCTTGCTACCACATTTCAGTTGGACATCCACATAATCACTGAAGACATCCCGGCACTCTGGGACAATAAAATCTGAACTGGTCTGAAATAGCTATACAGCGTCAGAACTCAGCAGAAGATGATGACACATTTCAGTTTTCCAAAAACAGTATGAAAATTAGGGACAGCAACAACTAGATGTAACAGAGCTATCATGGAAATACCCATCTTCCTTATTCAATTAAGTCTGGCATAAGAAACAAGACCTCAAAGATCATCAAGTCCAACTGTAAACCTATATCTTAAGGAACAAGAAGCAGAAGTATACACGCAACCAATGATATTATTGATTTTACTGAACACAGTAGAGTAAGATAAACTGAAATTAGTAAGAGCACTTAGTCACAACAAAATAATTTATCCTCAGCAGAAGTCAACATTTCAACTTACAAATAAAGAAAAGCTAGTTATTTATAAGCAGAGACTGCTCAATTTGAAGCACGTACTCTGGGCATTACCATCCTTTCTCTTGAACATGCGCCCTGCAAGATCTGAGATTTCTGAAGACATTTCTTGGAGAAGCTAAGAACTCTGGGGAAACTGCATCTGTGTGGAAAGCTCAGAAGTTAACCTGGTCTTGAAAATAATTTAAGCATGCTTTGTTCAAGCCAGATAGTGAATTTTTCATTAAGTTAACACTTGTCAAGAGGTCACAGCAGCCTCTGGTTTTCCCCTCATCATACTTGATAGCTATAAGCTTTGTCCTTTATCTCTGCTGAAAGCTAAGGATGCTGATGCCTCTGCTTGCTTTAAGGGCCTCAGACAACCATCAATTAGGAATTCAAAACATCTGTGACTGTTCCAACTTATGTAATTATAAACTTCTCAGTTCCTAATGAGGAAAATGTGCTTTGACTTCTTAAATCACTCCAGATCATCTGATTATTTTCCTAATGGAACTACAAAAATTGAAGTGTGCTTGAAGATAAAGGTATTGCAAATCTGGGAGCTAACATTTTCTACAATGAATTTTATGTTCCTTAGTGAATATTTTGATTGTTCCACCCAGACTTTCAGCTGCTGTTGCTGCTCTGCTCAAGTAACTGATTTTATTCCAGTCTTGACCAGAGACAATCCATGTACACAAGCCTAGGAACATACAAAGAAAATGTGTCACTCTCAGAACTGCAACTCCAAAACTTACCTTTTTCAGTCGCTTACAAGGACACTTGAGTTTAACCTTCTGGCTGCAGTTCAGAGGACAATCACCTGAATGGCAAATCTCTTCACACCGGTGACCACAAGGCAACTACAAGCAAAACAAGAAATACCCCACCAATGAATAACTGAAATTGCATGCAGTCTATGAACTAGTTTTATTTCAGACACAGCAGCTAAACAGAAAACTCATTCAGCTCATCAGGTTTGTCTTCCTACCTGCAAAACTGGAAAGAAAAAGGTCAACTTATTTCACTAGTTACTCAGAGTTTTTTGGTTCACATAGAATTATTTATCTTTTACTGGGAACGCTTGATCAAAAAACAATTTTTTCTTTCAAATGTTACAGGAACAGTCATCTCCACAATGATTCATATATCGACTGCCCTAACTACCTGTATGATGGAGGAATAAAAGTAGATGAAGTAAGAAGAAACTGAAAACTGAAATGAAGTGTGATGTGACCCAGCCTGACCCACAAATTGCTAACAAGAGGGTAGAATTAGAAGCAAAAATACCACAAAACTAGGTTTTATGTGCAAGAACCTTGCAAACTATGCAGGAGTCAAATACAGGCCACCAATATTCTTACACCTGAATTAATTTCACTAAATCCTAAATTTCTGCATTTGGTAAATTATCCTGTTTTTGACATCTGACAAATAGCATTTCCTTTTTTTAAACTATCAGTGAAAATTTTAACACTTATAATGAAACTATTATTATTCCTTACTGTATATTAAGTTTTCTTCCACAGCGTGTTGGGAGCTCAACTGACCTTGCTCAGGTCCCAAACAAAATCTTCATAACGATGATTTTTCATTTCCAATTACATAAATCAATACTGTCCAATACTGTTTATAAACAAAGGCAATAACTCATGTAAGATACCCAACTGATTCATTTATAAAGGTAGGTTTAAACAATATCACTCCCTGTACGGAAAGAGTTGGGGGAAAACACACTGGACAAATGACCACAGAGTCTCTTCCAGGAGCCCACCTTAAGAGGCAAGAGCTTTTCCATTCATTTACATTTATTTTATCCAGCCATTAGTTCTTATCCACAGACTGAAAAACTTCTCTACTGTCCTTTCATAACAGGCTCTTTATTCCCATAATATTCCCTTCATTGAATTCCAACAGCTTCAATCAATGTTTCTTGAATATAGTAGCCAGAACTGCAAGTAATATTCCAGCTGGAAGAACATTGTACAATGCCTTAATTGCAGCTTATTCTCCACAGAATATCTTTCCCTATACATCTTCCACTCTCATGTTCACTTCTCTCCAGTTATCCATGCTGCAACAGTAAGGATTTCTACTGTCTCCCAGGAGGGTTGTTATTGGCCTTGACATGCCCAGTCTCACTGGTTTTTCTGTATCTGTACCATGTCCCAAACGCATGTGTTCTGCTGCACATGCGTTTCCTCAGTTGTCACCTACTGACAACACACCACAAATTCTCATAAGAAAATCCCAACGAGTTTTTGGTGCCAAGGTCATTACTGCAAACAGTGCAAGACTAGCCCTCAATTTGAGCCCTTGGAAAATCCCCTTATTGCCAACATTTCTCGTTCCAATCACTCCTGCAGGAATTTTTGTTGTTGCTTATGGCTTTTGAGGTGGTTGCCCTAAATAAAAAAAAGAACCACAAGCAGTTGTTTCCTTCAGCAAACACCAACTCTCGCAACGATCATCTCTTTTACATGAATTAGCTGTTTACTGTCTGGCACAGCCTCAAGAGCACAAGTGAAGTATGACATATGGGACTACATCTCTTCTCTTTGTCTGGAGGAAAAAAGGAATTGGTCGTTCTATCAAAGAAGGAATTCAGTTTTGTCTTGCACAACTGATCACCTGCAAATCTACTTGAACTCTGCCTCATTGTTAAAAGATGGGTTAGATTAAGCCATGATTAAGCCTTGCACATGCTGAAGTCAGGCATGCTTCCATTAATAATGTCAAAGCCTGAACAGTTACATACCACCAGAGCACAGCACAGGAATATACTTAATGCAATACCAAAAATCGCTCACATTCAGTGGGATGCAGGACAAGAATGAAGCTGACAGTTTCAGCTGCTTCTCAACCCCTCCAGTGCAAACACAACATAAACTCATGGGAAGCAGTTCTATGAGTGGCAAAACAACAGCCCCAAGAGCTAAGAGAACAGAAGCAATCCAACCAGTTCTGCCAGATAAGTGCTGTAGTGGGAAGGGAGGTGGTTTTGTCCATTTATTTTTTGCAAATGTTGAGGTGCTAAAATATAATGTGTTTATCCCCTTAGATCTTTTTCACTGTAAATATTCTGTTGTTAATAGCTAGTAAACTAAAGGCTGAAAAGAACAGGCTTTATATTTGTCATAGCAAGCCCATTAAAAGAAAGCAGTATAACCCACAACTCTGAAAACAATCAAACAGAAATCTTCATGAGCGTTTTCCACTTTGGGAATGCATTTAAATCCTAACATTATGCCTGGTGATGACAAAAACCGTCAACATTTATGGATGCTTAACTAATCTTCACCAGCAGGTAATAAGCTATCTGTTAATGCACACATGAGAATAACCCCACTCTTGAGCAGCTGTCTCAAAGTTACAAACAAAAGCCAAGCTTATCACTTCCAACCCATGGGGCAGACTCACCAGTTTTAAAGTGTAGCTCTGCTCTCAGAGCTCTGTGAAAACCTCTACTGCTGAAGCTAGACACTGAGAAGGATACATGCTTATGATAGAAGCAAAGCTTTCATTGCACAGTAATAAAATGTAATGGAATACTGGCGGGGAGGTTCAACCTCTACTGCCATCCCACTAACATCTGCCTCTGATGTCATGGGCTGACATAATAAAATAGGAGGCATTACTTTCAGAGCAGCCCTCATAGATGCAAGCCCTCATAGATTACAATGGGGTCCCATGTTTTACAATAAGATAATAGCAGAATGCACAGTAAAAGCACAAAGTACTGTTATTTTGTTGAAAAAATAATAATTACACGGAGCAAAGAAAAACATGTTAAACAGACCCACAACTACTGGTAATGGACATGTAAGCAATGGAAACAGATATGACTGTTAAAACTTTCATTTAAGATCTGTCCCAAAACATCTGCTAACGTGATCATAAGAATTTAATCACCCCTGATTAAAAAAAGTTACATTTCCTTCAACAGGATATTTAGCTATTGCTACCAAACAAAGCAAAGAACTTTTTAATTAAAGCTTCACATCCAACAGCTGTAGCAGTATCAAAGACTTTGCTTCTCCCTTTAAGCAGATAGGAAATACGAGCTGTACCGCACAACATTTGAAGTCTTTCTTAATAGCTCAATACTACCACATGCAAAACAAAAGCATGAAACCTGGCAGGACTTTTCAATTCCTGCTGTATTTTTCCCAAGGCACCAGACAATACAGCTGATTTTCATAATCCTTGGAAGAAGCACAACACCTGCAATTCAAGTACAATGCTTTCCACCATTTCCATTAATCAAAAAGACAAACATCTCAAAGCTTCAGGAGAATACTGTATTCCATTGAACCTAAACTGCACCATGCCGAACGTGGTGGAGTTACAGAATACACTGATTTTTAATAAACATTAGTTTTCCTGAGCTCTTCTGGTAAACCAAGCTCAGATTCTGACACTGAAAAGGAAATTCTCATAAAAACTAACCTGGTATTTACTTTTGGGCTGCTAAGATAACACAAAAACATTTCAGATTTGGTGTTGAGGAGACAATTCTATTTAGGCATGAAGAAATTAAGAAGAACAGAGAGTACTTCTGAGGTTATCAGAACAGGACTAGGGAAAGCAGGAGGAACAGAAAAACAAGGACAGGAACTACATGAAGCAGGACTGTGCTAACACATTTCAAGGAAATTACTAAGACAGAACTAGAAACACAGGAAGAGAAGAGAATGTATTTTTATGTAACTGATTACACTACAAAGTTTTGTATGTAGATGAAACAAGATAAATCCATATCTACAGGAATGAGAAGAGTTAACCAAAAGCCTTATCCAACTAAAACAGACCCTGCTGCCCTGAGTCTTCTGTTCACATCCCACTGAATTCAATTCTAAAAAGGCCCTGCTCTACAAACGATGCAATTCTGAATTGCAGACTTGAATTCAGTAGTACTACTGGATGGATTTTAAACCTCAGACTGAGTCTTGGGAATACATCCAGAAAAATCTCAACAGTTAACATTAATCAAAATCAAAGAAGAGATATGGAAAAAATCTTTGAAGAGAACCTGAAGTACAGGAACACGCAGTTCATGTTAAGAGATTAGAAGTACTCCTGAAAATAAAGAGGAGGAAGCGTTGCAGCAAATAAAACCAAAGTAACAGAGAAGGAAATGGAAGGACAAAAGTTAAGAGGTAAACAGTGAAATAAATCCCCTGCCGGGAAGAGAACTTTCAGACATCCAGGTGAGAAGATTGTGACAGATGGATTCATTTACTCAAGTAAGACAAATAAAGAGGATGTGCAAAACGAAGACATCACAAAGACAAGGGCAGAAAGCAGAAGATGCAAGTAGACACACAGCAAAGAGCCCAGAATTTCTATTGGGGTTTCATGGATTTGTTAACATAACCTTGTCTGAAAAACAGAGACTCTTGGGAAGCAGGCAGGAATACTCTCAAGTTTTGCAAGTTACTCAAAACCAGGAAAGTCTGTCTAGTAAAAGACTGGACACTTCTGAAACCAGAAAATAATGCAACACAGGTTTTGAATCTATGTCTATTCAGTTGAGGCAGAATTCAGGCAAGGTGAGACAACAGATCTCAGACTAGAGGACTCCACAGGCAAAGCAGCACAACGGAACAGAAAGCAAACAGTGCAGAAGGACAAGCTGAATCAAATTACTTCTGAATGCCAACTACATACTACTGGAGACAAAGTACAAGGCCAAAACAGAGTAAAAAACCAATAAACAATTTCAAGATTAAGTATTCTCAACCCTTTGAAATTATGCACAAGCCTTTTCTTTACAGCTGGGAAGCAGAATTTCTGAGAAATTCTGAAGTGTTTAACAGTGGAAACACTTTCCAAAATATTCCTGACTATTCACGTTTTTCCACTTTGTAAATTTCCTAATTCTACAGTAAGGAAACAGAGTGAAGAAAGGGCTGTCACCCCTGCCACAACTAATGACAACTAAAGAACAAAGGCACAATAGTAAGTAATACATAGATTTCTGAAAACACACAAGCAGCACAGAATAACAGCACTGGGAGGGACTAGGAACAAGTCATTTTGCCCGTCCCTCATGTCTTACAGCAATAAAATCCATAACTAGACTAACCCCAATATATGTCTAAGCTGTTACTGATGAAAATTCTGTAGCTTTTCCAACCTATTCTTCCCAAGCTCTACAAGCTTTACTACTCAAAGGCAGTAACTAACACGAATCTTCCTAACTGATACAACCACTAGTTCATAGCCTGTTTGCCATATAACAAGTTTACTATTCTTCTTTACAGCAACCCTTCATATAGTCACATACAACAAAGCAATTAACTCCTTTGTCTTAAGCTTCAAGCTACTCAATATGTTTCACTAGCACAGTCAGTCATTAAGAATTCATTTTACTTAGGTCCCGTGCAGTTTTTTTTGTTTCTCTTTTCTTGTTTCCTAAAACTGTTGTGCAGACACTGATCACTGACCCTGCGCAAGAAAAATCACAAATACACTCCTCTGTATTTGTCCCAACCAAAGAGTATCCTGTTGAGAAAGTCTGTTCAAGATCAGTTTTCAATCAGTTTTTCAGATCAAAGGACATACTCTTCCTCATTCAACCTCAGCAGCTTCAAGCTTCAGCTTTCAAGCCATGAATGAAGTATTCACTGATACTGTCCTGGAGTCCTTAACCCTCATAGAATAAAAAAATCATTACGGTTGGAAATACCTCTAAGAACAAGTCCAACCATCAACCTATCAGCACCACATTTGCAGCGTTTGAGGCACGGACTCAGATGTGAACGATCCAAATCATTTATTACAAGTTCTCACATCCCTTATATACCTTCACAAGTTGTTATTTTCTAACTTTCCCGTCCGCCCTTACAACTTTCCCAACCACCTTTACATGTCAACAAAGCATTCTACAGAACCCTTTTCAACTGTCCATGCAGGCACGTATCCAATCAGAGCTCTGAGACCCTTCTTCTCCTTGCAGAGGTGTCCTTGGTTCTCATGCTGTTTATCTTGCTCCACAGCTGCTGCTCTGAACAGCTTTTCTTGTATTCCACAAGTACCAGTGCAGCCACCGCCCTCAGGCACCCTGGCCATCCCTTACTCACTTCCTTGGCAATTTGCAGCTCAGGGGTTTGGCAGATGACTTCTTTCCTGGCAGTCCTTAAGGTTCAAAGTCCAGCTGTAATCTCATTTCCCAAATATGTCACTTCCTGTTGAGTTATTTGTGCTTTCTGTAAACCAAGAAACTCAGCAAACTCTCAGTCTATTGTACACAGTCCTTTTGTTGCTGTGGCAGCCACGTGCTGCAGTAAAGTTCCACCCTAGGATGGAGGATCCCAGATCTCAGGCTCATGAGTTGACCATCATTAAGCTGTTCTCACAACCCTGGGTAACACTGTCCAGGTTAACTGAGACTCTTCTCCCCATATCAGGGCTTTCCTATTCAAAGGCAAATAACCTTGGGCTTCCTTTGGCCAAACCAGGCAGAAGAGACATCCCTCAAATCCAGAAGGTAAACTCCATCTTTTCGTTCCTTAACTTGGTTAATAAAGTGCATGGATTTGCCACCACTGAGTGTATCCATTCAACTATTCTAGTACTTGCCCTCAAGTCTTGTACCAAACTACAGCACTTGCTATCAAAATTGGAATCCAAACTCCAAAAAGTTACCTATTATTTCTTTTATCCTCCTACAGTCCCATAGCCTCAAAGGGCACCGCTTTACCCTGACTAGGCAAGCTCTTGCTTTTAACTTCTATTTAGGGCTTCATTTTTGGCCCTGATGCCCACACCACTAAGTGTATCATATTTGAGATTGCTGTAACTCCTGGGGGTACAACATTATTTTGCCCAGTTTGTGTTAAAGCCAGAGTTACAGTTTTTAATCAGTCAATATTGTTGCACTCTTAGCTCCAGTTTTATTCAATTTCTTGCCAGAGTAACCTGGCAGGTACAAGAATTTCTGTATTTCTGCTTGTTTTCTTAGCTTATGTTTAATTAATCCAAAAAAGGAAACCTTCTCCTGTTGGGCAGTAGCATCTACTACTGTTACAAAACCATCTATGGGTAGTAAGAAGCACCCATATCCACCAGAAAACGAACCTCAATATCTTGCTTTCCTAAATGCAATTTCCCACTGCAGTTTGCACACTGCTTTCCTTCCAGTGAGGTCACTCCCAAGTACACTGCCCGGTGCAACTCAAGGGTAGGTATGGCCAGCCATACGGACCACAAACCCACACAGAACCGCAAGGTATCGCTGCACAGAAGACTTATTAGGACCCTTAGACAAGGATGGGAGGAAAGTCGTATTCTTACAGCAGCTTCTGGGTAAAGCTCCTACCCACAGCTCGGTTCCATTGCAAGAGTTCTGTTCAACACAGAATGTCCTCTGCTGCTGTACCGGAGACTGCCTCTTGCTGGGACATACTCGTGGGGGAGAGGAGTGAAAGGAACGCCAGGACAGCAAGGGAGGGATGCCTGATGACAAGGGTGTGCGAATGTCCCCACCGAAGGAAGCAAAGAGAGCCGGCAGAAAGCGATGCTTCATTAGCGTAACAAAACACAGCCCCCATTCCTCCCTCCCTCCTCCCCCGCACCCCTTCCCATCGCCATCCCCCGGGGGCAGATGTGCCATGAAAACGAGCTCTGGGCGTGCTCGTTGTGGGAATTCCTGCCTTCCTGAGCCTGTGCGGAAGAGGCGAGAGCCTGGCTGGAAGCCATCCGGGCAGCACCGCGGTGGCAGGAGGTGCACCAAGGCCGTCCTGCGGCCAGCTCCGGGCTGAGGGCACTCGGCGTCCTCTGCTCTACGCGACTCCGAGGAGCCCGGCTACCTGCACCAGAGCTGGGAGCAGCCTGCTCCGCACCCAAGGTAGGTGCCCTTCGTGGCTCGTGCAGAGGAGCGCACGCTTCCTGCCCCCTGCCAGCAGCACGGGGAGAGGAGCGGGGAGCGGCCCCGGACGGGGCGGAACCCGCACTGCCGTACCCCAGGCGGGACCCTGGTCCCGGCTCCAGCTCCCGCTCAGCGCAGCAGGTTTGCTGGCCCAGACACTTTTATACCCCATCAGTCAAATAAAGGATCTGAATGACGAGTAGTAATTCTACAGCAAAGAACAAACCAAACAGTGAGTCCCACTCAAGGGTAACTTTACACCCAGTCACATCACAGTATTCTCTTCACTCCTCTTCATCTGTTTTCCAGCGGAAGATGCCCAAGCAGGACAGTTGACATGGCTACGTTCACCATGTTTGGACAATGTTCTGTGCAGCATCTGACCAATAGCTACACATGCTCCGAAGAAGTCTACTGCAACAAGCAGTGCTCTGGAGTCAGACAATGGAAATAGTATCTTCTGCTTTCACACCCTGGGGTCTATGCCAAATTACCCAACTCTCTCCGAGCTGGTCATGCTCTCAAGCCCACAAAGGTGTAGCACAAGAGAGATCTCCTACATTCTACAACTGAACAAGTCGAGGTACTGGAAGAGTCTTCTCTGTGTTTGAATCAGGTCAGCTCTTGGCTGAAGCCCTGAAAAACCACAGCTTTTCAATCTGACAGTACCCATTCGAAAGGGAATCAGCAGTGCCACATACAAGACACACTAGACTACCTACTTGTTTTGTGCAGATCAAGGAGAACACAGCAACAAAATTAATAAAGAAACTTGCATCATACGTAATCATTAGGAATCCAGCACCACCATTTGTGACCGTTAGGTAAGAACGAAAAAAAACAAAAGCTGCAGACCTTCTCTACCACAGCAGGCTAGGGTTCACAGGTAACAGGAAAGTTTATCATCTTTGAGGATAATCATCATTTTACTTTATTTACTGAACATTAATACTTATAGAGGAGCAATCAGGATCATATTTAAACTCACTTCTCGCATAAGCTGTGTCTTCTGAAACTTTACGGACTTGATGTTTATTACTAGAAACAGAATGTTTCACATCCCCCAAAACTGTCGTTTGCAGCTTCCTTCTAGTATCTTCCTTCTCCTGTTCTTCTTTCCATTTAGGTGACTCCTTCTAAAACAGATTGACCAAAACAGCTGAAAAGCACAGAAATCAATATCTACTTCACCACCCATTAACAACTTGGAAAACGGTTTTCTTGGGTAAGACTTAAATGAAGCAAAGTGCAACATGGTTTCTAAAGGCCTACAATTTTTAGTGGGAATCTGCACAATTAAACTGCAGTGCCTCATGTTGTAAACTTCATCTCTGGCTATGCAAAACCTCTGAGAAGCACTTCCTTGTGTCAATGTAAATGCAGTTTCATTGATATTATTCAGAAAGTCTTCTTTCTGCCTACATATCTCACAATTTCACTAGTTTCCTGCCCTCAATTTCATTCAAAACTTCCTTTTGTTTCTTCATTTCCAGTCATTACCTCATGAATTCTACTAAATGGCTACAACTTCTAATGGATATTATCCATTCCCTCAGTTTTACATAACAGAAAGTGCACAGATTCCAGAAAGAATGAAGTTTCCTGTCTTTCTCCTTCCAAAACTCTCCAATCTCATAATAAAAATATTGAAAATAATGTCTGAGTTTGGCTATGAACAAGATGTTTTCAGTATCAAAATACAATGATTGAATACAGATACGTGATTGAGTATTAACAGGAAAATAGTTTACTGTCGCTTACCTGTATTACCCTTAACAAACTCTTCCAATTGAATCATCCCTGTACACTTACTTTTGTGCTTGAGGGAAATGCTGCCCATAGATTTTCCTCATATCTATTTAGGCCCAGGTTTTCACTTTCTTGTTTTAGTGTTTCATGGAATTTATTATGTACCTCTTTGCACTGCCCTTCTTCCTCTTCCACCAATTCATCTTCCTCAAGGTTGCCTGAATCTGAGACATCTTGTTTCAACAACTCTCCACATTCTCCTCTGCTCAGATTTGCACCTGTTGGTTTTTTTTGTTTGAGGCTTTTCTTCTGTGACTTAGGAATTTCAATTCTAGAACTATCACCACCACCTTAAAGCATGAGAAAGGGAAAGAGGAATATGAATCAAATGGGTTATATAAATAGCAGCAGGCATTTTACCCATTAAAAACACAGGAAAGTAGTCATCTGGGACTGTATGGAAAAGAAGCCAGGTAAGGGCAGGATGGGAGAAGGACACATCAGACACAAAGGCTTAGGAGGGGACTCAGTATGGTCATTTCCATTATCTTACTTATTTTATTCTGACATGACCATCTGTTCTGTTCTTATAACACTACTTTCCTCAATTACTACAGCCAAGTGAAAACAACAACAACAAAAACCGAAATGAAATTACTTAGTAAGTTTACTTTTGTATGTCATTGTATTATGAAGTACTTTCCAAATAACTTACCAGTATTTCTGAACTTTTGGGGAACATTCATTAACGATGTCAAGTTTGGCTTCTGTGGCTTCTGCAAATAAAAATACATTTTAAAAGAATTATTTGATCTGTTTTTGTTTGCTTTTTTGTTTTAAAGCAAATCCATTACTTACATCAAATCTTGAACAGTAAATACAACCAGGCTGTCCCCTTTTGAAAGGACTCAGATACTTGCTAGATCCTTCAACTTTAATTACACAAACATTCCTCTCCTCTTGTGTACAAGTCAGTGACTATTCAAAACTATCTGTAAATGCGTAACAATTCTAAAAAGGTATTTTAATCCATTGGTAAAATACAACTACACTCGCGATTACTTACTTGTAAGTATGCACAACTCAAGTATCAATTAAAGTTCCTGAAGCTTGAAGAATAAATTAGTTAATATAACTCCACTTAGTGAAATATCTGTAAATTTCAAAATAATGCTAGAAATTTGAATCACTTCCCCTAAAATCAATGTAAGGAAATAGAAAAAATTTTAAAGTACACATGCTTACATCTCCAGCATTACAGAGTGTGCTGAACTAACAAACTAAAGTTCCTAATCACTGCAGAATCCCAGTGCAACAGACTAAATACTCCAGACGCCATTGAAAAAACTGGTAATCCTTTGGAACATTCATAAAAACAGCAGGATAAGCACATAGAGCTTATAAAGAGAAAAATCCAAATATTCAAAAAATGAAGATAGTCATGCAGTGTGAGATTATATACAAGCACGGAATGTCATCCCACAGAAGGAAAAAAGAAAGAAAGAATAATTATTTGAGCAACTCAAGTATCGAACACTTGAGGAACCTAGTGAGGAAGGAAAGAGAACCAGGTGATGAACAATTTCACTAGATTTTGATAAATAAATGTTCTTTTTCATTATCGTGTTCTTTTTCATTAATCATCCTATCATGTAAATTAGGGGAAACAATTGTGAAGTTTGAAAGAGAACAGAACAGGTTATTTATTAACTTATCAATTCCTAGGGTTGGCAAATCTCACTCAATGAACAACTAATACAATGTGGTAGTTTATCTTAATATCTACTCTTTTGCCTCAAACCACAAATCTACTGCATGTTCTGCCAAAGCAACAATTTTTAGGAAAAACTTACAGCAGAAGAAAGGTTGGCAGATGAGAGACTCTTCTTAAGGAGGAAAAAAAAAAAAAAAAAAAAAAAAAAGAATTGGCTGGAAAAAGAGTTTCCTTCTATCTCATAGGAAATTGCCTTCAAATCACTTATTTTACACAACTATTTTCCCATAAAGGCACCATACCTTGGCTGTAAAATCCAGTTCTTCTTCCTCAGAATTATTCCAGGTGCCATTACTGCCCTCTTTTTCAGAACTTCAAAAACAACGAAAAGTAAGTACTGGTCCTCTCAAATAATTCCTCAAATAAGCATTTGGTATTTTTATAAGACTCACCTTGTTGAGTATCCTTCGAAAAAGTCATCCATTGCTGTTCAAATATAAATCGACATGTTGAGATTAGATTTTGCATACTAAAAATTAACCAATACAGACATTTAACATGAAAACAGCTCATAAGAGTACAGAAGCTGAAGTGGCCAATTCATTAAGAACAGCATGAAGGAAAGTATTTACAAAACAAATGCTTTTTCAAATTATACTGAAAAACAAATCAGACATATCTACAATATCTACCATTTTTTGCTGCCGTACCTTGCTATGGATTATAAATAAATATAAAGTATATTTATAAATACAAAGAAAATCAAAAAGCATACTCAGGAGCTATAGGTTATCCCTAGCTAGAAGAATCACCAGCATTTCTCTACAGTGAATCAAAAAATTATATACTTGAGACAAAAGGAGCATTAGCAGGGCATGCTATACTACACCCCCAAGTTTTTATCAGTTCAGTGAAGGTAGTAACTCACACCTAAGACTATAGGATAGGTCAGGTCAAAAGGGATCTCTGGAAGTCTCTCAACCAACTACTTAAAGCCAGCTCAGCTTTGAGGTCAGGAAAAGTTGGTCAGGGTTTTATTCAGTCTAGTCTTGAACACCTCCAAGAGAAGGTTCACAACTTCTCTATTTTGCCATCCTTATCATGGCAACACTTCATCTCCAGCTAGAAACCATCTTGCTTCCATTTATACCTCTTGCCATCTTCGCTTCCTGTCAAGTATCACAGGGAAGCATCTGGCTTTGTCTTCTCATCTGCATTGGACGCTGCAGTTAGGGCCCTTCAAAGCTGCCTCTTCTTCAGGCTAAGTCCACTTTCTCAGCCCTCTCTCACAGGGCAAATACTCCTTCACAAATATGATGGCTCCCTAGAGAATTAGCTTGCTATTGATCCATCGACCTCTCACGTAGAAGGAACTCAAAATTACAGCCAAGGCACAGTCAAGTGAGTGCTAAACAGGGGCTGACAATCACTTCTCTCAATCTCCTGGCTTTGCTACTCTTAGCACAGTGCAAGCTGCAGCCCTTAGCTGCCAGAGCACCCTGCTGCCTCATGCTCAGCTTGCCTTCTGACAGGTCTGTGTCCTTTCTCAGCAGAGCTGCTCCCCTGCCGTGCAGTCCCATCATGTTTTGTAGGAAGGGGCTTTTTCACCCCAAATGGGTCTTGGTATTTGCCCCCGATGGATTTCTTAAGATGCCTGCCAGTCTATTGCCCTGGCTCATTGAAGTCCCTCTGAATGCCAGCTCTGTGCTGAAGCATATCCAACAATCGCTCTTACTTCAGATCATTAGCAACCCTGATGAGAGCGCCCTGCAGTAAATCCTTCAGGTCACCGTTCTAATGAAAACTGCAGTCTAGGAACACAATTTTTGAAGCGCTAACACCTCTTAACAACTAAAACATAATAGAAGGACTTTCTGATTCCCAGCACAGAAGGGAAAACAGACATATCTGATCTCCACATAGAAATCATAATTCCTGAAGTTTCTGAACTGTTAAATATTATAACAAAAAGAAGGGTTACTACTAACAACCTACAAATGAGTGTACAAATTTTGCCTTTCCTAAACACTGTATGCGAGAATATTCCCTGATCTGAACACAGCTTTCTGAGATGCAGTACAGTATAAATGTTCAAAGAAATCTCATGTAGAAAAAAGCTAGAGGCTGAAACTTCCCATCTGAGGGCATCTTAAATGGTTCAAATGCTAACAATCTGATTTTTGATATTTTCCACTACAGAAAACACAGAATATTCTTAAATGCTAATGGAATCCTGCTGTATGTAAAGCTAAATAACTAACTCAGTACTATGACTCTATCTGCTAACTTTCCACGCAGAACAGAAAATTGCTGCTGTGTGGAACAGTTAAACTCTGGACGAACGACTTCAGTTACATCTTCAATGAGTACCACTAGAAGTAAGGAAAACAGCTCATTAAATTACCTATACTTTTGCTTTCAACATATAAATACTGCCAATGATCCTACTATCCTTTAGAAGGCGAGACAGGAATTTGATGAGATAGCTTTCAGCTAGACCAAAACCACAGCCATGATGCACTGACACAGAAATGAGATCTAGTCTCCAGGGACCCGTTTCCACTTTAACTGAAGCCTATATCACCATTTCTGAGCAAGAGGAGAACAGATTACAAAACAAACAACCCCAAAACCAACACTATCACAACTGATAAAAGCAAATGCTGAATTCAGTAATAAGGGACTCATGCAAAACATGCAAAGAAACAAAAGCTGCCCCAAATCCAGATCATCAAGATACAGATCTGCAAGATAATAAGCACCTATGATGAATAAGTATTTGTGTATCACAAGACATGTGTGGTATTTAAAATACTGCTGTGCAGAATGAATACCTTCACTCGATTCTCCTGTTCTCAGAGTCTGCTCAGGGGACCGTTGCATTTCTATATCCATTAAGGGAAAGGCATGGAAAGGACAGACAACAATGACATCAGAATAAATGCGGAATCTCACAAGTTTGGAAAATACAAAAAGCACACACACAAAGCTACAGCACTGGGAGAATGCGCTGTGACTATGACATGCATTTGTGTGCATGTGTACATCTGTGTGTCAAAAGAGAAACTGTGGAACACTACCTTGACATCAAATTCTTTCACAATAAATCTGTTACTTTTCTCTGGAGCAGAAGGTTGTCCTACTTACATGGATTTTATCACATACACATGCAGTGCTGTGGAAAAACAGCTACTATCAGAAACATACACTTAAGAGAAAGTTTAAAAGAATCATAGGATGGCTTGGGTTGAAAAGAACCTCAAGATGATTTCTCATCCCTTCTGGCTTTTCTCTGTTTCCTTAAGAGGGAATACAGGAAAAGTTTTATCTGACCTCAGGAGATAAAAATCACACAGAAGTGATAATTTACTTTTGTAAAGAGTTTTACAATGCTGAGACAATTCCTCTAATCATAGAAACACTAAGGTTGGAAAAGATTATCAAGTCCAATTGCAAATGACTCAGGGAAACACTGAACAATACACTAGTATGTGCTGCAGTGGCCAAACATACTGTCACTGCAAACATACTAGAAACAGAAATAGCACAACTACTGTTTTCCTCAAAAAGAAATTGTTACTTAAAATCTAAGAGATCGGTCATTCAATACGTTCTGGAAGCCAATCTGTACGTGATTAATAAAAGGGTTCATGTTCTGACATCCAAATAATCATAAGCAAACTTGTTGAAAAATGCTGACCTGTTCAACATTCTTCAGAATCTCCTCTTCTAATTAGAAGGTACAAAAGTAGCAGAAAGGATAAGGTCAAAATTTTAGATAGCAGAAAAATAAAACAGAAGAGCAAAAGACAATAAAAGAATTCCAAAGTGGGTATTTCTCTGGTCTCTCTCTCAACATCCCGGCTTCTCTAAAGGACACTTTTAAGACTGTTTCTGTGGCATATTAAAAGGACTCTCATGATTCAGGGTGTGGATGCAATCAGAGACTGCAGAATTAATTCCAATATTGTTTCTACTACGCTACTGAACTTTCTCTCTGCTCCCTCCTACTCCTCATGCTGGTGTCATCTTTAAGAGACTGAGCACAGGGAGATTCACAGAATGGTTTGAGTTGGAACAGACCTTTAATATCGTCTAAATCCAACTCCCTGCTATAGGCAGGGACACCTCCCTCTAGACCAGGTTGCTCAAAGCCCCATCCACCTTTGGCTTTGAATGCTTGCAGGGAGAGAGCATTTACAACCTCTCTGGGCAACCTGTTCCAGTGTCTCATCCCCCTCACAGTAAAGAATTTCTTCCTGATATCTAGTCTAAATGTACCCTCTACTTGGAAGAAGAAACCCTCAAATCACATATTTTAAATTAACCCAGGCCTGTTAGTCCTTACAATGGGGTACCAGAGCAACTATCTACGTGCATGGAAGGTAGCAACTGAGTGGATTTGGATAAAAAAAAGTATTTCAATGATTAAACCAACTGTATCGAGCCCCACTGAAAAACAAGCAAACAAAACTTCAAAACCAAGCTACGAAGAAACTTTTTCAACCACTTTTCAACCACTCTCTAGTTCAAAGTAACTGCTCCTAAGTCAAAGGCAACATCACTTGGGTCTAAAATCTATACTTCCATCTGGGATAAGTCCAGGAAGAAAAAATATGCCATGTATTCTTTGATCATATTTCTCAGTCTTTATAATAAAAAAGTAATGACTTGTGTTTGAACAGTCTGCTGCCCATCTGACACATGATTCTCACAAAACCCTTAAAAATAAGGAACAAATAAAACCTTGTACGTTGGGGCTTGAAACGTAAACTGCAAGGCAATCTCATTCATACTAAAATAGCAACTTTCTAAGATTCATTTAGGGCAATTTGAGCTTATAAACGCTGCCTGGATTTTACAAATTCATTGAAGGAATGTATTTCTTTTATTTACAAGGCAATGAGAAAATGTAACAGTTTTTCTGGATCACAAAGTCTTTCTCAGTTGTTTTTTTTTTCTTTTTTAAATAAAAGTAATTGAAAAAAACATTATTTGATTATAAATCAAACCATGTCCAAAAAGATACGGTGTATACAAACAATGTACTGTTGTTGCTTATGAAGTTATTTTTCCAAGACAATTTTTGTTACGTCTCCACAACACAAACAAAAGCAATTGTAATTGAAGGTGAGAAATTATGTCTCCCAAAAAAGGAGCTTTATGCAGGTGAAACTATTAAAATTAAAACAAAGTGACAGAAATCCAGTGGTAATCAACAAAAGATGCATCTTCTTGCAATTCATCTGCTGCTTCGCTGCTACAGAAGATAAAACTACTATTTGGGATGAAACTACAGCTTTTGCAATTGGATTTTCTGAACAACAATCTAAATGAGCATCTCTAAGAAAAATTGCACACCCATAAAACAAGGCTACTTTAACCTATTTTGTTTCTTCTCTTCCCTCCTCCCCCTTGCTAAAGGGACAATTTAAATAAATGGGCAACTTGATGTGCTGAAAGTGACAACTGTATGAGCAGATGGATGTAGTGCACACAAATCACAACTGTCCCCACAGCCTGTGGAGATGCAGTGTAAACTAGCAGCAAGCAAACACATTCATAACACTTCTTATTACAGTCCACCTGATGCTTCCACTGAAGTCCACACTGAGCACAGTGAATTTAAAAGATGCAAACCAACCTAAGGAAGGGGCCACCACGATTCTGCCCATTAGCTCTACCACAGTTAAGTATCCTACCTCCTCTGCTCGAAGCAGCTGCACCCAACGTAAAGCCAGCAGCTCTTGCCTGGTGAGGAGTCACTGGCACAGGGATGCCTCCTTTAGCACCTGCAGAAGCTTCCCCTGCGTTCTCATGGTCTGCATATTCTGCCAGTGTTTTACTAAGACTATGGAGAGCAAAAAAGGAAATGCATTTGGGAAAAATAATCCCATAGCTACATAAACACTTAATGGGATAATAAGAGCCTTATACTATCCATCCTAAACATAACCATTATACTATCCATCCTAAACATAACCATAGCCAAAACAATTTTCATATTCAGTAAGTGTAACATACTCTACTTTTTGCAAACCGTAACATACTCAAATATAATGGACACATCTATTTTATAGATGCACATCCAGATCTATGAAGTTATTTACTTCTGCTCGGTACCCTTTGCAGTCCAGTTTTTACAAATACAACCACTCTTATGAATGAACACCCATGGGTAAAATACTTATGTGTAGGAGGAGTTAAACTGCTTAGTAATTTAACAAAAGAAATAACAGCTAGATCTCCTCTGAAACAAAACAGGTGGTTCCTGGTCAGTGGAACTGAAGACAGTAATAACAAGGGTTCTGTTTTGAGAAGAATTTACAAACATTTCAGTTTTTCAAGTTGAACTTCTGCGTCTGTGGGCTACAGACACATTTTAATAGTGTATAGCAGGCAGACATCAGCTTAGAAATAAACACTTGAAATCTTACAGAGAATTTTGAGCAGAAGCCCTTTTCTCAACTTTCAAATTAACACCAGACACATGAACAGTATACGTGAGAAGATGTCAATGAACACATCTTCAAACTAGCACCGTTAAACTTGGTGCTGTTACCAAAAAGGTTCAAACTCAACACTGATAACTAAAAACCTAGCAATAAATTTAAAAGTTTACCTAGCATTTCCATGAATGATAGCATAGTCCTCAGCTGTCCATCCATTAACGTCTTTATGGAAAATTTCAGCACCATAGCGAAGAAGCATTTCTACCAACTTAAGCTCCCCACCGGCCACTGCAGTCATAAGTGGGGTTCTACAGCATCCAAAATACAAGACAAACCATACAACTTAGTCAGACATTGTAATTATTTTAATTCCCATTTGCTCAATCTCAAAGAAAAATAAAATCACTTTATGAACAGAAAAAAAAGCTTCTATATTAACAACACTTGCATACAAACTTGGCATCAATTTGAAAAACTCTCTCTGGCATAACAGCAATGTTGCTGGCACAATAGCAATTTTCCTGCCACAGCGGCTACCAGAAACAATGTTTTCTTGCAGTTCTCAATGCAGAAAACATGCAATAATGCATGTCACCTGCCAAGCTGAGACCTGCTTTCGCCAGTCACTCAACGAGCTCTTTCTCTGTGTCTTTCTACTTCAATGCTCATTCCCATCCCTCCCATCAGTCCAACCTGAAGACAACTAAGGTGACCTGCAGAGTTTAGACCATCTCCTCACCTTTCACACGGATCTCGAGTGTGAACATCAGCTCCTTTTTTAAGAAGGAGCTCTACCATTTCTTTGTGATTTTCAGAGATAGCAAGAGTAAGAGGAGTACATCCGTCCTGAAAGAACAGAAATAATTCAAGTTAAAAATCAAAAGAAACAAACAAAAAATCTACAATAAAAATATCAATGCAACTTTTTGAACTTCTCTATTGAATCTCGAAATGTACCTTATTCTGAGCATTGATACGGGCACTGTGCTCAATTAACATCCCTGCTAGAAATGTGTTAGGAGTTACAGCAGCCAAGTGAAGGGCAGTGTTGCCACCAGCATCTGCCAGGTTCGGATCAGCACCATGCTCTAGCAGGATCACTGCACATCTTTCTTTCTGGCATTGTACTGCCTGGAAACAACACACACACACACACACACACAAAAAAAAAGGTAAAATTTCCAGCAGTCATATTTCACTGTGTCACTACTACTACAACTTCCCATTCCTGGAATATAAAACTATCTGCCAAGATTAGCTAGCGCACGCCAAAGCCACACTGATTACAGCATGCATGCTTCTACACAGACTTACTTAAAGAATCTGGAAAGACATAATTTAATACATAATCAATAATTCCTACTTGCAGCAACATAGTATGTTCTACTTACCTTCATCAGTGGAGATCTGTTATCACTGTCAAAAAGATTTAGCTTACACTTGTTTTCTACTAGAAACGTAACGACATCCTCACGTCCATTTGCACAAGCAAGATGCAGTGGTGATCTAAAAGTGAAACGTGTAAATTGAAACAGACAGCTAAATAAATATTTTCACTCTGTGGTACATGAACAGGGCAAACTGCATTTCTTTATCCCAATTACCTCCCAAAATAAACAAAATCAAATAAAAACAAGCTTATTCCATTACCAGCGTGCACCAAACCATGTCCCTTAGTACAACATCTACATGTTTCTTGAACACCTCCAGGGACGGTGACTTTACCACCAACCTGGGCAGCCCATTCCAGTGCACAACCACTCTCTGGAGAGGCTTATCCTAGCATCCAACGTGAACCTCCCCTGGTGCAAGCTGAGGCTGTTCCCTCTTGTCCTAACAGCTCCCATCACGGGCAGGCTGATGAGTACCCTCCATAAGACCAGCTTCCTCCAAGGCAGAGAAGATGAGGACGAAATAACAGGCAGAACGTCAAATAACTCATCATGCCTTGTCACAGACATGGAACAACTCGAGGGTGACTGTCCCCACTGAGAAATTCCCAAATAAGTATACAAGATCCTTCACCTCCGAATAGAAGCCTGACAATATTGATCTGAGCACTGTATTTATTATTTATTTAGCACAGTGTACCGCAAAGAGCTCGAATGAGTAATTTAACTGTAACAAACACAACTTTGTGCAGGAGCCCCTCCTCACCCAAAAGCAGCCGTTACCAAGCACTGGGGAATATGACAACCTAAAGGAACCACCATCAGCTTCGCAAGCAAGAAAGCCTTCATGAAGCCAGCAGCCTTATCGCTGCCTTTTCTCACCAGCCCCCAACAGAGCTCCCAGCTCAGAGGAATGCCGAGCAGCCCTACGAGGGATCCAGGCCGGGAGGGCACATCGGAGCGGCCTCTACCGGCCGTCCCAGCCACGCGCGGCCCCCGTTAACAGCAGCCCTCTGTGCCCAGGTCATGCAGCGGGGATCCCGGCCCGGCCCGCCGCCCTTACCGCTGCGCCTTGTCGCGCTCGTCGATGTCGTGCTTCTTCAGTCCTTGCTGCACCAGGGCCAGGTCTCCGGCGGCGGCCCCTCGGTGCAGCTTGGTCAGCTCCTTCTGGCAGATCTCGTACGCACCGGCGGAGCACGCCGAGGCGGCGCTGCCGGGCGGCGGATCCCGTTTTTTCTTCTTTACGAAGCTGAGCATCTTCTTCATGTCGTCTTAAAACTCTGCCGGGCCGAGCCCCGAGCAGGACGCGGAAACACGGCGCACGCTCAGGAAGCCGCGGCCCAACCCACAGGCTGCAGGGCAGCCTCAGGCTCCCAGCCGGAGCCGGGAGCCCCACGTATGCGTTATACGTGCGATATTAAGCGATGCTAAGCGATATGAAGCGATATCAAGAGGATACACACCCGCGGAGAGCAGGAGTGTGCGCGTCTGTAGGCTCGGCTGCCTCAGAAAGCGGTTGGCAACGGTGTGTCCTGGGGCCGTTGCCTTTGGAATAGTCACGGGGATAACCGTCTGCAGGGTTATTTCTTGCCCTACTTGTGGGTATTATTTAATAGGGATCTCAAAGCACGCGTTTTTAACCTGTTACTAAACCAGTTGTCAGCTTTCTGTCTTCAGTTTTCCCATCTTCCCCTCCCCCCCTCCACCTTTGTTCATACTGTTTATTAAATCTTTAATATGGGTGATTTTGAATAATATTTTAAATTCATTCCTGTTAAAAACAAATAGTTCCATTTAATTTTTATTTTTCTTCAGAAATTGGTATTTCCTGTCACAGTTCCTCATATTCTCAGTGTGTTCTCTTTGATAATCTGGAGCTTTCTCTAAGAACCATTGAGCAATTGCTATTCCTGTTGCTGTCTGCGTGTGGTGATTCCTCTTCTCTTACCCAGTACTAGATCTACGTAGCACAGTAAGATTTTCAAGTAAGGGCTTAAGTGTGGCTTAAGTGTTGCGTAAGCATTGGCATTTGGGTTAGTCTGCTAAAGACTCACCTTTCCTTTGACATAACAATACGGCTGGATAATTTAGCTCACAATCCTTGCAGCTCTGAGGTACAAAATGGCAGTCTGAAGCTCTCTTTTTGCAGTCTTTATTTTTCCCCTATTAAATCACTGTGTGTATTTTGCTTATTGAAGAGTAACAATGGCAGTAAAAGCTTGTGTGCTGCGTGTTGTCTGGTCGTAGAATCTTTTAATCATAGAATGGAATGGCCTGGATTGAAAAGGCCCACAATGACCATCTAGTTTCAACCCCCCTGGATATAGCCACATCCAGCCTGGCCTTGAATGTCTCCAGGGATGGGGCATCCTCAACCCCCTTGGGCAACCTGTTTCAGTGAGTTACCACCCTCTGTGTGAAAAACTTCCTCCTAATATCTAACCTAAACCTCCCCTGCCTTAGTTTCAAACCATTCCCCTTGTCCTATCAGTATCCACAGGTGATTTACTACGCCTGATTTGCAGCTGATGTGTTTACAAGCTGGGAAATCTGGCTGGGCAGATAGCATGTTTCTGCATTGCTTGCTCCAGGGCCTTGAAGAGAACTGGGCAGTTGCAGGTAGAGACTATAGCAGCTCCAGCTCTGTCTAGGTTGGAGAGCTGGAGCTGAGGTGGTGCTTTTGATGTTACACTCTTGCTTCCCTATGCAGCCAATGTGTATGCTTAAATACAGTTTTGCTTGTTCCTGGTCCAGTCTGAAGCTCTCACACTGTATCTCATGCACATGGTCTGTTAATCCTCAGCTGGATTAACAGCTAGTTTCTATTGATAATGCTGAAAGAATTCCTTTTGGCTTACTCTAAATGAAAAAGATGCAGCTATGCTTCCCATTTTAACAATGAAAATTAAGAATAGGTTTCAAGATTGAAAAAAGAAATATATCATTTATTTGCTTTCTTTATGACTTCATTTTCAGTTGACATAAATACATGACTTGCAGATTTTCAAATGGAATATATGGAGTTGCAACTAAAAGTTTGATCATGTCTCTCTACCAGACCTCTACAAGTCTCATTTTACCAGAGAGAAATATCCTCCTTCTTACTTGTGTCACCGCTTCTGGCAGTAAATACATTTGTGAGTGACTGTTTTTCAAGGCTGAAGCACAGGAAGAGTAAAATTTCATCAAAACTGTGATCAAAACCTGGAGTTCTCACTGAGAATGGCAATCACTGCCATTAAAGCAGCCTCATGTGGTTGTTTCACAGAAACAAGATCACATATCCCACTAGTTTTGTGGGTTTTTTGGTCTCTTTTTTACATGCTTTAATAATAAAGACTAAAAATTAAGTTTTGTTATTTTGTATATGCAGTGTTTCTTCCTGAAGTTCACACCTTATTGCCACTCTTGCCAGTATCAGTACAGCACAGGGCCTGCAGTCACCTCCCTACCTCCCCAGACCAAATCCATGAATCATTTGCTTCTCATAGGCCTCAGATGAAAATACTATTTTATAACAACTCTAACCACGTTAAGGACAGTGAGACACTTCAAGTCAGTGCTGTGCAGTTCTACAAACTTGGCAAATACCTCTAATGCAGGAGGAATGTCTAACGTGCAGCCTGAGGTCTTCGATACCACAACTAAAGCAGATCTAAACCTGAAAATACTTACACCAGCATGTTAGTGTAAACCCTTACCTTCTCTAGTGTTAACTACGGCTTGCCATAGCATCGTGGCAAGTCTCAAAACCACAAACGTGGGGAAATAACGAATGGCAGGATTTTCAGAGTAGCCTATGGTCAGCACAGCTTGGGAATTCAGCTCTCCTAGGCCCTCCAGGAAAATGTCATCATGCATTTTCCTCACAGAATTACTTAACTAGTCTCAGGAGCTTGCAAAACCCACAGAGGTTTTTAACTAGCTTACTGAAGCAAAGGCTTGAAGGTTGTCCTGAGGGGCTTCATTCGTTTTGCTTTGTTGCTGAGCTGTGGTTTCCAGTCTGTCACTTCCAGCCTTGAGCCTGAAAGAGAGACAGGCCTTGCTGTGGACATTCACAAGAGCACAACTTCTGAAAGAGCAGTCTTTATGGAGGGAAACTGACAACTTCTACTTTCAAAAACTCACGTTACTTCATTGCATTCCCTTCTATTAGAATTCAAAAAATAGCTTTTTGAAAGGAACATGCACACAATTCTCCCAGCATGGAAAAAGCAACTTCTTGATTGGCAGCCCTCCTAATTACAGGTTAGTAAAACAAGGCAACCAACTTTCATATCACTGAATCTACCCTGCTGAAACGATGCTCAGTGTGCTACAGCAACCTGAGCTCATGCCCCCACTGTAACCTTAAGCTGCTCATAGGAGCAGACACGGAATGCAGCAGCCCCATTCCTTCCCAGTCACTGTCATAGCTGAGTGCACGCTGAAGCATCCTGAGCTACAGAAATGTCCCAGAGAAGGAATCAGCTCTCCACTCTGGGTTGTTACAGCAAAGACCTGAGCACCACTCTCTGGGAACTACGTGGAAACTTAGGACGGACATGGAGAAACCTCAGAGTCCAGAGCTTTGATGTGAGTATATGGCTTGTGTTGTCGTGTAATTTGGTGCCTGTTTACATTAAACATCCCCAATACGGCTGCAGTCTTTCATGTGGCACAAGCTTAGCAAAAGGGCCAATTCACAGTTGGGCATTGAAGGCAGGAGCTTGGGCTCCTCCTAGAATCAGGGATGGGGAGAATTCAGAAATACCCATTGCTCATCCACTGTTAGGTTCATGTCAGCTTCAGTGCAGAAACCTGCAGGGGGAGCAAAGTGTTTCTGTGTATCCACTAGAAGGCTGTTTCTAACACACTGCTTTGCCCCTCCAGCTTGTGAAAAGCACCCAGGCCTGCTAGCAGCATTATGTACCTTGAACAGCTGGCCTAGAGCTTAAGTATTTCAAGGTCTCATTGTTCAGAAGCATAAGGCAGAGGCAGCAGCAGAGGGAGGTGGGTCCAGAGGTGACAAGCCTAGAAGTAAGCAAGCCAAGAAGTAAGCAAGCCAACAGGGGTCCCTGCACATCCTTCAGAGAAAGTACCTCAGAGTACTGGGGAGATTCAGTCTTCCTCTTGCTCTGCTCCTGCTGCGGGCAGGGCACCTATGAAGAATGGACAAAGTGAGACACATTCAGTCTCTTGCAGTGAGTTTTCCTAAGTCTGTTAAGCCCTGTCATCAAAGCTTTGCCATGCTCTCTGTGGGGAAGTGCAGCTGCAAGCTTTGTTAAAAATTGGTGTTATCTAGCTTTACAACGTGAGTTTTCCAGTTATCATGTTCTGTGTTTTTTTTCAAGATTGTAATAGGGCCCTCTGTCAAAAGAAGCCCAACTCTATGCAGAGAGATGTGCATAATCAGGCAGAGCTTTCTAAAGAACAGCACCTGTTGCAGAACGGCGGGAGAAAAGCAAACGATCACACCTGTCATTGACATATGATCAGCTAATCTCGTTTATTCCTTGGCTGCGTGTACATTTATAATACGGATAATTAGCTCATACATATTGCAAAAGTGGAGCTCATCATTGGTTCCCAATTACATACCATCCCCAAGTATCTTTGCAGCTTCTTGTTATCATCCTGAAAGCTACTCCCTTGCTGAGTTCCCAGAACCATGGCTAGTTTCTCACCATCCCAGGGCATCCTGTTGTTCTCACTGTCCTTGCAGGTGTTATGGCTGCTTGATTAACTGCACCGTGTTTACGACCCTTCTCAGCTAACTAGCTGTAAAAAACACTTTCTACATTTCCCCCGTTTTCTTTTAGGCTGAAAAGGCTCAGTTTACCGACCGACTAACCATATTTAACAAGCAATTCAGTTCATTTGTTCAATTAGTTCTCATGTAGTTTTATCCTGCTCCGTAGCTGCTGCTCTGTGAACTCCTTATCTTGATCCATGGCTGCTGCTCCATAAAATTCTTCTTGTATTACAACAATTTCAAGATACTGCCTATAGAATAACAACACTACTTATATTAATAACATAACTATGATAACCCAATCAAGGCCTTGATTGACAATACTCTAAAAGTGAAAAAAGAGACAAGTCAAATACAACATAACAACATTACTGTTAAACCCACTAAAAAGAACAAATATGTTTGTACTGCAACCTAAGTTTCTGCAACCTGAAAAAAAATCTGTGAGGGTCCCATTGTGTTAATCTGTAACTGATTTGGAAAAGGCTTCAATTTTCATATACTCTGATACATTGATTTTTTAATGACCACTAAAATTTGTGCAATAAATGCTTTTAAGATGCTCATAACCATGCTCTACTGACTGAGTTATCCGGGCTAATAATTGATTAATGATCGCGCAATTTAATGGAATAGCATGTCAAATAGAACCAATGTTAGAGGAAAAATGTACTAGAGTATCACTAGGGGCATTATTACTTACTGACCCTTGAGAAACAGCAAGCCATGTTGGTGTTGGATGTAACAGGTAGTGCCAGCAGGGCGTCCCCTGCTTCAAGGTGCACATTTCCTCTCTCACCCATCACAGATTCTCTCCTGCATTCAGGGTCTGAAGGATTTCTTCCAGTTGTACACCACATCCGCATGGCCAGTGCGTGATATAGAGCCCAAGTGGAACACCTGCTTGGAAAACAGAATAAACTATCAAATTTAGTTCTATTAGCGTGCACTTTCCTCTAAAATGATGCATGGTTATATTTTCAGATCCCAATTAGTTGGATGTAAGAGAGGTATCTATTCTATGATACAGGGTCATCTCTTTGTCTGGGATTCCTATCCAGGTTTTGTCTTTGCAAATTAAGAAAAGCTAATTAATAGGATAATAACATCGTAACCAAACAGTACTAAAATACTGAAAGAGCTGTTCCTGTACATTCTAGCATGGATTACATCAAATCCTGTTTAATACACATCTGATCTATTACTAAAATAGAAGAAGCACACAACATCCTAGCTAATGCCTAAAACTCTAAATCTTGAGACTGCATTGGTAAAACAGAAAATCACACACTATGTCAAACTATTACTAATATTATCTATAACAAAGAGTTACATATAACTCTTTGTTATATATATATATAACTCTTTGTTATATATATACTATAACTCTATACAAAGAGGCTGTTAAGATGTGTAGAGGGAAAATCAGAGAGGCAAAAGCCCAGTTTGAATCTAAGCTGGCCACTGGGGTAAAAACAAACAAGAAACCCTTTTACAAGTACATCAGCTGTAAGAGGAGGACAAAGGGGAATCTCCATTCTTTACTGGACGAGGCTGGGAATGTGATTACAGAGGGTAAGGAAAAGGCAGAGGTTCTGAATGCCTTCTTTACGTCTGTCTTTAAAAGTCGTCTCGGTCCTTCCCAGGGCTCCCCACGCTCTGACCTGGTAGTCTCGTCTGGGGAGCAGACTGAACCCCCTGTGATTCTTGAAGAAGCGGTCAGGGAATTACTACTCCAACTGGACTGCCACAAGTCCATGGGTCTGGATGAGATTCACCCGAGAGTGCTGAAGGAACTGGCGGAGGTGATCACTGAGCCGCTTTCTGTTATCTTTCAGCGCTCCCTATTAACGGGTGAGGTGCCGGAAGACTGGAGGCTTGCCAACGTGACTCCCATTTACAAGAAAGGTTGTAAGGAGGATCCGGGGAACTACAGGCCTGTTAGCCTGACCTCGGTGCCAGGGAAGGGAATGGAACGAATTGTCTTGAGGGAGATCACAAGGCAGGTGTGGGATGACCAGGAGATCAAACCTAGCCAGCATGGGTTCATGACGGGCAGGTCCTGCTTGACCAATCTGATCTCCTTCTATGATCCTGTGACCCGTCTAATAGATGAAGGAAAGGCTGTTAATGTGGTCTACTTAGACCTCAGCAAAGCCTTTGACACTGTCTCCCATGCTGTTCTCCTACAAAAGCTGGCAGCCCGTGGCTTGGATGAGTACACTCTTGGCTGGGTAAGGAGCTGGCTGGAGGGCTGGGCCCAGAGAGTGGTGGTAAATGGAGTTAAATCCAGTTGGAGACCAGTCATGAGTGGTGTTCCCCAGGGGTCAGTGCTGGGACCTGTCCTCTTCAACATCTTTATTGATGACTTGGATGAGGGCATTGAATGCACCCTCAGTAAGATCGTGAATGACACCAAATTGGCAGGGAGTGTCAATCTGCCTGAGGGTAGCGAGGCCCTGCAGAGGGATCTGGATAGTCTGGAGAGCTGGGCGAAAGCCAACAGGATGAGGTTCAACAAGACCGAATGCCGAGTTCTGCACTTTGGCCACAACAACCCTGGGCAGCACTATAGGCTTGGGGCAGAATGGCTAGAGGATTGTGTTGAGGAAACGGACCTGGGGGTACTGATTGATGCTCGGCTGAACATGAGCCGACAGTGTGCCCGGGTGGCCAAGAAGGCCAACGGCACCCTGGCTTGCATCAAAAACAGTGTTACTAGCAGGAACAGAGAGGTAATTGTCCCCCTGTACTCAGCATTGGTGCGGCCGCACCTTGAGTACTGTGTTCAGTTTTGGGCCCCACACTGCAAGAAAGACATTGTGGCCCTGGAACGCGTTCAGAGGAGGGCTACAAAGCTGGTGAGGGGTCTGGAGCACAGGCCGTATGAGGAGCAGCTGAGGGAGCTGGGATTGTTCATCCTGGAGAAGAGGAGGCTCAGGGGAGACCTTATAGCTCTCTATAACTTCCTGAAGGGGGGTTGTAGTGAGCTGGGGGTTGGCCTCTTCTCTTGTGTAATCAGTGATAGAACTAGAGGGAATGGTTTTAAGCTGCGTCAGGGGAGATTCAGGCTGGACATTAGGAAGTATTACTTTTCGGAAAGAGTAGTCAGGCATTGGAATGCACTGCCCAGGGACGTGGTGGAGTCACCAACCATGGGAGTGTTCAAGAAACGCTTGGATGTGGTGCTGAGGAATATGATTTAGCCAGGAAGTATTGGTAATGGTTGGACTAGATGATCTTCTAGGTCTTTTCCAACCTTGATAATTCTGTGATTCTGTGATTCTACAACACAGCAAGTTTCAAAGCAATACCACTAAGTAAGAAACACACAATTACAATTACTATGAAGGCTGGATGCTATTTTCTGCCTTCAGATGAGACTGAACATATCATGCTGGAACCCACGTAGGGCCAGTCCCTGTGGAAATACGAGCATATTCATGACCCCAAGTTGTCAGTGGTAGGGGACTGTCCCAAAGTCCCCTAGGCAAACGTCCCCAGTCTTGTTGAACTAAGTGTACCTTATGGGACAGGAAACGTGTTCTGCTGCAGGAAAGGGCTGTACCTGCTATGGTGGTTCTGTTAGAGTTTTAGGCATTCAGAAGTTACGTTGATGAAAAGCAAGATGAAAAGGGGTAGTGAAAGATGCAGCATTTTCCAAATTGCATTATGTTTCCCCAAAATATTTTGCAGAGATCAGTGCTGAGAGCTTGAGCAGCAATGGTGCAGCCTGTTAATTCTTTCTATATGATGGATCACTTCTTTTTGCTACTGTTACCCCTATACAAGGATTGTCAGGTGTTAGAAAGAAAGGGAAAGAGAAAGTCTTGTAGCATAATTTGGTTATAATTGTTCCTGGCCATTTGTTTTTCCTGTACTTCTGGGCTTTCAGAGTTCATCTCTGTTATGGCTGCGTTTGAGCAGTTGAAGGTCTTCGGGGAAACAAATACAGCCCTGCCACCCTACACAAAGGATGTTCATCTGAGACATGAATTGTCTGCATCCCAAGGAGATGAATGGATTTTTATTGAGTATCACTGCTGAGGAATGCAAGGCTTGATCTATTCTCTTGGAAGGTTTCTGCAGTAGTTTGGCTGCAGTCCATTTGTTGGAAGGAGATGATATGGCTCTCTGGGATGGAAAGGCTTTTCCAGGTTATAAATAGCAGTACTGTAACAGAGAGCAACTGATGCTCTTTGGAGAGTGATGTTTCTAAAACCCTGAAGACCTCATTCAGCCACACAGCTTCTCTGCTTGGTTTGACTGAGTACTGCTGGGGGGCTGCTGCTGTTAGTAATATGGTCTCTCTGGGGCAAGGTAGAAATATTCTGGAGCTCCAGTCCTGGAAAGAAGCAACATAGGTTTTCAGGTACGTGTCTCTTGGCTGCAGGAGGACTTCTTTTTCATGTAGACTATGGAAAGGCACTTTAAAAGAGTAAGTGGAGGACCAGCATGGCATTTTTCACAGGAAAACATACTCAGAGCTGGCACATCTCCTTGTTGTAGTCCCAGGCCCATGAGCAGCTCTGCAGCTCCATGCCTTCTGTGTGCACAATTCAGGCACCACGGTGTAAACGTGTGTGTTGTGCTGAGGGCTGGTGCAGTCTGAGGTGTAAGAATCAAAATTCCTTTTAGGTGAAGTATTTGAACTATGTGAAGAATTTGGGGATTGTTTTCTTCAGTAGTTATTTAAACATTGTCTGCAGGGGGGGTGTGGGTGTAGGAAGCAAGTCTTTGGGGAGCAAGTGGAGTAATCAGGCACTTTGTAGCTGCTACTCAAAAAACGCCTTCACTTTTCTCTCTGTGGCTTCTTGTTCTAATGGTCTAATCTCCCTGCGATTGCTTCTTGTGTTCAGGAGTGTTTGAAGGCTCAGGACTCAGTGTCATGGTATGTCATGCACATCCTTATGTACATGGTGAGGCTTGAGGTCTGTGATACGGTGTGGGTAAGGGGCTGGTCTTTCAACACTCTGTGCCTTAAATGTAACACCTGCAATCCTAATCTCATTTCTTGCAATGAACTCTGAAATCCCTGCTGGTAGATAAAGCTTCACCTTTGTTTTAGCCCTGTTTTGTTTGTGGTGGGAGTCCAAGACAAGGAAGTCAGTGGCTTTTTTTGCTACTGCTGCACTGTGTAGGCCCTGGAAGCTGCTGATTTGTTTACAGTACTCAGAGGTCATTCATGGTGTTAATGAAAATAGGGCTAAAACTCATCTTGGTGCTGGGCATTGAAAGTTTAGCCAACAACTCTTCCTTACATCCTGTGTGTTATCTCTAACTCCAGCCACAGGGTTTCTTTCACTACATATGAATCATGCAAACCCATGTTGGCTGGTGGCCATTTAGTTTCTAGTTGAATGTCCACAGGGAATTAGGCATTGTGATTATGTGGCTGCTGTGGTTCTATCCATTCCTGCAGGAACTTACCTGCTCGTTAGCTCATTTCAGGTAAGCTGGAGAGAACAGCAGTGGCATTGGATCTACTTGATTTCCATCAGTATCATGTTAGTGCAGAAGGATTCCTTTACTGCTGCTTCATTGTAGAGAAGTCTGTACTGTGAGCTTAACCATTTGCAGACCTCAGAGAAGCCACCATAGGAAGCCATGCCAAAGACTTAGGTTTCTAGGCATAAAAATAGCTTTGATTCTGTTTTTATCGATACACAGTAAAAGCAATTTGTTCAACAAATCCATTCATCAAATTATCACCAAAATCTACATGTTAGCAGCTTTTTGAAGGACCTTAGTTGGACTCAGATATTGGTTTTGGAGTGCTATTGGGTCCATGGTTCCAAGGAGGATGCTGTGTGTTAAAAGGCGTGGGCTGTAAAAAAGGGGGATTTTCAAGAGGAAGGTAGATAGAATTTCTTTTCAGTGTAGTTGTAACACAGCAATAAGGTTTGTGCTGTTGACTGTAAGGGCTAATAGGTGTGTTTCACTTTGAGA
This sequence comes from Coturnix japonica, assembly GCF_054131305.1. Lineage (NCBI taxonomy): Eukaryota > Metazoa > Chordata > Aves > Galliformes > Phasianidae > Coturnix > Coturnix japonica. The sequence continues at coordinate 7,483,326 of NC_140687.1, read as the reverse complement.
CAAACCCAGAGCACCTCTGGATGTCTGAGAGGTGCAGGACTGAGTGCTGTGGTTGGACAGGCCTCAGCCCAGATGACTGCTCTCTTCCTCATCTGGATGGAGAAAGGTCCCTTTCAACACACACCGTTCTGTGATGATTTCAGGCCTTGGTATGCTGTGTTCAAGAGCCCTTGTGATGCTCTTCTGGCTCACATCATGTGGAAATCCACTGTTCTAACACTGAAGCTGTCAGCAGGGTCTGAGTACCTAAGAATCCCAAAGTGCATTGGTGACTGGCAATGTCAAAATACTAAATGTAGAATCTATGTAGCAACAATGTAGAAGGTGATCCAGTAATGGAAATTTTTATCAGTACCAGAAACACTTTCATATTAACAACGTGCAATGACATACAAATTAATGACTTTTCCTCTCTTCTAGAAAAACATCTTTGCAGCATTCCTCCTGTCTCTGTGTTATTGGGGACAAAAGCCCTGCAAAATTAAAGCAAATGATTGTCTTCTGGTAAAATGAGTTTGCTAACTCAAGACTCTCTCTGCGAGCGAGTTTCGTAAAAGATAAATGGTTTGTTCAAGTAAAAAAAAAAAAAAAAAAGTGGGAATTTTAATATATCCTTTCTGAACTGGGTGCAGTGCTAAAATAATTTATGCTGTGGGGGTACAGAATGAACTTGGGGTTTGTTTTTTGGGGTGGTGAGTGGGCTGAATAACCCTACAGTTTTGTACTTAGTATATTGGCTGATCCTTTTGATGATGCTAATTTAAGTGTGGCTTGATCTCTAAAAGAGCCTGGTTAAGAACTGGAAGTTGGCCTGTGCTACACTTATGTGGATGCACAGTGATCTCGATAGCCAACACCAGGACTGCTTGTATTTTGCTTGAGATTGGCTGTATAGTTTTTTCTTTGTGTCCTTGTCATTTTATTTTATTTACATACCTAAGGCCTTTGTTAATTTAGTCATTTTCTGTCCCTTGGCAGGTATGTGGCTGCTTTTGGAAACATGCCTAATCGTGCTGCTCTAAGTAGTTTAGATGATTTTTGGTCAGGTTGATTTAGAGTTATAGAATCATACAGATAGGAAAAGACCTCTAAGATCACAAAGTCCATCCCAGCCCCACCATGCTCACTGAACCATGTCCCTCAGTGTCACATTTTCACAGTTTTTGAACACCTCTGGGGATGGTGACTCCACATCCCTCGACTACTTGTTCTGGTGCCTTACCAATGCATCATTTGGTAGGATAGTGTGAGATTTCTTGTGTCCTTGAGAGTTTGCATCTCACTAATGGCCCAGACAGGCAAGAGTCCAGTCCTGCCCATCTGTAAGGCAGTTTTGCTTACCTTCCAAGGGTTATCTAGGGTGTGTGGAAATCGATCTCCACTGATCTTGCTGATTAAATCTGCTAGTGAAGAAATTCCCATATACAAGAAGGGTCATAAGGAGAACCTGGGGGACTACAGATCTGAGGGAGCTGGGTCTCTTTAGGTTGGAGAATCATAGAATCATAGAATCACCCAGGTTGAAAAAGACCTTGAAGATCATCAAGTCCAACCACAGCCTAACCAGCACCCTAACTCTAACAACCCTCTGCTAACTCATATCCCTGAGCACCACATCCAAATGGCTCTTAAACACATCCAGGGACTGCAACTCAACCGTCTCCCTGGGGAGCCTATTCCAGTACTTAACTACCTTTTCTGTAAACAAGTGTTTCCTAACATCCAACCTAAACTTACCTTGGTGCAACTTGAGGCCGTTTCCCCTTGTCCTGTCACTTCTCACCAGTGAGAAGAGACCAGCCCCACTCTCACTGTAAGCACCCTTCAGATACTGGAAGAGAGCGATAAGGTCTCTCCTCAGCCTCCTTTTCCTCAGACTAAACAGCCCCAGCTCCCTCAGTCTCTCCTCATAGGGTTGATTTTCTAAGCCCTTCATGAGCCTCATTGCCCTTCTCTGGATCTGCACCAGCACCTCCATGTCTTTCCTGTGCTGAGGTGCCCATAACTGAACATGGTACTTGGGATGAGGCCTCACCAATGCCGAGTACAGGGGCAGGATGACTTCCCTAGTCCTGCTCACCACGTCATTCCTGATACAAGCCAGGATGCCATTGGCCTTCTTTGCCACCTGTGCACAGGGAAGGAGAGACTGAGGGGTGACCTCATTAGTATTTATAAATATGTTAAGGGTGAGTGTCAGGAGGATGAGCCAGGCTCTTCTCGGTGACGTCCAATGATAGCACAAGGGGCAGTGGGTACAAGCTGGAACACAGGAGAAAAACTTCATCACAGTAAGGGTAACAGAACACTGGAACAGGCTGCCCAGAGAGGTTGTGGGATCTCCTTCTCTGGAGACATTCAAACCCTGCCCAGACACTCCTGTGTGACCTGGTCCAGGTGTTCCTGCTCCTGCAGGGGAATTAGACTAAATGATCTTTTGAGGTCCCTTCCAATCCCTGACATTCTGTGATTCTGTGTTTGTATTGGTTCCGTTACCCCTATGATGGGTGAGGTCCCTCTTCAATAAGCAGCAGAATCAGGTACCATTCAGACCTCCTGCTCAGAGACCCCCTGTGTGATTGTTTTATTTTCATTTGCTTACAGATAGTTTCTGTTTGTGGTTGTGCTGTTATGATAGTATCAACATGTGTTATATTACCTCAAGGGTTTAAAATGGGCTTTTACTCCAACAAGTAAATATAAAAACGAACATGACACTGGAGACTTTTACTGCTGTATCATTCTGTGGGTTGGGGTGGCCTACATTCTGTGGCTACAATGTGTGGGCTCAGCTGTGATCCTGTATTGTTTTCTCCAATGTGCTGATATTAAGGTTGCTCTGTGGCAGATGCTACTTCTGGCACTGACTTTGCATATTTGCTGTTTTTTTGCAAAGGCTTTAGACTTGCATGTAGTACAGCTGGGCTGATAGGTGGTAACTTGAGCTGCTGTAGCTGGAGGAGGGGGGGGGAGAGAAAGGAGGGTGGAATGAGGGACATAGAAATTTCATTCAATGAATTGAAATATCATAGAGCAAATGAGAGCCACAACCCTTAGATCTGCTGAGGTCAGCTACCTCATTAGTGAGTAGTGCTGCCTTTGAAAACTTTCTGGCATGAAATATTTCCCCATACTTCTCTCACAGTGCAGAAATAATTGGTAGGAGGATAAAAAATAAGTGGAGGTACTGGTTGACAGGCATGGACCTGCTTGTTTATCTTGCAGAAGGGAATTAATGCAGCATGAAATAACACCAGCTTTTGTCTGTGAATGGAGGTGACAGGGGACAGGTGCATCTGACTATGCAGTGGTTCTTCAGTTACTTAGGTTAAGGGTAAACCCAAAAGGAGTATACAGTTGGTTTGTCCGCGTTCATGAGGTTTGCCAGCAGATAAGTGTAGCAGGTGCATTTGCTGTTAGTACCTTGGGAAGTGTGTGGTCCAAGTATTGGTGCCTGCTGAATGCCTTTTAAAGCCCTTCTCGGCTCTGTCAGTGTTGTGGATTAGTACAGAGGGGCAGCTCTGTGTCTGTTGGCCAAAGGGGCCTGAGCTACAAAATGATTGATAAAGAGGGAGGCTGACTAAATCCGTGAGCCCCTGGGACTTGTTAGCCCATTTTCTTGTGTTTTCTGGAGGAGAAAAGAGCTGCCTCCATCCCAGCCCTACATCATTGGCTTGATGGTGGCACTGACAAATGTGGAGAGAGCCTGATGCTTTTTGCGCAGACATTTGGCATGGTGTTGTTGAGGTGAGAGTTTGGTTTAGACCCTTCTCTGCTCTTGAAGGGGTGGCTGTCAAGGGACAGGAACTTTCCATTTAGGGTTTGTTTTTTTTTTTGCATAGGTAACAATGGGCCTGGTTTGCACTGTAGAAAAGCTGTCATGTAAATGGTGCCTGGCTCCATTGTCAACCATGTCTGGCTGTGTTCCAGCAGCTATGGTTTGCACAGTTCAGGTGTGCAGTGTGTGGAAGGCACACTTGTCCCAAGAGAATGTGGTGGGGAGAGGCAGGGAAATGTCCGATGCTGTATTTAAATAGAAATTGAGTACATGGGAAATGGGCACACGGAGAGAGAGAGACATGCCCTCCCATGTTGCTCCCCACGTGAATCATACTTGGCCATCTTTGGGGAGCATCCAGACCCTTGAAGCTCAGGCATGCAGAAAGCTCTCTGCAGTCTGAGTGCTCTGGTGGAGACTGTTTTGTTCTCTCTCTGGCTTGTTCATGCTACTGCTTCGGTGATAAATCATTATTGATATTTCTAATGAGGCTTTTAGAACTGCTCTGGAAACTTTAAAACCCTCAGCAGAAAGGTAGAGATAGGTAAAACTCCTTGGAGGCTTGATTTTCCTTCAAGGCAGGAAGGGTCAGGTATTTTTTTTGTTTGTAACTTGTTTTCTGACTTTACTTGAAAGCCATAATGTTTCCTCTCTCTTTTTTCCTCTTGTTCTGAGTTTACTGCAGGTTTCAAAGTATCACATTCAAGCACACTGAATAAGTTTATCAAGAGTAATTCATAGTTGTACAACATAGCTGTACAGGTCTTACTGTAGAGCATAAATATCAATAGCATTTTGCAGATGGAGAAACCGAGTCTCAGACTGTGGGATTTGATTTCATTTAACTGTATGAAAGGCACCTTCATCTCACCCAAGCTGTTCCTTTGGACTTGTAGGAATGCAATCTGACCGGCGACGGCAGGTGACGGTGTTGTGGTTGTCCGAGCGGCAGTTCTGGCACCACACACTGACAGCTTGGCAATTCCGTCGCAAATGTCCCTTAACGCCGCACTGGAAACATTTAACAGAGGTGCTTGGGCCTGCACTGGTTACCGCAGATGCTTGTAAGGGTGCAAGAGCTGCTGACACTTGATTCTGAGAAGCCTCAGCCTGTGCCTTTAATCCTGCCCCTAGCTCTTTAATAGCCTCAACTATGAAAGCCTGAGCCCCTGTGGGAACGCTCGATAATCTGTGTAACGCCTCCTCTATTGTCCAGTTACTCCTCAAAGTACTTAGAATGCCACGAGCTGTAGCATTACAATTCTGAAGTGCACAATGTTTTAGCATTATTTCCCTCATGTACTCTGGTACTCCAGCCTTCTCTATGGCTCCGGCTACCTTATCTAGAAACGCTCCAAAATCCTCATTTCTTCCCTGCTGGATTCCCATATAAGACGTCAGCCCACCTGGTGCCTTGATCTTATCCATAGCCTGCCTGGCCAGATACATTGACTCCCTACATTTAACTGGTCCTAATAAAGCCTGGGCCTCCATCTGGATGAAAGGACCCACCCCTAAAAGTTCTTCAACGGTGACATTATACAACGGATCTCCGGGCTGCCTAACTATCACAACGCTCTGTTGGCACATCTCTTCCCAATAAGCATTAAATAGCAGTTGTTGGTGCTGCGAAAAAATCAACCTAGCTATAGCCCGACAATCAGATGGCAACAAAACCTGAGTACTCCAGATATAATCCAGTATCTGTCTCGCTGGCTCACTTTTTACTCCAAACTGACTGACCGTAGACCGCAATAGTGACAACAACTTCCAGTCTAAAGCACTGATAGCAGCCTGTGTCCCGCCTGCAGGATCAGGCGAATACCGCCCCGGCAGCACCATCTGTGACACCGCTTCCAACCCCTCACCGTCTCCCGCCTCTAAACAAGCCCGCGCCAGCGCAGCCCAAGCCCCCCCCCGCTCCCACGCGACGGCCTCCGCCAGGTCACTCTGTGCCCCAGGGAGCGGCTCATTGCAAAGGGGGGTCGAGGGGGCCGGCTGTAGCGCCATGGTCGATGCAGGCGGCTCGTCTGATACGGATGTGCAGGGAGACGGAGACGGGGCACTCGGCTCCGCAGCCACCGGCAACGCAGGCTCGGCGGCCGGCGGCAACTTTACGGTGGACACAGCAGGGGGCAGCGGGCAATCTGACCATTCATTATAATTCTTATTCCTCCCCTGCACAGCACTAGCTTGCTCTGCCGCTTCCTTTTCTGCCAGATATTGCAGCAAATCATTATAAACCACACGCCACCAGTTCCCGCAATTTTTAGCCATTTTCTCCCCATCTATCATTCCCTGAAAAATTGCATCTCCAAATTTACGCCATTCAGCAAGATCATGCACTAAATGCAGATTCTGAAATAACCCTTTAGCATACCCATACGCTAATAACTTGGGGAGTTCCTTTTGCAAGTCTGTCCCCTTAACCTGACTCTTTTTTTCAAAAAGCAAGAAAATATCTGACGCTTTTTTTAAAAAAAGCAAGAAAATGTTTAATAAACCGCTTGCCTTCCCATACCTATTTGTCAGCGCGCTGTTGCAGTCTTAACGACGTTGGCGGCCCGTATCGACTAGGTCCTTCTATAAGGTCACCTAGAGCACCTGCACCTTCTTTTCCTGGCTCATGCTATCCCCGCTGCTTAAGGATCCGAACACCTTCGCCGCTGCGATCCTTCCTGGTAGGCCACGTCAAGGGTCACCATTTGTTGTAGAACGGCGGGAGAAAAGCAAACGACCACACCTGTCATTGAAATATGATCAGCTATTCTCGTTTATTCCTTGTGTCACGGTTTGAACGAAAAATCCACCTGTGTCCGTGACAGGGGGCCGTGGGCCCCGGAGGGGCCCTAGGCCGAAAGGAAAAAGTTAATTAGGAAAAGAAAACAGCGGCAACGATCTAAGGAGGCACACTTATTTACTAAATACTATATCGAAATACCGGATAACACAATATAATACAAAATAATTGAAAATTGAAAATTGAGCTAACAAATCAAGCAAAATAGGAGAGAGAATGAGTCCCGTAACCAAGAGGCCTACTGTGAATCTAGGCGAACGGCTGAAGGCTCCCACACACTCCCCTGAACACCAGAACTCGAAAGACCTCAGTCTAGTCTGCGACCGAGTTAATATAGAGTCCAGGTCCCGTGACCTATCGTGTTGCTCTCTGGGAGATGTAGAATTCTTCTGTAAGTTGCAGATTCAGTAAAATTATTCATGCTTTATATGATGTTATGATGTGGAATACTGATAGCAAAATTACAAAATTATTAAACCATGACACCTTGGCTGCGTGTACATTCATAATACGGATAATTAGCTCATACATATTGCAAAAGCGGAGCTCATCATTGGTTCCCAATTACATACCATCCCCAAGTATCTTAACAACTTGTTATCATCCTGAAAGTAACTCCCTTGCTGAGTTCACAAAATCATGGCCAGTTTCTCACCATCACAGGTCATCCTGTTGTTCTTGCTGTCGTTGCAGGTGGTATGGCTGTTTGTTTAACTGCACCATGTTTACGACCCTCCTCAGCTAACCAGCTGTAAATAAAACTCTCTACAGGAAATAAAGTCTAGTTATCTGGTAAAGACACGAGGGAACAGTGCCAGTCTCATTGGAGAAAGCACACACACACAGATTGCCTCCTTTCATTAAATGCATTTGAGTCTAAATATTGCTTTAGCATTTTGGGTTCTAGCAGTCAGAGCTTGCCAACTGGAAAAGGACACACAGAAAATGGCAGAGCAAGATGTGCTAGCTTCAAGCTTCCAACACAGAGCACCAGATAATAGAGGGGCAGACACGCATCTGACAGTATCCTTTAATCAAAGAGTCCTGTTCAATCATCTCTAAAGTCAATGGGCTATTACGGTTCACATCTGTGTGGCTTTCCAAGGAAAGTGAGTTGGCTACCTTTCCAAAGGCTGTAATCAGTGCACGGGGAGCTGCGAGGCTCTGCAGAAACAGAGCAACAACTCAGGTTGTAGATTGGTGCTGCTGAGAAGTGAACACTGCTTCCTTCTGCTGTTCGAACCAAGGTAGTCTCCAAAGCCTGAAGCCTCTAAAACGAAGCTCATCTGTACCTGAACCTAAGCATCATTCCTAAGAAATGGAGATTGTCTCTTTTGTTTATTGTCATGTGAATTCATCACATGCACAGGGAATCATGGGGACAGTGCATATACAGAGAAAATAAGAAATAGAGCATACAAACAACCTGAATACAAACAAGTTTGTCAGTTCCATCGCATTAATTGGAGGAATGAGGGCCAGAAACCCCACATCAAACAAAGCGGTCATCATTCCCAAAGAACAAGCACAAGATATACAGTATCTCAACTAAATTCATTGAGGGAAATGATGGGTAGTGATGGCTGCAAAGAGAACAGAGGAGTAACGGAGAATCAGCACCAGCAATTGCAGGCTCTGCCTCACTGTAGACCACATCACTGAGGTCCAATTTTAACTAAAGGGAAGGTGGCATCATAGTCTCCTGTCTCACATGAAAACTTCACCTAAAGCTTCAGCTGTACAACCTCAAAGAGCAAGTGTGGAAGCCAGTACTGGAAACAGCCAGTAAACACAAAACCCTCCGAGTCCAACATGCAGCTGGGCTTCCCAGTACAAACAGCAACAGACAGTGCATCAGAACCCAGAAAAAGCCAAAGGGCTTGAGACAAACTCAAGGCGCAGGGACACCTTTCTTCCTTCCACGCTGCTTTTGTTTCTCTCAGCCCTCACAGAGCAGGGGATGCTCACAGTCCGTCGCCAGCAGTTCCAGATGGGCTGAAAGGCCACCAGTTGGGAACACCAAAACGGAAACATGGGACAAGCAGCTCCATTTCCAGGAGGGATGTGAAGCCGACCACTTCATGACCCTGCAATTACCAGCCCGAGCCAGGCATGTTTTGAGCAGCTATTGAAAGAGGCAGCACCACTATTCAAATGTTTGTTTCGCTTTTATTTGCAACAAAGAGAAGCTAAATGCATCCAAAATACATTTCAATATGAAATCAAATAGGAGGGATACTGGTAATGACTAAAACTTCCTTAGTTCCTCTCCGCAGTCCACGAAAGGGAAAGCATGACCAGGCCTGAAAACCAGACCACGCAGTGTGTGTCCTTTGGTGCACCTCTGAGGATGCATTCCAGGCGATTCTGCTGTCCTTTGTGCCTTCCTGCTCAAGCCCTTATCGTTTCTTTTTGCTTTCCTTCTTGGCTTTCTTGCTCAGCTGAGCAGCACTTGCCTTGGGTTTCTTCACTGTCTCCCAAGTCTGAGACTCAAAACCCTCCGAGTCCTGCAAGAATCAATTGGGAAACAGTCAGGGAGCTTTCTTACAACTGGCTGACAGCTGCTTTGGGAGAAAAAGTCACCTGACCGAGCAGCTTTGGGGGCCAGCACTGGAAACCGCCTTCCTGACCTCAAGGCATATTAGAAACTCCACCTCTGTCTAGTTACCAAAAATCCCATGCAAACCAGAGCCTAAAGTCCTCTCTAGCAAGGCGGTCTGTGCTGGGAGGGTGGACCCTCTGCCTGGCAGCTCATAGGGCGCAGCAGCAGCTGCAGGATAGGATGAGCTGGCAGCTCAAGGCTGCTGGCGTGCGGAAGGAAGGACAGAACCAAGTGCGGCACTCTCAGCAGTGCCGGGGCACACTGCCATAGGCAACAGCTACAGACGGTTCCCTCCCAGCCGACTGCCTGAGCATTCCTATCAATCTCACACAGCGCTACTTACTGCCTTTGGGGACTTGGAAACTGGCAGGATGATGGCCAGCACACACAGGAGCTGGAAAAGGTCTCCAAACAAGAGTCCGTAGCGCAGCATGTTCTCCAATATCGTGGGCTCAGGGATCTCAGGTGGTGAGAAATGCAGTTCAACAGCCATAGCACAGACAGCTGCTGCTCCACTGCTCTCACAGAGGCTGCCTGCAGTGAGTGGGGAAAAAGGCATCATTACTCTAAGGCAATGTGATGGGGTTACTTCCTGCTAGCAAACATTTCCAGGCTGATTAAGAGAGGTGCTGGGAAGATATCCAGGGCTTACTGATGCGAGAACAAAGAGGGACAGCAAACTTGCATTTCAGTTGCCTTTGCCCGCCTGCCTACGAAAAGAGCCCTCAGCCTTCAGTACTGCTGCACTTGCAGGTGGGGGGGAGTGAGGGTGACGGAGCACTGGAACAGGCTGCCCAGGGAGGTGGTGGAGTCTCCTTCTCTGGAGATATTCAAGACCTGCCTGGACGCCGAGCTGTGTGATGTGGTATATGGAGCCTGCTTTGGCAGAGGGGTTGGACTCGATGATCTCTAGAGGTCCCTTCTAGCCCCTACAATTCTGTGATTCTGTGATTCTGGGAGGGACGTGAAGCCGACCACTTCATGGCCCTGCAATTGCCAGCCCGAGCCAGGCACTGTATTGAGCAGCTACTGAAAGAGGCAGCAACACTTATCAAATGTTTGTTTCGCTTTTATTTACAACAAAGAGAAGCCAAATGCATCCAAAATACATTTCAATATGAAACCAAAAAGGCGGGATACTGGTAATGATTAAAGACACAGCTTCCTTAGTTCCCCTCTGGAGTCCATGAAAGGGAAAGCATGGCCAGGCCTGAAAACCGTACCACACAGTGTGTGTCCTTTGGTGCACCTGTGAGGACGCAATCCAGGCGATTCTGCTGTCCTTTGTGCCTTCCTGCTCAAGCCCTTATCGTTTCTTTTTGCTTTCCTTCTTGGCTTTCTTGCTCAGCTGAGCAGCACTTGCCTTGGGTTTCTTCACTGTCTCCCAAGTCTGAGACTCAAAACCCTCCGAGTCCTGCAAGAATCAATTGGGAAACAGTCAGGGAGCTTTCAAACAACTGAAAGGGAAGAGAAACAAGAGAGGATGGGTGGGTGTCAATAAGAGAAAAGCTTAACAGGCAAGAATAAACCTATCCATGAGTTCCAGCACACACGCGTGACCACTGCCTTGATACTAACAGGAACGTTATTCTAGCCATTAAAGTTACCCATGTTCACGTACCTGGTTGTAGACGTGTTCGTGGCCTTGCTGCTGCTGTGCTCTACAACGCCAGCCACAGAAATAAAGAGTGCAGAAAGCTGATCTGTTGAAGACAGAGGAGTGAGCTGTGCTTAACCAACACTGCTTCAGCACACGCTTACAGTAAGGCACACCTACCTTACAACGGTCACGCAGGAAGCTCCAGACACAGCTCCGGACTGTTTCCATGAAGCCCAATTGCATTTCACAGCCACTCACGCTCTGCTCCTCGACAATCTGCAACAGAGAAGTCACAAGATGCAAATCCCATCCCTCTGAGATGTCACAGACCTCTGCACTCATGAAGCAGCACTCATGTCATTGGGTGAGAAAGCAGACGTGTGCTTACCGAGTGAGCGCTGTTTGCTGCCATCTGCTGGTAGGACCCCACCTAACTCTAAGTACGAACAGTAACCTATGCCTAACTCTAAAACAGGAACAGAAACCTACACCTAACACTAAAACATGAACAGTAACCTACAACTAGCTCTAAAACAGGAACAATCATCTACTAACACTAAAACGTGAACAATAACCTACTCCTAACTAAAAAACGCAAACAATAACCTACTCCTAAAACTACAACTAAACTTAACACTAAAATCCACAATAGAAATAGGGTTAGGACGGAACCGGGGGCCCGCAGAGGTCTCAAAGGAGGAGCTGATGTTAAATGAAGCCACCCGGCTAATGCCGGGGGCGGGGGCCGCGCAGGCGGTAAGGAGCCCAGCGCCTGGACCAGTGATGGCGGAGCTGAGATGGTAAGGATGCGGGGCCTGGCACGGTGGTGTGGTGCCAGGCCAGCTGTGCCACGGGCGGATCCACCTCCATGGGCTCATCTGGAGGTGGATCCACCTCCATGGGCTCCACGGAGGTGGTCATGCAGCTGGTCCAGGCGCGATGGGAACGGGCTCGCTTGCCTGTCTGCCACCTGATGGTCATGGCGGGCCCCCTCCTCCTCCTCTTTGACCCTGCGGTCCCCGGCTCCATCTTCCCACCTAAATCATGGGAATCCTCCAGCCTTGCTCTCTTGGCTTCCGGCATGGCTGTCAACGTCCAGAGCTCTCAGAGGCGAGTGCGTTGCGTGGGGCAACGGTGACCAAGGTGACCAAGGTGACATGGCCAGGGTTCTAACATGGCGGCCGCACTGCTGGCACTGCTGGCACTGGCGTGGGACACACCAGCTCTGCTCTCCATGCTCCAATCCTGAGCCTCTCCTTGTAACACCTCTGACTCCATTTGCATCCACTCACTCTCATTACATCCCACATCCGCACACCGTGCTGGAACACACACGGGGCCACGCTGCCTCACCGACCCTCAGTGGGGACCCACAGCTGTACAGCACCATCAGCACAGCAGAACCGGGCCGTGCTCCTGATGCTGCCGCTTGTCCAACCTCCCTCTCGCTGCCCCCATTCTGCTCAGGCATCCGGTCCCAGCAACAAACACCAGCACAGAACTGCAGCCCCGACTTGTCCCGCTCACTGACAGCCAGAGCAAGGACATGTTACACACCTTCCTTCAGCTCCGATCACCTTCCTGGCGCCACCATGCCGCCATGGCCTGGAACTGCTCCCGCCGGCACCAAGCACTTCCTGCCCCTCCATCCCCCGCTCCTCCTTTCCCTTCTCTTTCCATCCGCACTCAGGACACAGATCTCAATGGAGGTGGCTGCAGAACATCATCAGTGCAGGCAATCAATGGCTCGTGCTGCGCTTCACTGCCTTGTGCTCCTCACTGACTGCTCTGTTGTGCCCTTTCCTAACCCTGCAGGATCAGGATGGCCCGGCTGGCTTTACTGCAGAGCCTCATCATCTGAGTCTGAAGCCTTGGGGGAAAAGCTCAGCAGCTGCCGAGGGAAGATTTCATGCCGTGTCCTGCACACAGCCCAGCCCTCCCTGCTCTGCGCTCCTGGCATCCCCTGCAGCCCCTGTGCTGTGACCAACACGATTTGTGCTCGGACCCAACGCCCTCCCTGCTGCCGGCCCTCCCCCATGCCCATGTGCTGCACCCACAGCGGCTGCCCCAGCCCCACAGCCCCGCAGCCTCCTGCAGGCAGCACAGCCCCGGGCACCGGGCTCGGCCCCAGCCCCGAGGTGCTGCTGCACGGGCTGAGCCCAGACCCACAGCTGAGATGCAATGACCACTCATCAATCTTTGGCTTCCCTCCTTCACATCCAGGTCCTTTGCTGCACACAGCCCAACAATCCTCTCTTTCACCTCCGGCAGTGCTGCTTGCTGCCATGCAGGCAGCAGGAGGCAGTGCCTTGTAGCTCATTGTACCAAGTCCACTGTGCAGGCTGGTGGAAGAAGGAAGACGCCAAGGCGCCAATTGAAAATGGCCACCAGACACTCCTGGCATCCAGCCTCTCCTCTTTGGGCTCTGGCTCAGCAACGTGCCCTCGCAGCACCCTGGCACTAAACACGCAGCGCTGCCCATCGCGTGCTTGAAGCCATTGGAGCTGAAGCAGCGCCGCGCGGCTCAGGACCCTCCCGGCTCACGGCTCAGCTCTGTGCCTGAGGCGCGTTCACCTGCAGCCCTCCAGCTGCCCTGTCCTCCTCCACGCGTGCAGCTGGGCTTCCCAGGGCAAACAGCAACACACGGTGCATCAGAAGGCTGAAAGAGCCAGCCGGGAAGACAGACAAGCTCAAGAGGCTGAGTGCAGGGACACCCTTCTTCCTCCCACCCTGCTTCCTCTCCCTTGCTTTCCTCTCAGCCCTCGCAGAGCAAGGGGATGCTCACAGTCTGTTGCTAGCAGTTCCAGTTGGGCTGAAAGGCCACAGGTGCAGAACACCAACAGGGAAACGGGGGAAAAGCAGCTGCATTTCCATGGAGGGACCTGAAGCCGACCGCTTCATTGCCCTACGATGGCCAGCCCAAGCCAGGCACATTTTGAGCAGCTACTGAAAGAGACAGCACCAGTTTTAAAAAGTTTGGTTGGCTTTTATTTGAAATGAAGAGATGCAAAATGCAACTAAAATACATTTCAACACAAAATTAAGTAGGTAAGATACTAACAATGACTAAAGACATGCTATAAGGTCAGCTAATAATCAATACGTTGAAACAGGGATCGAGCTGAAGCACCCTGAAGGAATGCAGCGTCTCCAGCTCTTGCCATACATCAAGTCCTGCACAGGTGAAGCCCTCTTCTAATGCAGCACAAGCCCTTCCCTTCCAGCTTCCTTCCTTCCTCTCCATTGTCCACAAAAGGGAAACACGGCCGTGCCTGCAATCCGGACCATACTGACCGTTGACTTTGGTGCCACCTCCGAGGAAGCCTTGCAGGTGGTTCTGCTGTCCTTTGTGGCTTCTTGCTCAAGCCCTCATCGTTGCTTTCTGCTTTCCATCTCGGCCTTCTTCCCCAGCTGAGCAGTGCTTCCCTTGCCTCAGCTTTCTTCACTCTCTCCTAAGTCTCAGTCCCCAAACTCTCTGAGTCCTGTGCCCTGTGCCCTTTCCTGTGCCCTGGCTTGTGTCTCTGAACATTGGGAGAGGACTCCTAAGCTCTGTCCCTACGCTGGATCAACTCCAGCTCTTCCTCCAGCCAGCCCATAACCCCTCCACGCCTCATTTTTCTTTCACTTGCAGGGAGTCTGGATTCCCACCATGGGAATGAATGGAAGAAAGTACTCTTGAGGAGCAGAAGTTTGTGTTTGGCTGTGCTCAGATCTTCCTCCCAAGAGATGCTCTTCACGTCTTTCTTGTTTCCTTTCTGCTAGAAGCTGAAGCAAACAGGCTTGCAGTGAAGCATGGCCTTGCAGGAAGGCAGGACACTGGTGTGGAGTGTGGCCCAGCTGTGAAGAGAGCTATAGACACACAGCAGGCATCTGGGTTCTGGGTCCTGTCTTTCTAGTCAGGCTTGCTGTCTGTCCTTTCTTGCGACTGTTGTCATTGCATGTTGCTTGAGGTCTTGCAGTTGGAGGGGTTGACAGTGACCTTTCCTGTCCAGGATTGGAAAATCAAGCCCACAGTTCACCCAAGAGCCTAAGATCCATTGCAGTCAACACTGGAGATGAGATTTCTCCGTATCGTGGCCCAGTTGGGCCTTTGGTCTTGATGAGGGGGGTTGGTCTCGATGATCTCTGGATGTCCCTTCCAACACCTCTAATTCTGTGATTCTGTGCCAGTTTGCAGACTGAAGGTAGTGCTGGACTCATTAAATCTTGCAGCTTCCCCTTTCTTGGTTCTAACAGGGAGAGGTGCTGAGCCAAATGGCAAGATCTATGTGAAAGCTGCTCTCCAGGCTGGAGGGCTTCCTGGAACAGCAGGTCCCAGGTCAGGGGGACGACCTTCCCCTGCAGTTGACAACCACTCCTTCTGCAGGATGGTGGCTGCAAGAAAGCGCAAGGGAGTGGAGGAAGAGGAGCAAAAAGCAGAGCTGTGGCCTGCCAAAAAACACGCGAAGGTGAAGCGCAGTGTGGCAAAGGCCCAGAGCCCACATCAGAGCAGAGGCAGTGTGCCAGCCCCAGAAGTACATCCTGGGCTAGAAGTAAGAAGATGCTGTTGTAGCTGCCTTGGTGAAGCACTTCCCTTATCAAGTGCATGGAGTTTGCTTGGGGTTTGCTTTGCTTTTTCCTTCTCTGGACAGAGAAGGGAAAAGAGTTGAAGGCTACCCAGTCCATGTCCTTGACCATGACCATGCCACAGTGCGTGACCCCCTCTTTTCCCTTTAACCCCACGTCCCACTAGAAGTGTCTAGTGTCATATGAGTATCCTCAGTGAAAATCGATTGAATGATTTGCTAAGAAGCTTCAGATCGTTTCCCATAGTCAGTCACAGTCTTACCAGCCTGCTGTAACAATTTCCAATGATGCACTTCCCACCGAGCAGCTCCCTGCTGATCGTCTATCAGCGGGCAAGCGAGCTGAAACACAGCTTGACACGGTCCCTCCAATATCATGTCTCTAATGACTCCAGACCAACGCAAAGGTGGAGGATCGCTACGTGTGGGGGGGAATCGCATAGACAGGGGCTGTAAAGACATCGGTGAAACGCTCAAAGAGACTGATGCCTCCTTCGTACGCAGTTCTAAGTCCTGCAGCTCCTCAGTTAATGTTTTATTATGTTCCTCCAACGCTTTCTCATTCCCACCATTATCCGAGTCGCTTTCACTCTCAGGAGCTTCTTGCTGCTCTGCACACCCCTCAGCCCCCCCCCACCGCACCTTCCTCACCAGCCAAAACCGGATCTGCCAGAGACGTTGAAGAGGTCGAGGACGGGGGATTATTCGGGGCTTCTGCGGCAGCCCTGACTTGTGAGGCTGATGAGCAAACGGAGTACGAAACTCCTGGTAACAGGGAGTCAAGTTCTGACCTTGACTGAGCACTAGGTCCGGATAGAGCTTGTACCACAGCAGCAACAATCTGCCGCTCGGCTTGCATATTCTTCAGTGTATTTATTTTGTATTCCTTATTTTTGGAGATAACAAAGTCCCACATATGGTCGACTATTTCTCAACATTCGGCTACAGTGAACATCAGTGCCACCTCCTGAAGGTGTCCATTCATATGAGCCCATTTTACCAGCTCGGATATGCATTTAGGAGATACCTGCTCCCCTGTCTTAGAGAGAATACATTCGAGCAGTTCCTCCACAGCTTCCCACAACATCGTGGATGGCAGAGAACGGGATGGTACCCCGATGAGAGGTGAGTGCCATCCCCCCCCCCCCCCCAGTTCTTTATTGCCCCCACCTCATTATTTGTGGTTCCTATCCCTTTATTTTGTTCTCTCCCCCATATTTGTGCCCTCACTCTGTGTTTATTTTGCTCACCCCCCCTCCGCCCCCGCAATTTTTTCAAACCAGCTTCGTCTGCACCAGCAAGCACCTGCGGGACCCTGAAGCTGGTGGGGGACGTGGGGACCCCCCTGAGAGGGGAGAGCGCGACAGCCGCTTGGACTGGGAGCAGGAGCCGGAGCCTGAGGAGCGGGGGAGGCGAGAACAGGATGGGCAGAGGGGCAGGGGGCGTGGGCAAAGCTGTGGGTGAGTCAGTGATGTATGGGTGCATCTGTTGTGGGGTGGTGCTGAATGGGGTGGAAGCTGTGCTGACCTCACCCCCCCACAGCTGTGCCTTTGTCACCTACAAGAAGATGGAATCAGCTGACCAGGCTCTGGGGATCCCTGGGTGAGCTGGGGGGCACTGGGGGGGCACAGGGACGGTGTGGGGGTGCCAGCAGTGCTGAGTCCCTGCCCCCATCCTGTGCCCCAACAGCCGTAAAGAACAGTGCCAAGGGCTCACACCGCGACAAGCGGGCGCAGGTGGTGTACAATGAGGACCTCTTCGGGGGGCAATAAAGGTTTAGTGCACACAGCAGTGGTGTGGCAGGGTGACAATGGGACAGCGGGAGAACGGGGATGGGGGAACTGTGGGACACGGGGAGCTGCAATGGGGGAGGCTGAGTGGTGACCAGCTGCACACACACCTGTAACTGAACTGCCAGCCTCACCTGGCTGTGGTGCTGAGCATGCTGGGCTGCCTGGCCCTGCTCTCAGCAGCACTGTGTCCTCCCTCCCAGCCCCCACAATTCCACTGATTCAGTTATGTCTGTTAGAGAGATTCACACTGCATAGAATGTGCCACGGCCAATAGCAACTGAAGGGTTCAGAGCCAAATAAGTGAGAGGAGGCAGTGCTGGAGCTCATCTCTTCCATGGAGCTCATAACAGCAGCACAGCAGTAACCCTGGTGGCAGCAGCACCAGGATGTTGCTGGAGCAGCACTCCTGGCTCCCCTCCTGCTCCCTCCAAGAGCTGCAGGCAGACGTACAGCACTGCTGTCCTGTGCCAGGTTTATTTAAAAACACAGCTGAGAGCCGCCGGCATAAACAGAGGAGCCTGACTACGTTCATACAATATCTTAAATAGAAGGCAAATACAAAAGGAAAAGATAAAATATTTACAGTAACAGTGGCAGACACGACATGGGCACAGTCCCACCCAGAGTCAGCAGAAAACCACTCAATACCCTGCTGAAGCACAGAGTCACCACGGCGTCCTCCAGCAGGGCCAGGGCTGCACTGTGCCCACAGCAGGGCTGGGATGGCTGCACTCTGAACTGAGACAAGCGAAGCGCACACGTGTTGGCTTCCAGAAATCATCAGCACAGCATCAAGCTCTGCCAGCAAACAGCACTGGAAATCCAGAAAAAGGGAAAGGAGGGAATAACGCAGCAGTGGCGTGCAGCTCCCGCTTCTCACACTGCTGCTGCATCACTGCTGATAACTGGAAGGCAGGGAGCACCCCCCGCCTTGGTGGCACATTTGGTCCAAAACAAAAGAATAATTCTGCTCCCTCCCACCCCCACATTGTCATTAAGTTGCCTTAAAGGATTCGAGTCATAAACAAAAGCATACACCAAAAAAACTCAAGAGCTGGCAGAACTCCAGGCTAGACATGGGGACTGCCCGAGAAATGGGAGCACCGAAGAAGCTTCCAGCTGCACCCAACGCTGAGCATGGCCAAGGGAGGAGGAAGGAAGGAGCTTGAGGTTGAAGCCTTCAGAGCATCACTGAATCAGGAGATCAATTGCCAGGCACTGCAGCACACAGATGGATGTCCTTCTGGGCTGTCACAGAACTGCTTTGTCCTCTTGCTGCTGAAAGGAGCCAACCAGGATCAGGGAATGGATGCACAGGGCCTCAACTCTGACCAGCAGGAAAACTCAGGACAATGGAATGCAGTCTGCCAATCTTTTACCAGTTCAGCTGTGCTTTAAGACTCATTATTGTGAAGCCTCCTTTAGTAAAGTATCACCCTGGGGTATCCAACCAAAAAGAAAAGGTTTTTATTAAATTAAAGGTTTTTTTTTTGTTGTTGTTGTTTTGTTGTTTTTTTGGTTTTTTGTTTGTTTGTTTGTGTTTTTTGTTTTTTTTTTAACATACTGTAATAACTACTACGCAGTTCAACAGTCAGTCATCTCAGAAAGTTCACGAAGGAAATCATCCTCATCCTTCTCCAGGTCCAAGTCAATTTCTGCTTCCATTTCCCCTCCTGAGATTTCCGAGATGAACTTTTCAGTGTCATCTTCTACAGCCTTGGTGAGCAGGCTGACCTCCGGCAGGGCTGGAGCAGCAGTCTGGGAAGAAGGAAGACAAAGTCAAAGAAAGGAAGACAAAGTCAAAGAAAGACAAAGATTGCTCAGGAGATACTTCCTCTGCAGTGCTTCTCCTTCAGCACTGCTGATCCTGAACCCAACACGGGGGCTAAGGGGCTCCTGAAGGATGTTAACAACCACGTGAAGGCTGCAGAGCACCTCAGGTCTTTTTAACAATGCAGCATTAATGGACAAATTCCTTCACACCACAAAGGAATCACAGAGCTGCAGAGCATTGTGCGCACACTGCCATTCATCCAGCATCCTGCACAAAGCGACTGCTTTGAAAGGAAACCTGCAGAACATTTCAGTTCTCCACACTTTCTGCAGCAGTTGTATCTCAGTATCAGCCTGACCAGGACAGCACTGACACTTCTTCCCCTCCTTACCAAAGCTGCTTTTTTAGCTGGAGGCTCCTCTTCTTCAGTGCTCGTTTAAATCAGCACAGTGCTAGAGCTGTTACACACCACATTCTATTTGAGCAACAGAAAGTCATTCCTGTTCCCCTACACAACATCCACCCACAGTCTGATTTCATTGAACACGAAGCCATCGTGACCTTTTTGTATCCAGTGCTCCCACCTTAACCTCACAAGTTGTACCTGGTGCCAGCAGGGTTACTGCCTCACTGCCAGATACAATCAGATCAATTCTGAGTTTGAGGAGTGCAAAGCTGTCTGGGAAAGCCATTGAAAGTATCAGGATTGTGAAACATGGCTGCAGCTCTTCACCAAAGGCAGGAAGGTAGGAATGCACTCATGATGGTAGCACATGGTGAGCAGTGAGACATGAGAACATGTGAAGAAATTGTGTCACTGTGTCCATCTACAGAAGGGACTCACCTCTGCGGGTGCAGAGACAGCTTTGGGAGCAGCCCTGCTCCATTCCACAGTCTTTTCCTCTTCTCTTCCAGGTGCTTTAAAACAAGGAAAAAGAAAATCACTTGGTCAACAGCAAGCATAGAAAGAAACCTGAGTGCCAGTGTTTCCTCCATGTGCTTATTTCCTCACATTCAATAACAAAGAACACGAGAGAGGCGACATCTCGCAGTCCATACAGTATCCAAGCTCTTCCCTCCTTCACATGCTGTCTCTTCACAAAGCCTCTCTCATCTCCCCAATGAATAACTCACCCCCCTGACCTTTCTGACAGAGGTTGGCCCCCATGATAAAAACTCAATCCATGCTTTACAAACACATTTACATATTAAAACAAGCAACACGCCAAAGATGAAGATAACCTTGGCGTCAACACACAGAACATGCCACACCAAAAACATGGCAGAAAGAAAGTACAGGAGAAACTGAATTACAAAACCTCACAGCGAATGAATTCTCCAGAATGAAGCAGGCAGACACCACGGATTCAATGGAAAAACACATGGATGGACATCCTGGCACTTCCTGCCTTTGCATGTTGTAAGAAACAGCCCAGGCAATTCTAAGCAAACTCCATTTGCTTGACAGGGGAAGCACTTCAGCAGAGCAGACAGTGAAACACCTCGTTACCTGCTGGCTTTGCGATCTGCTGCATCCGCAGGGCTTTCTCCTGCTTGATTTCTTCTAAGCTTTTAATATGCATTTCTTCCAATCGCTTGATTTTACGCGGTGGCTCTTCCAGTTTCACGTTACCAGGCTCAGGTGGAGGGAAAATTCTCTTCTTCTTGCGCTTATCCTTAGATCTCTTCTCAGTAAGAACCTCTTCTACTTTTTGCTTCTCTTCTTCCAGTCGTCTCTTCTTCCAGATCTCCCCTGCTGGCTTGGCACCCTTCTCTGTCATCATCAAGAAAGGAGAAGCATAAGGATTACAAGAAATTCCAACGAGAGCTCAAGTTTCCAGATTTGTCATAATATTACAGAATATACGTGTTCCCAACAACAACGCTCCTGAGAAAGAATAAGCAGAAAGCCTAGAGAATCTGTGCAGCAAACACCGATGACCATTTACCTCTCCTTGGTGCTCTGTCAACCTCGATCTTCTTCCCCAGCCTTTCTACGAGGCTGCGCTTCAGCGGAAGGCCACTGACATCAGCTACAGAGAGAAAACAACAACATTCCTAAGATAATTCCTTCGGAGAAAGATTTTTACAAGTCAACCACAAACTTTGGTTTCTCCAAGTGTATGTTCTCAAATTCACCTTTCAGCTGCTACACTTGTGTGCCACTTGGAGTCATCACAGACCCACGACACACTTTCCTCCCTCCTGCTTCAGCAGTGCCCTCCCATTTACGTGGAGGCAGCCAAACAGCAGCTCACAAGCAGCCCTTACCTACAGAGGATTTCCGTTTTCCAGGTTTATCAGCAGTATTCAGTTGAATCACAGGCACCTCCCCTAAAACAAAGAAAAACAAAGTGCTTATTTGACAGAAACCAACAGAATTACTGTCTTGTGAGCCCATTTCCCACCCAAAACAAATACAACCAAAAGACACCACTTTGACAGCCCTGACACAAAATAATATTGCAACTGTAATGCACTCAGGGTAAGTCCCAATTGTAATTTCTCCATTCCACTTAGGAGCCACCAAATGGAAGCAAAGGTACTCATCATTACCCTGCTTTGCAGGCAGCATCACAGTGCTGACCAGTGTCTGCACATTCTCCTTCTTAGGCACACGAACAATCTGAGATTTGAGCCGATGAGCAGGAGCTCCTGAAGGTCCTTCTGATCCAAGTGTTTTTATTCCAGCATTCAAACTGTCATCTGGGAACACAGAGCAGTAAATGAGACTGAGGGACAGAGGCACACGCTGAGGACCACAGCTCTGCAAACTGCCTCCTGCTCAGAAGCATGCAGAACAAACCCTGTCAGCTCTCCCCACAGCTAAGAGCACCATGGACCTGATGTCTGTCTGCTGCCCTCCTTTCATCCTTCTGGATATTAAAAGTAGGCTTTATCCCTTACTTTATCCCATCCATATGACATTAGATTCCTCTATCAGCAAATGTGGCTTTCACCACTGGTTGAAAAGAGGCACTTAAACTCCATGCTGTGGCCTCGTCTTGCTCTAATGATGTAAACAAAGGAGTTTACCTTCCTAATCTGAAAGGCACATGAAGTTACAAGGTAGGAACAAGATCATGGAAATAGCTGATTCCATTCAGCAACCCTATGTTCTGTTGTGTTTGTACAATAAATTGCTTTGGAGTTAATTGGCAAGTGCTTCTGATTAATCCTGGAATACCTTGTTTTGTATCAGCATCAGATTTTGTAGTGGAAATTATCTGCAATCCAAGATGGTTTTCTTCAGCTGGTTGCTGGACAGGTGTTTTTGTTTCTTCTCCCTCCTTAGAAAGCTGGTCTGTACAAGCAAAGAAAAAATCAGTCTCTTCAGTTATGCGGTAGGAATTCAATCAGATTATCCACTGCACAAAGATGGCAGGCAAGGCTGAAAACCCACACAGATAAATGCTGAGTCTCCACTTGCCCATCCAAATGGCTTCTCTGTGAACAAAGAAATCCCCCCCTACACAACATTCATCTCCCTGACACCCAGTAAAAGCTTAAATGCAGGAGAACAACCTGCAAGGCAAAGGCCACAGGAGCAGAGAGAAGCTGAGCATGCAAGATAAACTGAGGTATCAGAAGCGCACAAAGTTCATCTGTGCACCTATCTATCAGCTCACAAGTGAACGTTACCTGGCGTTCTTTATGACACTATACCCACCTGTGAGTAATAGAGTTAATCTTTTGTACCAAAAAAAGACAAACTTACTTTGGCTTGGTGGAAAGAAAACCCCATTGAGGTAACGTCCCTTGGTGTGATGGAAGGCACAGTTGGATTTCTGGCAGCCTCCTGGCTGGTTCTCCCAGTAGCAGGAAATCATGCTGCGTTTTTTCTGAAGACAGAAAGGAAGAAGAGCTGATGGTAACATGGACCTAAGATCTGCAAAGGGAGACTGAGCTCCAGATGGTGCCAGTGAGCAGACTGCCACAAAGCAGCACTCAAACACCACTCTGAAGCGTGCGCAGGCTGGGAGCATCAGGCTCACTGAGCTTTCCTAGCATTCTGTGGGTGAGGACACCAGTGTAGAAGGGGTTAAACTAAAACACCTTGCAGAATGCTTGTCTGATTGATGTGGTTCTTTAGCAACTGTTGAGAGAACACTGTTGGTATCAACTACAAGAATATTCTGCTATGATATACCAATGCCATTGAGCTCTCTTCCCTCTGCTTCCTCCCAGCCCCCTCTTAACAATAGGAACCATCATCATTTCAAAGCAAATGAACCTAATCTGCAAAAGCACATTCAGCCCACCTAAAGAAATGAGAAGTGGGTTTGGTGATAAACTCTGAGGAGCCAACACTCACACTGATCTCCATGTGCCTGAACCTGCAGACATTCCTGAAGCAGCGGCCCTCCTTCCACAGCGTGCAGATGGTTTCACTGCCCAAAGCGGCTTCACAGTGCCTGAAGGGACAGTTGTCTCCCTGTAACCCAATGGAAACCAAGAGAGGAAAATGAAATAGTACAGCCTGAGAACTGGCCATGCTTTGAGCTCATTTTTAGCGAGTTGCTCTATTGTACAATGCAATTAGTTATGAAGTTTGCTGAAGACCAGTAATACTTCTACTTATTCAACCCATTCCTCTTAACTTCAGAACTGAAACAAAGAAAAAATGAAGGAAAAAACCCAAGCAGACCTTTTTACAAGTGGAATAGAAGTAGAAATAGCAATCATTTCCTTTAATCGACATGCTGGACGAGCGCACAGAAGCAGTTCTGGTCTCGGGGATCTCTGTGCAGCTCTTCCTGTGCTTCTCAAAGAGCTGGCTCATGCTTCCTTGGACTGAAAGTCTTCTACAGTCTTGATCAGTGAAATCTTCTTTTGAAAAGGAACCCTAAGCAAAACACAGACAAGCAGAAAAGAATGAGGAATGCCCACCCGTCTTCCCAGCTTTCTTCTGTTCATTCAATCAGTCTCTCTGGAGCAGTTGTTTCAAAACATTGCCCTCCTCAACATTGGTCAAACTCTAGTAACATCACCCTGACTCAGCACGGAGCCCCTGGGCTGCACGGCTGCAAGCCCTCCAATGGAGCCCCTCCTTCAACACCACGAGTGACAGCAGTGAGTAACCCCAACACATTTGTCTGACCGCTGCAGGTCTTCAAGCTCAACCACCTAAACAACCTCAGCAAATACAGTGATCTTCAAAGCTTTGCAGTTCACTTCTCCTATAGGCCGAACCAACACTGAATCCGTGAATTAATTAATTATAACAGGTTAGGAAGAATTTTCCTCCTCACTTTGCCTATGTCAAATTCTGTAAGTTGGAATTTCTGGTCTTCAAGGATTTTTCACCTTTGAAGAATCCACAAAAACCATCCTCCGTCTTTATTACCTGTACAGCAAAAGCATGACAGTGCGTATCAATACACAAATCCACACACATGTGCCTGTATACGGTAACTCAGCACTGCATGGAGCTGCAGCACGTTCTGCTCAGCCACAACAAGGGTTTGGGTTGGTTCATTTGTTTTTTTTTTCTTTTCTGATGTAAAAATCAAATATTTTGGTATTTTAGATTTGTTTTGTTGCTTTTTTTTTTAAGCTACCAAATGCAGTAAAACCTGCAACCAGGCCAGACAGAAGATCAAATTCAAGTGATTCAGAACTCTTTCATTAAAATGCTGCACATTTCTGAGCTAAGCATTTCCGATAGTCAATAAAGGTTGGAACCTTTTACTCACACAGACACTAGTGAATTTTCGAGGAATTTTTTTTTTTTTTTTTTTTTCCAGGGAATTTCCCCAAATCTAAACTAAAGAGAGGAGAAGTCGGGTTCTCAAGTTAGTTGCTGGATTGACTGCATGACAAAGGGAACAAAAACAGCACTTAAGGACAAAGTTTCCTACCCTCCTCCAGTACTGATAGAAATGCTGCCTTTTACCTTTAGTACCTTCACATCAGATTCCTCTCTGGCAGATTCCTATGTTTCTAACAACCTCGGTGCTGCCCCGCACAGACGCCGGGCACCAACTGTCTCTGGATTCTGCACCGTGGAACACGCACACAGCTCATCACTTCTGTTTCCTCACAATTGGAAGGGTTCTGGAATCGGGAGCATGAAGCGGACTAGAAATACCTCACATCCCTCTGCTCCTTACGAGCCCATCCATTTTAAAACAAGATAACCCCAGACACATCTGTTAGCACAGCAGCCCAAATGCTAACCAGAACACACAGTGTGTAACGCTGAAAGGACCAGTTTAATGCCGCGCCGCAAACCCTATATAGTGGTACAGGTGACCACCCCTATCAGATACCCATGACCTCCATGACTCCACTGCTGGTGCATGCAGGCACCACCTGCCCAATACCCAACATCTCCCCCCTCTTTATTATCTGCAGCCCCTGTAAAGGTTCCCCTGCATACTCCCTGTTACTCCAAAGGTGATTTGCACATTTAAGGCTATTCCGCAAATGAATCAATCATTAAACATATGCGAAAAACAATGAAACTGTCATAATAACATACCAAAGAGATGCAGCTGCAGTGACTACAAACCTGAAAGCACACAACAGCAATCTGCCTAAAAACTGTGAAATGCTGTATGGCAACCCTTAGTCAACTTGTAGAGAACAGTGCATTCAAGTTCAAGATAACAGCACAGTACACAATGGAGTTACAACTTCTCCAAGTTCAATGTAACACTATTGTACAGAATCTTCATGGCAATCCAGTTCTGTCCAGTGTGCATTATAATGTCACACTCCATAACCAAATAAGAAGACAAAAACATATTGGCTGTGCAGAATTGTTCTGAATGTCCACCACTGGGGGACTATCCAGGAAAAAGGTCTCCCCCGCTCACGAACTATCAGTCCGGCATGAAGGCTGGATTCCCAGTTCGGACCTTCAGGCACACTGGGAGCAACGCAGTCTCATGTGCCGTTACCAGCAGCCGCTGCCCAGTGCTGACGTCAAATCACTGGCTGCACTGGAGACATTAACCAAGGAGTTGTTGACCAAAACTGGTGCTGAGATGTTCAGATCCTCACGGTGCACAGGATGGCTCGTCATTTGGTGCCGGCTTAACCCAACGTGCCGGCAGCCAGCAGGGCCCACTTGGGGTCCCGACACAGGCGTATCCCCTGCCCATGACGAGGAGTAGATTCTGGGAGCCATGGCCCTCCGTCGGGTCTGATCAGGACCTGACCTAATGGTGTCCATTCGGTCAGCTGATGGTCTCCCATCCGATTCTCTTACGCAGGAGGAGAGTGTGTGGGCACAGCTCAGGCCCCTCCAGCCCTCCCCCCTCTTTAAGCGCACAAAGACGCCCCTTCAAGGTCTGATGTGCACACTCCATAATAGCCTGGCAGGTGCTGCTGCCGGGAATGCTGAAGATATGCTTAATGCCCCAAGCTGTGCACCAGTGTCCAAAACATGCACTTGTATGTCCTGGGCCATTGTCAGTCTTTAACTCATGAGGTGCACCCATGACAGCGCTGGCCATGCACAACGCTTTTATGTAATGCATGGCGGTCTGTCCAGATTGTGCCACAGCCCAGAGAAAACCACTGCATGTGTCAGTTGTGACATGCAAGTGACGGAAACACCCAAACTCTGGGAAGTCTGTGACATCCATCTGCCAAACCTCATTTGGTCTCAAACCTCTGGGGTTCACCCCTGCAGGAAACAGGTTAGCCATAACTCCGGCTCCTCCTTGGCCAATTCAGTTAACTTTCTAAGAGCACCAAGGGCGGGTAGCAGCTTCTGCGCCTCTTTGTCCCCTGCACAAGCTCACAGAGCTCCTTGCTGGCTTTCTCTAATGCTGACCGACTCACACATTGAGAAGCTTCATCAGCCAGACCTCTCCGCATCATCCG
This sequence comes from Coturnix japonica, assembly GCF_054131305.1. Taxonomy (NCBI): domain Eukaryota; kingdom Metazoa; phylum Chordata; class Aves; order Galliformes; family Phasianidae; genus Coturnix; species Coturnix japonica. The sequence continues at coordinate 7,456,578 of NC_140687.1, read as the reverse complement.
CTTAATAAGCAGATCGAGGTCCTCATCACACACTCTGTGCCATCTCTTGTCAGCATGTCCTGTCGCATCCCTGGCTCTCCAGCAGGACTGTAATGCTGGGGTGAGCAACACTGGGCACTGTCAGTGTGTTTTTCTTGCACCTTCCAGCATCTTCCAGGGAAACACGTGCAGGCGTTCCCCACTCCTGGCTGTATCTCTGCAGTGCTGGGTCCTGTGTGAGCAGAGCTCTCTGCCCCAGAAGCCAAGTCACTGCTGTGCAGAGCTCAGCCTCGGGCTGAATGTGCTCCTGAGATTGTCCCAATGCAAGGACAACCTTCTCATTGCCCTTTAGGAGCACCTCTGATGCTGATGGGTGCTCTGCTCTCAGCAACCACTGGATACACGGCTCCAGGCACGTGTGTGCTTTGTCACCTTGAGCTGTTTGCTCTGATCGCATCTCACCCTGGGGAGCCGGGATTTCCCTTTGGTCACGGTGTCACTTCGAGACCAGTAGCAACACTAGGGGTCAGAGGAGAGCTGCTGAATGTGTGAGCAAAGCTGCTAATTGAGAAGGAGGTCGCACTCGTGTGACTTCGAAACCCGAATTAATGAGCTTACCTTCACCCTCCTGACTAATGCAGACCTCATGCAGCCCTGGGCCTGCCCTTCTCCAGCCTCCTGCCTTGTTTTGCCTACTCATAGGAAAAGATTTAGCACAGCTCAGAGCCCCAGGCAGCGCTTGGAATGCCAGCAGGAAAGAGCTGCTGGTGTCCACAAAGCTCAGGACTGCAGCAGTGGGGCTGCTGGACCTCAGTGTTCTGAACACTCTGATGTGGAAGTGATTGGCAGATGCTGGTTTTCCATGAAGATGATTGCTCAGATATGCCTGAGTTCAGATGGAGGGGCCCATTGCCCTACCAGGAAGTGGAAGATGCTTGGGGGTGAGGCAGCTCGTGCTTTCCCATGCCTGTAGGACCTTACAGTGCTGTGCCTTTCCACATACCTACCCCACCTTCTTTCTTTCCCATGCAGGGGGCATCATTAATCCAGTGGGTGGCACCAAGAATGCCCGGACAGCCCCACTGCAGTGCGTCTCTGTGGCAGAAGGACACACCAAGCCTGTGCTCTGCCTGGATGCCACTGATGAACTGCTTTTCACTGCCTAAAAAGGCATATGTTGGACAGAACAGGTGTGGGGGCTGCTGGCTTTTTATGCACTATTCTCATAGATCTCCCCAGGCTGGCATGGGGAATTGGGGTGCATGGCAGGGATGGCTCCTTCTGGGCTGCTCCCCTGTCCCTGCCTTCTGATGTCCAGGTGCTGGAGCAGGCTGGCTCCATTGCCCTGGAGAGGAGCTGTGGGTGGTGGGAGGCAGCGCTTGGGAAGGAGTTGGTGCCTCTACGCCACGGATGAACTCCCCAGCCCAACTCTCTCTGTCACGTTCTTCTTCCTACAGACCGGAGCTGTAAGATGTGGAACTTGGTGACGGGTCAGGAAATTGCTTCCCTCAAGGGTCACCCAAATAATGTTATTTCCATCAAGTACTGCAGCCACATGGGGTTGGTGTTCACCGTATGTCATGGTTTTGTAATTTTGTAATTTTGCTATCAGTATTCCACATCATAACATCATGTAAAGTATGGATACTTCTATTGAATGTGCAGTCCACAGAAGAAGACTACATATCCCAGAGAACAACAGGGGTAATGATAAGTCACGGGACCAGGACGCTGTATAATCTCATTCCCAGGCTGGAGTGCCCTCCTTCTTCTCTCGATCTTCTTGGAGAGTGGGAAGCGTTCCAGCCGTGTCGCCTAGAGTTCAGAGTAGGCCTCTCGGTTTTCGGGGACTCTCTCTCTCTGTTTCGTTCGATTTGTTAGCCTCAATTATATTATATTGTGTTATCCTGTATTTCGGTATCATATTTAGTAAAATTAGTTTTTCCTCCTTAGATTGTCTCTGTTTTATCCCACTCCCTTTTTCCCCCTCCTTTCCGGGCCCCGGGGTGGGGCCCACGGGGTGACTTCCCCTGTCACGGGCATAGGTAAATCTAAGTAACCCGTGACAGATTTTTTGGTGGAGAATGCAGGCAGCAATAGAACTTTTTAGCTTTTAGAATGACTCTCTCTTTACTCTTAAAGAGCTTCGTTAGGGGAGTGTTATCTTTTCGTAGCTGCTCACTGAGAACGTGACCTTGAAATACCAGACAAATTGTCAACATTAAGGGCTGCTGTACATTCTCAGCACTGCTATCTAACTTTTGTGTAGAAAACAAAGGGATTTCTTTCTCCCTTAGAGCAAAGCTAGCTAGCTCTGACTTTTACAGAGCCTGCCAGCTATGAATCCACTCTTCATCCCAGTTGCTCTGTTTAAGGGATTGAAAGCAATTATGATCTTCTTAAAGTATTGGTCAACTATTAACACCATAATTTGGTGTTGTGGAATTGTGCAGGTATATAGCCTAATAAGGTGGATACTGATGGAGACACCTGCCTGGTACTTTTATGAGATGTGGTATGGTCAGAATTTTGGCACCTACACCCCAGATGGAATTGTGAATCTTACGAACACTTGCATCCCAGATGGAATTGCGAATCTTACAAGTACTTGCATCCCAGATGGAACAGGCAATTTTACAAACAGCACCATGTTTAATTCATTGTACAGGCTAAAAAAACCCTTTTTATTTAGGTTGTACTCTCATATTTCCACACGCCTTTCAATAACTGAGATAGGGTTCATACTTGCATCCATGTTATCACTATTAATGAATGCATATATGTTCCTATGCATTCGTTCTATGCGGAAGTCTCCTCCAGAACCAAAGAATGATGACTGGCAGGGAATATGGAAAGGTTTAGGAAAAGTCTTAGAAGCATGGGGACCCGCAGTGTCATGGGATTTCACTCTTGAACACCTAAGGGACCCTAAGAAATTGAGTATTTGGGTCAGAGATCTAAGGAGGTAAACCTTATGTGGGGTGTGGCTTATGCATACCGTGCTTTGTATCATACTATTCTGGAGAGAGAGAGTTTCCGATCTGAGATTCAAGCCCAAGTTAATTCTGATCAGTCACAGGAGGCATCAGTAGCAATATCAGTTGCCCCTGTGGAAGGCAAGAAATGGAAACGGGTGTCCATGTGTCTAGAACGAAAAGAAGGAGAAGCACAGGGGCGGGCAGCAGAAGACCCAGGTGCCGGGCATGGAGCAGTACCGAAAAAAGCAAAGGCAAAAACCAAGAGGCATGAAGAAGAGACTGATGATGAGGAGGAAATCACCTATTGTCGACCTCTGAAGCTGACTGAAATCCAAGGCTCAAGAAAGGAGTTCACACGGCGTCAAGATGAAGGTATCCTTGCTTGGTTGCTTCGCTGCTGGGACAACGGGGCCAACAGCTTGTCTCTAGATGGTAATGAAGCTCGCCAACTAGGAAGCATTGCCAAAGATGCAGGTATCGACAGAGGGATTAGCAGATGCTTGGATGGAGCTGCCACTCTCTGGTTGCGGCTGTTAGAAGCCGTGAGAGAAAGGTACTCCTATAAGGATGCTTTGAAGCCTAAATTTGATAGTTGGAATACCGTCCAAAAAGGTATTCAGCGCCTGAGGGAATTGGCCATGGCGAAAATGTTGTACAGCCCTGATCCAAGCGAACTTGACCCTGAGAGAGTGAGGGCTGATCCTGACATGTGGCAGAAAATCACAAGTACAGCACCAGAGAGAATTGCACAGTCATTGGTAACAGGTTCTAAAGGGTTCGAGGACAGATGGCCCCGAGTTGTTGAGCTGATTATAATGCTTCAAACCACCGATCAGCAGCTCCCTCAACTGCATGCCGCAGTTTCTGCCATCTCATGGCTAGAAGACCAAGTAGATGAAATGTGCAAGAAATCGTTTCCATCAACTAATCGTAATGATCCCGTAATAGTATCAGAAACAACTGATGAAGGTCAATCCTCATACGGGCCACCAGGTCTAATGAAGGATCTGATCAAAGTATTCCAGTCCTACTCCTCACCTGCATCATCAAAAGTCTCAGCTGTTAAACGCACACGCTTCCCAGCTCGAGCAAAGAACAACAGTACGATTGCACCGCATGTTTCCATGTGGCGCTACCTACGTGACCGTGGAGAAGACATGAGGAAGTGGCATGATCAGCCTACTTCTGCACTACGAGCACGGGTGAAAGAACTACTAGACATACCAACCACCAGTGGAGTTGCTCCAGTCATCAATAACTGGAGCATTGGTAACCAATAGAGGGGCCCTGCCCTCAGTCAGGGGAGGGAAAGGGATAATAGAGTTTATTGGACTGTGTGGATTCGATGGCCTGGCACATCAGAACCACAGGAATATAAGGCGCTGGTGGATACCGGTGCACAGTGCACCCTAATGCCCTCCAGTCATGAAGGGACAGAATCAATCCATATTTCTGGAGTGACTGGGGGCTCTCAAGAATTGACTGTGCTGGAGGCTGAAATAAGCCTCACTGGCAAAGACTGGCAAAAACATCCTATTGTAACTGGCCCAGGGGCTCCATGTATACTGGGTATTGATTACCTCAGAAGGGGGCATTTCAAGGATCCTAAGGGGTATTGATGGGTTTTTGGGATAGCTGCTGTAGATATGGACAACATTAAGCAGCTGTCTGTTTTGCCTGGCCTGTCAGAGGACCTGTCTGTTGTGGGGCTGCTACGAGTAAAAGAGCAGCAGGTACCAATTGCTACAAAGACAGTGCACAGACGGCAGTATCGCACCAACAGGGATTCCTTGCTCCCCATTCATGATTTGATTCGCCAGTTGGAGAATCAGGGAGTGATCAGTAAAACTCACTCACCTTTTAACAGTCCCATATGGCCAGTGCGTAAAGCCAGTGGAGAATGGAGGCTGACAGTAGACTACCGTGGCCTGAATGAGGTCACACCCCCATTGAGCGCTGCTGTGCCGGACATGTTGGAACTCCAGTACGAGCTGGAGTCAAAAGCAGCCAAATGGTATGCCACCATTGACATTGCCAATGCCTTCTTCTCTATTCCTTTGGCTGCAGAATGTAAGCCACAGTTTGCCTTCACCTGGAGGGGCATTCAGTATACTTGGAACCGTTTGCCCCAGGGGTGGAAACACAGCCCAACCATTTGCCATGGGTTGGTCCAAACTGTACTGGAACAGGGTGGTGCTCCTGAACACCTGCAGTACATTGATGACATTGTTGTGTGGGGTGATACAGCAGAAGAGGTTTTCACAAAAGGAGAGCAGGAGAGCAGATCATCCAAATTCTTCTACAAGCCGGCTTTGCTATTAAGTGAAGCAAAGTAAAAGGACCTGCCCAGGAAATTCAGTTCTTAGGTATAAAGTGGCAGGATGGACGTCGTCACATCCCAACAGATGTGATCGACAAAATCACTGCCATGTCTCCACCAACTAGCAAGAAAGAGACACAATCTTTCCTGGGTGCAGTAGGCTTTTGGAGGATGCACATTCCAAACTACAGCCTCATTGTAAGCCCCCTTTATCAGGTGACGCGGAAGAAGAACGATTTTGCATGGGGCCCTGAGCAGCAGCAGGCTTTCGAACAGATTAAACAAGAGATAGCCCGTGCTGTAGCCCTGGGGCCAGTACGGACTGGACAGGATGTAAAGAACATCCTCTACACTGCTGCTGGAGAGAAAGGCCCCACTTGGAGTTTGTGGCAAAGAGCCTCAGGAGAGACCCGAGGCTGACCCCTGGGATTCTGGAATCGATCATATAAGGGGTCTGAAGAGTGCTACACTCCAACTGAGAAGGAGATCTTAGCCGCATATGAGGGGGTTCGGGCTGCTTCCGAAGTAGTTGGTACTGAAACACAGCTCCTTTTGGCACCTCGACTGCCAGTGCTGAACTGGATGTTCAAAGGACAGGTTCCCTCCACTCATGCTACTGATGTCACCTGGAGCAAGTGGATTACGCTGATTACACAGCGAGCGCGAATGGGAAACCTCAATCGTCCAGGAATCCTAGAGGTAATCATGGACTGGCCTGAAGATAAAAAGTTTGGAACATCACCAGCAGAAGAGGTATCACGTGCTAAAGAGGCCCCACCATACAACGAATTACCAGAAAATGAAAAGAAATATGCCCTATTCACAGACGGATCATGTCGCATTGTAGGGAAGCATTGCAGATGGAAAGCTGCTGTGTGGAGCCCCACACGACAGGTTGCAGAGGCCACTGAAGGTAAGGGAGAATCAAGACAGTTTGCAGAGGTAAAAGCTGTCCAGCTGGCCTTAGATGTTGCTGAACGGGAGAGGTGGCCAATGCTGTATCTTTACACTGACTCATGGATGGTGGCAAATGCCTTATGGGGATGGTTACAGAGGTGGGAACAAAATAACTGGCAACGGAAGGGTAAATCTGTTTGGGCCGCTGAATTATGGAAGGACATTGCTGCCCGAACAAAGAATATGGTTGTAAAGGTGCGTCATGTGGATGCACATGTGCCCAAAAGTCGGGCTACTGAAGAACAACAAAACAACCATCAGGTAGATAAAGCTGCCAAAATTGAGGTGGCTCAAATTGACTTGGACTGGCAGAATAAGGGTGAATTATTTCTAGCTTGATGGGCTCATGAGACCTCAGGTCATCAAGGAAGAGACGCGACATATAAGTGGGCCAGAGACCGAGGGGTGGACTTAACCATGGACGCTATTGCGCAGATTATTCATGATTGTGAAACATGTGCCATAATTAAACAAGCCAAAAGGATGAAACCCCTCTGGGAGGAAGGGCGATGGCAAAAGTATAAATATGGGGAGGCGTGGCAGGTTGATTATATCACCTTGCCACGATCTCGCAGTGGTAAGTGTTATGTACTCACCATGGTAGAGGCAACCACTGGGTGGCTTGAAACATACGCAGTACCCCATGCTACTGCTCGAAACACCATATTAGGTCTTGAGAAACAAGTCCTGTGGCGACATGGTACCCCAGAAAGAATTGAATCTGATAATGGGACACATTTCAAAAATTCCCTTATAAATACTTGGGCCAAAGATCATGGCATTGAGTGGATTTATCATATTCCCTACCATGCACCAGCTTCTGGTAAAATTGAACGATATAATGGGTTGTTGAAAACTGTGTTGAAAGCAATGGGTGGTGGAACATTTAAGCACTGGGAGAAGAATCTGGCAGAAGCCACTTGGTTGGTGAATACTAGAGGATCTGTCAATCGTGATGGTCCTAGTCAATCTAGCCCCCTACACACTGTAGAAGGAGATAAGGTCCCTGTTATAGATGTAAAGAACATGTTGGGAAAAGCTGTTTGGGTCCTTCCAGCTTCTGGAAAGGGCAGACCTATCCGTGGAACTGTCTTTGCCCAGGGACCTGGGTGCACTTGGTGGGTAATGCAGAAGGGTGGGGATGTTCAATGTGTGCCACAAGGGAATTTGATGCTGGGGGAGTGCAGTCAATAATTTTATGTATTTATATATATATGTTTGCATGTGTAGTGTATTTTAGTTATTATAGTTGTACATTTAGTTATGTTACATGCAATTCTACTGTTTAGCTATCATAATTTTACATACGTGTATATATATGTATATATATATTTACCATGATGTAATAATGTAGAATAAGGGGTGGAATGTCATGGTTTTGTAATTTTGTAATTTTGCTATCAGTATTCCACATCATAACATCATGTAAAGTATGGATACTTCTATTGAATGTGCAGTCCACAGAAGAAGACTACATATCCCAGAGAACAACAGGGGTAATGATAAGTCACGGGACCAGGATGCTGTATTATCTCGTTCCCAGGCTGGAGTGCCCTCCTTCTTCTCTTGAACTTCTTGGGGAGTGGGAAGCGTTCCAGCCGTGTCGCCTAGAGTTCACAGTAGGCCTCTCGGTTTTCGGGGACTCTCTCTCTCTGTTTCGTTCGATTTGTTAGCCTCAATTATATTATATTGTGTTATCTTGTATTTCGATATCATATTTAGTAAAATAAGTTTTTCCTCCTTAGATTGTCGCTGTTTTATCCCACTCCCTTTTTCCCCCTCCTTTCCGGGCCCCGGCGGGGGGGGCCACGGGTTGGCTTCCCCTGTCATGGGCATAGGTAAATCTAAGTAACCCGTGACAGGGACATGGGGGGTTATTTGGGGGGGATGGGGGGTTATAGGGGGCTATTGGGGGGGATGTGGGGGTTATGGGGGGTTATAGGGGGTTATAGGGGGTTTATGGGGGGGATGGGGGGTTATTAGGGGGTTATTGGGGGGAAAGGGGTGGGATGGGGCGTTATAGGGGGTTATGGGGGGGGTTATGGGTGGGATGGGGGCTTATAGGGGGTTTATGGGGGGGATGGGGGGGTTATAGGGGGTTTATGGTGGGAGATGGAGGGTTATGGGGGTTATTGTGGGGTATGGAGGGTTATGGGGGGGTTATAGGGGGTTTATGGGGGGAATGGGGGGGTTATAGGGGGTTTATGGTGGGAGATGGGGGGTTATGGGGGTTATTGTGGGGTATGGAGGGTTATGGGGGGGTTATAGGGGGTTTATGGGGGGGCTATAGGAGGTTATTGGGGGGTGTGGGGGGGAATGGGGGGGTTATAGAGGGTTATTGGGGGGGATAGGGGGGATGGGGGGTTATAGGGGGTTATTGGGGGTGTGGGAGGAAGGGGGGTTATAGGGGGTTATGGGGGTGTTATGGGGGGATGGGGGGTCATGGAGGGGGATGGGGGGGTTATAGGGGTTATAGGGGGTTATTGGGGGGATGTGGGGTTTATGGGGGGGATGGGGGGTCATAGGGGGTTATAGAGGGTTTATGGGGGGGATGGGGGGTTATTAGGGGGGTTATTGGGGGGAATGGGGGGATGGGGGGTTATAGGGAGTCATTGGGGGTTTATGGGGGGATGAGGGGGTTATTGGGGGTTATAGGGGGTTTATGGGGGACGATGGGGGGTCATTGGTGGGATATGGGGGGGAGATGGGGGTTATGGGTGGGATGGGGGGACATGGGTGGCTTATGGGGGGGGATGGGGCTGTTATAGGGTCCATGGGGGTCATGGGTGGGTTATGGGGGGGGATGGGGGGGTTATGGGGGTGATGGCGGGACATGGGTGGGTTATGGGGGGGTTATCGGGGGGTTATAGGGTCGATGGGGGACACGGCTGGGACATGGGGGGAGATGCGTGGGTTATGGGGGGTGACATGGGGGTATGAGGGTTAATGGGTGGGTTATGGGGGGATGGGGGTCATGGGGAGGGGATGGGGGATATAGAGGGACGGGGGGGGTAATGGGGGGGAGTTGGGGGTGGTCATGGGTTGGTATGGGGGGGTATGGGGTCTATGGGGGGACATGGGTGGGGTAATCCACTGTTAACTGAGAAAGCCGCTTGGCATTCTGATCTGCTCATCATCATGGGAATCTTGCTACCCTTGTGGAGATGTCTTACTTTTGAACTCAGTCCTGTCCTGTTTCTGTCTAGTTCTTCGTAAATACTGATGCATCAGGAAGGAGAAATACTAGGGATTACTAGGAAGAACAATAGAACAGCAGGCATCACTGTGTCATTGCGTAAATACCTGGTATGCCTTGAATTTCAGAGGGTTGCAGTAGGAAAATTCACAATGAGCAGAAGTTAGAATAACGAGAGGTATGAAATGTTATATGTCAAGGAAAACCTGAATAGACAAAGGCTTCTCAGTGTGGAAAAGGCACAGCTGTAGAGTCAGCTGATTGCTGAAATGGTACAGTGAGGTGGGAGAATACCACGAGAATTTGGCATTTAAGTGATAGAGCTCTACAGTTAAATTTAAGCAATAAAAACAAAACTAAGTCTGCACTTTCTAGGTTTGCATCAGAGGATTTTAACAATTGGTAACTTGTTTTTTATTACAGTGCTGTCATTGGTGAGATCGATGAAGAGACAGATTCAGCTCTTGACTTAGGGAATATTCGAGCAGAACCCTTAAGTTCAGTTGTGCATTGAAAAGAAGAGAATGCACATGGACTTTGTAAATCTTTGGTTGTACAGACCTATTTAACAATGTTCAACAGTTTTTGCAAATTGTGCGTAACTTGTCTAGTCACCAGTTTTGTTTTTTTATTATGAATATGTTGTAGTTTCGCTTGTAAATTAAAGTTTCTACATTTTACTAAGTATGTTTTTGTTGGATTTACTTTGGACATTTCATGCTGTGTAATTTCACTATGAATAATGGGAAACTCGAGCAATATCAGGACAGGGGGCTCTGGCATAGAGTTCAAAGAAGGTAATGCATCTCTATTCACAGGCTGACATAGATGTAGGTGCTAGAGCATTCTTGGAGAAGCTGAGAAAGGTGATTTCAGACTCTTTCAGAAAAGACTGCTGACAAAAACTGGCAGCACAAAGCCCTATTAGGTTGATAGGCTGTGCATTGTTGAACTCTTCTTCAACAAGGTAGGCAAAGGATGGTCTGCTCACGGGTCTGGTTAGAATTTCAGACTGCAATTCAGTGCTGCCAGGAGGGAGACTACTCAGAAGCAAAGTTCTGTGTGACAGCTTAAACTGTCAGCTGTGAAGTTTGGTTACCTACACATGTAGACATCAGCAAAGTTAAGATTATTTTTTACTTTTGGATTGCATTCAAATTTTCTGTTTCAACAGCAGATTTTATTTCAGTTTTGATGCCATTGGTTTTGGTCTGGATTTGACCAAAGACTGTGCTGGTTACACTGGTGAAGAAATCGGAGAGAGAAGAACTGGTAACAAAGGGGTTCTTTAAATCAAACAGAAGGCCCACTACCCTTCTAAAAACTACAAAGGTGAAATCATAGCCTAATAAAGTTACACTCTACAGTGGATTGTTAGGTCTTAATTAGAGCTTAATTTTGAGAGAAGTTTCATTCTCAGATGTTGGAAGAAGTCTGGGAGAGGAAAAAGGGAACCACAAGCCGTTATTGTTTTGGACAGGGCTGTGCCAGTTGCTGTGTGCCATTTGGCTGGCTGCTAAGATTCCTGTGGTTTCCCACTCTGTACGGATGTAGAAAAGAAAGTGTTTCCTAGGAGATAAGTGGTAATTTCTGCAAAAGAAGTCCTTTCTCTCACTGAAGGAAAGAAAAAAGTACTCAACAAAGAAGAACAATTCTCAGGCTTGAAGGTACTCTCAGTACAGACTGCTGGTCTTAAGACTGACAGATGGTTCCTCAGTACATGGAGAGTCCTACTGAAATACATATAAGGTGTCAGTTCACAGTGTTCTTGAAAAGCGGCTTTTCCTGCCAAGAGCCAAAATCAAGAGTATGATAAATAACAAGAAACTGAGTAAAATCCAGTGTGTCCTTGCAAATTAGCAAACTGATTTTACAAAAATGAGCAGGGAAGAGAAAGATGATGTTGAGGACAAAAGGAAGTAACACTGAATTGGAGGTAATCGTCATAATCCACTACGTTTCCTGTGTTGCCTGATGTTGGTCGCTTCCTCCTTTTGTTTATTTAAAAGACATCTTGGAGTTAAGGGACAAATCTTGGCTAACACTGGAAAAGGATGTCTCCAGTCAAAGGACTGAGCTGGCTTATAAAAAGATGTGTTGAATTCATTTGGTGTGCTTGAAGCAAAACAAAAGCCACCTTTGTAGTCAAAGAGCAAGTTCCTTAATTGCAATCCGTGTGCAGAGCCTCCGTGTCCACACGTCTGCAAAATTCTTCAAACATTAGTTGGTCAACCCATAGGTTGAAGGAATGTGGATTCTGTTTTGAGGACTTAGTCTGATAAGGGAGGCTTTCTGTCCAGCACATCCCTTGCTATCAGCTACAGCCTGTTATCCTTAGGCCTTGGACTTGGTGAGTATCAAACATGCTGAGCTAGATCTGGAGACTCATCAGGTAGTGTGATGTATCTAGTACGATTCCATCAGTATACTACCTTCCCAACAAACATACCAGTTCTGTATGTGTGAATAGATGCTTTTCCACCTATTAGCTTCCGATGGGTGAAGCTGTGCTCTACTGAGAATTTTACTCTGCAGGTAAAATGATCCTAAATACCTGGCTGGTGTTCTCAATGCCTTGCTGAGAGGTGATTTAGTTGATTCCATGGCTGACAGTTCATGGCTTGGTATTTTGTCATGTTCCTTTAGGAACTGAATGACCTTGAAGGCACTTCTCAGCACAATGAAAGCCTCTCAGAAGAGACTCAAACTCCAAATGGGAGTAATGCCACTGTAACTACATGGTTTATGCTTGCAAGGTTTATTTGGTCTATAGTATTTGTGAACACATCTGCCTCTTTCGCATCCTTCAGGCTGTGGGTTTAAGGAGTGACAGTGACAACCAAAGGAAGTGTGAGCCATGGAGCCAGACATAGCAGCTCTGCCTTCATGTCTGGCAGCACTGTATGCAACTTGGCTAATTTTTAGTAATTGTATTTTCATTCCTACCTTCCAGCTGTGTGTTCTGCTTAGTGATTAGAACCATGAAAGTCCATGAGTTTTCTTTGAGTGGAAGAGGGTTCTTCAGTCTCAATTGCTGTCCAGTCAATGAGGGGAAACTTGTACCAGGTTTAGTTTAACTACATGTGGCAGAAGGTAATGAGTCAGGTGTTTGCCTTGAAAATCCCACACTTGCCTCTAATACTCTTTTAAGGATTCATTTATTTATTTATTTATTTATTTATTTACAGTAATTTTTACAGCAATTACAGAAACTGTGACATTTCTTCCAGTAGTAGAATCTTCCCTGAAGAAAATAAAAGCTCTGCTGATGAAGGTAGAAATCAAAGGTGAAAACAATAGCAGTCAGACTCCTGCCAAGAGCCACTTGCCTGCACTGTGATCCTGACCTTATCCAGGCAGTAATATCTTCCTTCCTGGACCTTGCAGCACGTTCCAGGAACTCGGGGACTTGTGCTGAACAATGTGTTGCTGCTGTTAGTCTGACATCAGTAACGCTGGCCCTGAATGGGTGCCAAGAAATGTCACTCCACAATGAACTCCTCCACTTGCACTGTTATATAAATGGTGTTGGTTTCTCCTGGGGACACGAGGGCAGGAGGAGGGCAGTCCCTGTACGATTTTTGTTCTCTGAAACATCAGTAGTGGTTGTTCCCCACACCTCCTTGTCATCATTGTGTCATGGTTTTGTAATTTTGTAATTTTGCTCTCAGTATTCCACATCATAACATCATGTAAAGTATGGATACTTCTATTGAATGTGCAGTCCACAGAAGAAGACTACATATCCCAGAGAACAACAGGGGTAACGATAAGTCACGGGACCAGGACTCTATATAATCTCGTTCCCAGGCTGGAGTGCCCTCCTCCTTCTCTCGGACTTCTCGGAGAGTGGGAAGCGTTCCAGCCGTGTCGCATAGAGTTCACAGTAGGCCTCTCTGTTTTCGGGGACTCTCTCTCTCTCTCTGTTTGTTCGATTTGTTAGCCTCAATTATATTATATTGTGTTATCTTGTATTTCGATATCATATCCGCAGGCACCGAACCCCAAGGGGCCACAAACGCTCCGCCTCACTGCTCCGGCAGCCCAACTCTAACTCAGTCCGGTCCCAGGCTCGGCGCAGCTGCTAGTCCGATGGCAATGGAAATTATAATAATTGATCACAGTCCGTTACAGATTTCTTTGTTCTTTCTCCACACCCACTGCTGCATTTGACTAGTCTTTAAAAAATCTGTCATGGGTTACTTAGATTTACCTATGCCCGTGACAGGGGAAGCCAACCCGTGGGCCCCCCCCGGGGCCCAGAAAGGAGGGGGAAAAAGGGGAATGGGATAAAAACAGCGGCAATCTAAGGAGGAAAAACTTACTTTACTAAATATGATATCGAAATACAAGACTCCTCACAAATTGAGGATTTCCCCTGCAGTTTCCTTAAATGACAGCATTCCCTGTCCCTTCTCTATCACAAGGAACTATCCACTCCCTGCACTGAATCTAATTTAAAGCGCTGGTAATCAATCCAACCAGCTTGCTCCCCAGCATGCTTTTGCCCCACCTGCTCTGTCACATTCTGTCTGATGTCCACATACCTGGTCTCTCAAAGGCCTGCCCAAGATCACAGTAACCAAAACCTTGATCTGACACCATTACCTGAGCCAGTAATTTACCTGGCCCATTCTCACTCTTCATTTCTTAGCCCCCAGTCAGCAGTACAGAGAAGACTACTTGTGTTCCTGATCCCTTTAACATCTTCCCAAGGGATTCAAAGTCCCTTTTAATGTTCTGTAATTTCCTTTTTGCAGCCTCCTGGGACCCTACTTGAATGAGACCTTGAGTGGGTAGTAGCCTTCTATTTTATCAGAGGCAGTAGAGTCTTCTTAACATCTGTGACATGTGCCCCCAGATAACAGCAAACTGCTCTGGAGAGGTTATTTTTGGTGGCAAATTCGGGGCCTCAGTGCCTCCCAGCAAGGAGTCCCAATTACCAAGGCTCGTCAGCTGTTTTTGGTGGCACTAGTTTTAATAGGACTCCTTGGTTGGCCCTGCCCTGCATGCTTGTTGTATGCAGTGGAAGCAGGGACAGGTAGCTGGGAAGGGGCCAGGGATGCTGTCTGGACATGCATGGGATCAGGAAGGCTGAGGCACAGATGGAACTGAACTTGGCGAGGGATGTAAAAATAACCAGAAGGGAGCCTACAGGTGCACTGGGCAGAAGTGACAGACCTGGGAGAGTGCACTCCCTCTGATAAATGAGGAGGGAGAACTGGCTTTAACCAACATGGAGAAGCGCAAGGTACTCTATGAGTGCTTTGCTGTCTGGATTCTGCTGGAGATATTCTTCCACCTGGCTCCTGGCTTGTACCAGCTGGAGAGAGCACAAAGGGCCACCAGAAGTTATCTCATAAAGGAATGGCCAACCTGCAGAAAAGGCTCCAAAGATCCCCCTCCCAAGCATGGCCAGGTTTACAACAGAGACTTTACCCTCGGCTTCCTGTTAATGAATCACCACCGAAGACCTGAAAGTGGTTCAGCACACCCATTAAAATCACAACCCTCCACACTTGTTTCAAGCATATACCCCTTAATTTCTATGATGACAAACCTTATGACATATAGTAGCTGTTTGCCCCACTGCTTCAAGTACCCAGGAGGAAAAGAACACAAATGCATGCTGGCCACTTGTCTGATCTCAGGGCAGACTGAAGGCACCAGGAGGAGAGATGGAAGTGAGCAGAGGAGGACTGTGGCAAGTCATAGAGGCAAGGAATGAGGTGGAAAGCAAGTCAAGAAGGCCAACAGAATAAAACAAAGATGTACCAGATATGAAAGTTTATTAAATACCAAGTTGGAACACAAATATCTGGAATTAAATATAGCATATTAGTGTCATAAAACACATTCATATAAAAACTCGCAGTACCAATTGGACAGAAGGTTGAAACATTAATTTTCCTTCTTCCCACTATGAACCGCTTCAGGTTCATCATGTGTTCATCTACCAACTGTGAATGTCTTAAGATGAGTCAAATTCTAATGCAAAATCCAACAAGGATATCAAGTCAGAAATATCAAAAAGGTCACATTAAAGCTTTCTTGGCACTGCTACACACGCACAGTATTTTTAAACCCTAGGTGCGTGAAAGTGACAGCAATGTAAAGTGCATTCTTCTCCAGCTTAATCACTGCTAAAACTTCCACTTAACCAGCAGAAATATTCACAGCATCAGGACGGAAACAGCTGGCAGGAATCCAATCAAAATCTCTTATGCGTTAAAATAACACTGGAGACTCTACCACAAACAGTGGAAGGGTTAAATAGAACCAAAGGAATGCTTCTGGTAAAACCTTTAACAAAAAACGTGGAGCAAAATAATGTGTCAAAAACATTTTGACAGTTCCGTCAAGTTCAAGAACCAACCTTACTCAGTCTGACAGTAATTAAAAATAGATATGGTTCTTATCCTGAGTGCAAAATAAACTGACTACCCCTCGGTGACCAACAGGTAAGTGCAGAGTGTCAACCTATTTAATATATTTAAAATTTATATTCAAACCGCAGTAAAGATGTTTCCACACTAAGCTGCAGGATGGGAAGTCACAGACCTCCTATGTAAACAAATGATCTCCAGTACTTTTCCCTTTACATTTTAAATAAAAATATATTTAGATCAGGTAATTTTGGTTTAAAACATCCCGGTACTCCTGTACCGCTCTGCAAAGGGGATCCTGGTCAACATTGAGATTTTTTGAAGATCCATAAGTAGATTTCATTGGAGAAGCTCTAGCAGTTTCAAGCTCAGCGGTGGCTGGAAAGAAAAGAAACAAGATTGACGATGTTACTTTTACAGTAGATTGAGTCAAATCAGTCACTGTAAAAACATTACTGATAACTGATCAGGCTACGCTCTACAGAGATATTTAAAAACTTCCAAGGAAAACACAAATCAAAAAGGACAGGCATAAAGGAAGAAACATTTTTTCACATTCAATGATCAGCCAATACAATTTTTAAAGCTAGTTAAAGAAATTCCAGGTTTTAGAAACACAGAATGGTTTGGGCTGGAAGGGACCTTTTAAGATCACCCAGTTCCAATCTCCCTTCTATAGGCAGGGACAGCTCCCTCTAGACCAGGTTCCTCAGAGCCCCATCCGGACTGGCTCTGAATGCCTGCAAGATGGGGGCTATGCACAACATCTCTAAGCAACCTGTTCCAGAGTCTCACCACCCTTACATTAGGAAGTAAAGAGTTTCTTCCTAATATCTAGTCTAAATCTACCTACTTTCAAGTTTACAGCCATTTCTCCGCATCCTGTTATTACATGCCCATATATATATATGAAAGTTTTAGCCTTAACTTTAACTGCCAGGGATGTCTTAACTTTCCCTGGCTAAACCCTCTTTCGTTCATGGAAACACATCTTCGATGGAAGCAGAAAAGGATTTTCAGTACTTCCATCCATCAGCCTTTTCCAGACAAGATCCCCAGACCAAGCAAATACTACGGCTCCTACTACACATGTAATTATGTTTGAATATGCAAATGAGCACATGGCAATGGGTTTCTGTCTATTCAGGGAAATTGGAAGAGCTGTGAAGCAACAGCTGGATTCTCAAGGGCTCCCTGCTTCAAAATAACTCTAGGAACAGCAGCAGTGACTCTGGCAGAATGCTAATTGTGAAACAGTATGAATTCTTCTCTGAAGACCTGGCCTTTTATTATAGAACAGGCTTTACACTGCATATTAAAAGCAATCAGTTCATGCTGTGTTTGCCTATATATTGCTGAATGATTTTTACCTAAAGAAAGGCTATCTTTTCCACTGATTCTTCTTTATCCAAAGACAAGTATGACAACATGTCAGGTACAAAAAAAAGCAATGAAAAAGAGCGAGCAAAAATTAAGAACACCAGAAAATGTATATGGTATATTTGAAGTGCTGAATGCAATGAATGTATGCAGAAAGAGAAGTAGTGACAGAAGTCCATAAAAATCTTATTTCTGGGCTTTTTTTTTTTTTTTTTACATTTGATGTTTGTGCCTGAGGATGAAAGGTGACTTGAACTTAAGCCAAGTGTATCTGTGCGGGGGAGATGGTTTGCTCTCCATGCTTTTTCTCAAAAGTAGCTGCAGAACATTCTGAAGAGTATATTGGTTAGCAGGAAGTTTTCCATTAAAACTCTCTAAGTTAGAGTTAAAAACAGCCCCACACTGTGCTTCAAACAGCACAAATCTTGACAACTTTTGAAAATAATTACATAGAAGTTACGAACAGTCATCATCTTCCTTAAAAACACTGATATCAGAGTAGCATATTACCTTGCTGAAGTTCCTTATTGATTTTTTCCTCCAAATCCTTCTGTACCTAGAATTATAAATAACACATGCATTATAAATAACACTGCACATTTTATTAAGTAACAGAAACCAGCTTGGATCGCTAGAAAGGAGCATTTGCCCCTCGCTCTCCCAGGAGATGTTTATTTACTGTCATTTACTCTGAATGCAAAGTTTTCATAAGGAGAAATTAGACCTTTTAAAGGGCCACAGTTCAAACACCGTATGCGATCATTTACATTTGAAGATATTTGCGACTCCTGTGTTATTTTCCATCAGGTCTTTAACGCATAGAAGTAATTGTCAAAACAGACAGCATATAGCTTCCAGACTCATGTAATTAGCAAATACAGTTAAGTGCTTGGAGCATGTGGCTTACGTGGAGAGGCTGAGAGCATCAGGACTGTTAAGCCTGGAGAACAGAAGGCTTGTGGTCTCACCTACAGGTGTAATTATCTGACTGTGGGATGCAGCATAAAGAAGGCAGAGCAAGAAATTTCTCGGTGGTGCCAAGTAAAAGAACAAGAGGAACAGGCAGAAGTCAAAAGAGTGGAAATTTGTAAGACTGCTAAAAATCAGGAGTGCAGACAGGAAATAAAATCAGAAAGGAAACAGAAACTGAGAGACGGAATGGGAAGTAGGTGTTCCCTTTCTTATGCTACCAGTAGGAAAACTGGTTTCATGAATCCATGCACTCACGCTGGTTGCAGCTAGCAGAAGTCACTATTATTTCCTGAACCCACTTTTCAGAGCTGCATTTCTTTCTCTTGTTTGTAATCAGTGCAATTTGTTTCTTCAAACAGTTGCATGGACAAAGTAATTGATACCAGCATTTTGAATAACGGCAGCGTAAAGTATTTTCAGCTTCTTATCCTTGAAGCTTTATCAAAGCTTTTGCAAAATCAAAGCCAAAATCTACACGAGCTTCCTCATCCCAGGAGATGCTCACACTCTACTTCAGATAACCTCCCTTACTTTGAAAAACACCAAATGTGCACTGAGAGCTTTACATAAAAACAAAAGTGCAAGATGACTACACGAGGCAAACTCCAATTTAAGTTCCTTAGTTTCCAGTTATTATGAACTTTACTGTCAGGAGAACTTGTAATCTCCTCCATCCAAGAAGGCAGCACTTAGTTTGAATTTAATGGCAATACAGAGGTGGTTTTTTTTGTTGTTTTTTTTTTTTTTTCCCAATAGAAGGAAACAGATTACTGGAAAAATCTGAGGTATAACTGAAGCAAAGACAAGGCTCAGAGTCAGGTAAACTCTTGTCTTTTTAAGTAGCCTGGTGAACAGGCCAAGTACTAAGCAGCACAACTGGCAAAGTACTTCAAAGCTATTGCAGAAGTTGCAATCATGTATAAATTGCTGCAAAATATTATAAAGCTGTCAAGACTTGAAGAGTAGGTTGTTGTTTTCTCAGGTAATAATACATAGCAGGAAGCACAAAAAGAAATGTTTACTAGGCACAGCATGCATCCCACAGCAGACTGTATAGGAAGAAGCAAAGCAATCATACTCACATCATCCTAGTTTTAAAGGATGTCTTTGTTAGTATTAATGTACTAAAATAAACTAAAAATGAAGATCAGTAAGGAAAAAAACAACGTGGCTTGACCAGAGATGTCTGATGGGCTGAGCAAAGATGTCAAAGTTATCCATTTCAAGTATGTCATACACTTATGCACATTCTATACAGTAAAGTTTAATAAATAGCTTAGCTGGGAACTTCCAATGCCACAGCAGCTGCTTATTAAATTTTCTCTAGTTGAAAAAAAAGAAAAAAAAAACAATACAAAAACCTTACATAAGTACATAGTTATGTGTATATACAGTTAGATAGTTCATCATTTAGATGTCAGTATTTTTGCTGTCTGAGCACTCTAGGAATTCTGTACAATCTTAATGACCTAAAGTCTTCATCACTGAAGAGTATTTCACAATGCTTACCTTATCCATGTACACTTCAACTTTTTTTCTTGCCAATAATGCAATCCCAGCAGCATCTAGGAAGCATTCCCCTTGGCTGAAGCTTCTGTTCAGTGTGGAATTGTTTCTGAGATTTCCCAGTTCAGCTGAATATTTTCCTGGACTTGCAATAGGACCACCACTGACAGTGCTGCTCGCAATTAAAGATTTGTTTCTTTGGCGTTCCTCAAAGAGCTTACAATTGGCTTCTGCAAGTCTCTTGGTTGTTCTGAAATATTTAAAAACACACAAAGAATTATCTTTGATAATATTTTTGCAGAGTAACTTCTTCCAGGTCTTTGACTAGCTTTTGAAAAGAGAAGGCATTAGAAGTCCAAAATGAGAGGGGCCCAAAGGCCATGTGTTAAAATGCTATCAACTTCAAACATGGGCCAGTGATGCCATAACTAGTGGTGTGACTGCTAGAACACTGAAGTGAAATGATGGTGGTTCCAAAAATAAAGGAGAAAGGTTTTAGAGGGTTACGCTTACATCCATAGTGCTGACAAGACACAGAAAAAGGATTTTAGGAGGAAACAGTACAAGGTTTTTCATGCAAGCTACTGCTACTTCACGTCTTGTTACCACTCCAAAAAAGCACGCACTTACCTTTCCAGCTTATTTGCTAGCCTTATTCTCATTTTCATTTCTTCACGATGCAGCTCTTTGTATTTTTCCACTTCCGCAAGCATAGATTCGTTTTGAAAAATATTGTCTTTGGTATTTTTTATTTTGTCCAACTCACATTCAACCTCTTTTATTCTGCACTTCAGCTGGTCTCTCAGCGAGGCATGATGATTTTCTCTGATTTGTTCTATCTTGTCTTGTGAGGCTGCCTGGACCTGAAGCAGATAATACAATTTCAACCATTGCAAAGAAAAAGTGAACTGCATCTCCCTATACGGTTGCCCATAACCAATTTAAAGGGCCCAGTTTTACTCAACTGAGTCAACTGGACCTTTTCACTACTATCAGCAATCAAGGCAAAACCCTGGAACCAACACGTTAAATAACTGTTTTCATCCAGACAGATCTGCTCTTAGCAATATTACTTATGGGAGCAGCTACTAAAAGAATGCTATGGCTGAAGGACAGGGCACACAAAAAGGATTCTACAAAGAAATTATGAGAATCCCATCCCCACTCTTTCTGCCCCACGGTAACTTCAGTGACTTCTTCCCTGAGCATTTTATCCTGTACAATGATAAAACATAACCTGTACGTATGGCCAAGCCATCTCTAAGTTATAGCATTCATGTGATGAACAGCAATAACAAGATGACCAGATGGCCATAGCTTCTTCTAAGAACTGCAAAACAGAAGTCTGTCAAGGGACGGCTATTAGCTTGGGGACCTGCAGGCAAATTACACACACAAAAGCACTTTCGCCAAACAATTTTCCATTCTTCCACTTCCCTTCAGGAAATATAGAAGTATGGCACTAACACAAAAAACCAAAGTACGAACAAGAAATGGCAAAAAGAAGTTACATAATAAAAACTACAGACATACACAACAAATTCACTTACCTGCAAAAACAAATTGACTTCTTGAAGTTTTTGATTTATTTCTTGTGCAGCTCGCTCTTCCACTTCTTTCTTGTATCGTTCCATTTGGTTGTAAGTCATCATGTGCACATTGTGGACAGCCTCCAGATGTTGTCTCAGGTTTGCCACCTCTTCTTTCAGCTGGCATCTGGTCTTCTCTAGTTTTTCATGTTTTTTCATGTTTAGAGCCAGCAGTTCTTGCAAATAATGGTTTTGTCCTTGTAGTTGGACGCATTTTTTACACTCTAAATCCAGCTGATGAGAAAGTTCAGTAACCTACAGACAGTAATAAAATGAACTTAGAGGGGTGTAAAATTATTCTCTGAAAATTTATGAAGGGGAAGACCATCAAGTCTGTAACTGTCATCTGCTGACTCAGTACCCGAGTCAAAGGAAAGACAAGATCATCTTTTAAGGGAAGAACAACTTTTAAGTTCTTGCCAATAGGGTTCCTTGACTTACAACCTTCCTCAGTTCTGCAGCAAGTAAAAGATCAACAAGTAGCAAACTAGCAGAATTTCACTTACGGGAGTGTGCTGAAAGGCACTAGGGCCATTCTTTTGTGCACTGCTCTACTGCTCGATGGAAATCAAACCACTCTACCCAGACAGCAGAAAGAATGCCTATCATGCTTCAGGGGGAATGTTCCAGTACAGAGTTAACTAGGCACAGGAAACAAGTACTCCTCCTGCCATTGCTCTTGAAAGCTTTGTAAACAGTGCTTCAAAAAGCAGCTTCCACAGCAGTGGTAAAGGAAGGTATTTTCTCTCTAGGTCAAATCCAGTGTCTGGTTGCAAGAATATGTACAAAATATGAGATGTTTCAGTAGTTTCCAAGGTCAACTGTGAAGCCAATTTTCTCTCCCAGAAATATAACTTTTCCATACCTACTGAAAAGAATATTACAAGTCTCTAGAAATTAACATGACCCAAACAAAACAACAACAACAACAACAAACAAACAAACAAACAACAACAAAAACAACAACAAAAAAAAAACCACCAAAAAAACCAAAAAGAAACAACAAGAACTTGCCTTTGTTCTTGATTTTTCAACTTCATTCACCATTTCAGAATACCTGTTCTTCATTTCTCCCTGGAAATTGAACTGGGAGTCTCTTTTTTTGGCTTCATGCATCTTTAGTTTTTTCACAGCTTTCTTCAAAAGGCTCTTGAACCTGCACAACAAATCAGTCAAGAAAATAAGCAAAGGAACTAGGTATCTATTTGTCACGCTTGTACAAGAAAAGCATAGCTATGGCTTGCTTCATTTTTACCATGCTCAACAGGCCAAAAGTTAATAAGAAAAACCAGCATTTCAATGCAATAGATCACCTGGAGGGTCCACATTTCACCTCAACAGAGGAAAAAAAGTCTTCCCTCCCAGAAGTGCAAGGCAGCCTACATTTGCTCTTCTTATGGCAGCTACAGAAAATCATAGGCTCATGTACCAGAACTGTCTTGCAAGAACTGATGTGAGATCTGAATTTGTTCAGAGTTAAACACACCTACTTTTACATGCAAGTTCCTTAAAGCCTGACTTCTAACCTACATGAGCTCTCTTTCAAGTACTAGTGAACCATACCTGTCACATTCCTTCTGCAGTTCAGTATTTCTTTCCCTTTCCTGGTCAAGACATGCTTCAAGTGGTCGTTTCAATTCTATCGGCTTCTTCACATTCTTTCTTTCATTCTCACACTTTCAAAAAACAAACAAACAAAAATACATGATACACTCAGCACAGGACAGTACACATAGCAACTGCAGATAGCACATATCCATCCTTTTGCCACATTCAGCAGAACACTGAGGCACAGGATTCTTGTAAACATTTAAATCACTTCAGGCTTCACACAAGCGGGCCAAGACCTAGGGATACCAATTAACGCCCCTGCTGAAGCAAATGCTCCTCTGCCCCCTTATTGGGCTTTGTCCCAAAAAGCTGGAAAAAAGATGCTAGAGAACAGCTTCCGCAGTTCCTCTGCTAATAGGTCAGCTTGCACAGGTAGCCACAGCCCTGGAGAACACTGCACACTCTACAGCATTCATTCCAATGACCAGCAGGCTCTTGTGGAAGAGTCTGCTTTTCTGGAATTCACCAGTGTCTTCTCAGTCATTACTTCCATATCTTATTTGTGGGTGTTTACTAATTTAGTTGCTGTTCCTCATGGTGTTTTTTCAGACAAACTACAGGAGAACTGGCAACTAGTTCTGTAGTTTGCATTTGCACCTTATTTATTCTGCAAGGGTTTTAAGCTCCTGTTATTCTGAAAACATGCAGCAGTTCCTCCGTACACTGCACTGAAAATAAGGGGTGTTTTAATCCTGCTTGGAAATCAAGGGGTCAGACAACAACCAGAAGGAAATCAAATAAAGAACACAGGAACTGCTGCCTTGCTCCATGTGCTCAACTGGTATCAAACCACACCGTCTTTCTGATAGCACAACTCCGAGACATTCTCTTGGCTTTTATTCAATTCCTTCATGACACCCAAATCACAATAGTACTCAGGGCCTGAGTAGCAGGGATATAAAATCAGAGTATGTAAGAACTCAAGAAAATGTCAGCATTGCTCTGGGTATTGGCTAGGTGTTAGGGACTGTTTTCTGGGCTCACTTCTTCTAAAAGCTCAGCATTTTCCCCACTCAGTTTAGCAATATGGTCTTCAATTCTCGACTTTCGATCTTCCTCGCACATCATGCATGAGCCTCTGGATGTCATAGCCAACATATTCTGATTTTGTATCTATGGAAACAACAATGACAAAGGGAATGCCAAGATAACCAGAGAGACAACACTGCACATAAACTGCATTATAACCTATTAACTCAAATGGAGGCAGGGCTAAGCTCTCACCACTAAGGATCTATAGTGAATGTTACACTGAGTTTATAAAAGATGGCTTGAGAAGCACTGTCAAGAATAGCACTTAATGCTAGTGGAAAAAGTGAATGCTCTCTATATGATAAAATGAGGTTACATCATTTGGAGATAAGAAGACACACATACAACATTAACTCACAGTTTTCTTAAAATTCCCTACACTTACTGACTGTGAAATAACCGCAGATCTCCTCAGAGAAAGAAAATGTTTTCAGAACAGCAATGTTACTTATCCTTTTACACAAAGGAGCAAAGATTTGCATCACAGATGCATCTGTGTGTAAACAAGTTTGCTTATTCAGTTCCCTTTGTAAAGAATGAAAGTTGCCTACATGCTTTGAATAGCACATTTTAAGAAAAAGAGAGACATCCCTGACGTACAGAAGGACATAAAAACCTGAGCTTAAAGGCTTATATGACAAACTCATAAAACTTCCTCATGTGTCTTTACAGAATATGTTAAATGTCGGTTCTCCCTATGTGACAATGTATGGGTAAAATACAGAAGTGTTAAAAATGCTAAAAACCTTCTAATTGGTATATCACCAAAAGAAGATGACAGGAAAGGAACCTGGAAAAGAACTCAGACTTTTCTGGTGCAGATAATCAACAGCTTTTCCCTTCCACTAGATCCTTCTTATTCTCCCTATAGCAGCTTAATTTTCCAACAGCAAACTAATTAAAGAATATTCCAAGGTTACACAAGATGCTAAGCCATGCATGCGCACCAGCTACTTCCCAGCTGCCTGCCACTGACTGCACAGCATTACTTCACCTAGTTGTTCTTTCCTTACCTCAGCTCCCTGCGGGGCAGTAAAGTACCAACACATATTCACAAATGGAAAAAGAACCTAATGAGCTCAGGTGGAAACTATGACAAAGCTCTGAAGATAAAATAGATTTCTCACATCCAGGTTTCCCCTCCCAGATCTCAAGCACACATCTCCCTCCTGCTGACACTGTCCGTCCTATCCATCAAAAGAATCATGCTGATTAACACAAACATTTTCATACTACTGCAAAGACAGAAATGGCAGCAGTGAAAGGTGGAGATTTACAACCTTTACCTTATGGAAAACTCTCAAAACTGGAGAATAGACCATCAGGATTTTCAGAGTACCCTACAGTCACACCACAGCTCAGATGACTCAGCTCCCCTATGATCCCCAGGAAAACCACATAACTTCCCCACGAAAAATATCTAAATAGGCTCAGAAGCTCACATAAAAAAATAAAAAATAAATAAATAAAAGGGAAGTTTATGACTGGCTTACTGAGGCTTCAGTTCTCTTGTCCTGGTGTTGCGCAGCAGCTTCCACCCTGGCATTTTCCATTTCAAGCCTTAAAGAGAAGCACAGATCTTATTAGACAAATCCATAATAGCGCACACTGCAAAAGAATGGTGTGAAAGAATGCTATTTAAAGCAAGAGCTTCTTTTAAAATCATGTTTTACCCTGATGATGCAACAAGGCAATTCTGACGTTTTCAGAGAATCCCAGAAAGCAAAACCTTGCTTCACTCTGTTATTTTCTTACCGTTGGACATGTTCTTCCAGCTGCTTTATTGTAGAACTGCTTCTGGAAGCTGCTAACAGAAGGTCTTTCATTTTTTGGTTAGAAGCTGATATTTGTCTTTCCTTATTATCTAGGTCAGTCTTCAAATCTTGAATGCAACGCTCATATTGAATACGCTGTTGTTCAGAGTCATGTAACTGTAAAGTAGCAATGAGAATCCTCAGCAGCCCGGTTAGGTTCAGTATAGAGAGCTCAGTGAGCACTGAAGAATTTGGATATTGCATGTATCTACATACACCCCCTACCCAAAGTACTGGAATCGTTTCCAATTCATTCAAGCCTTCATTTCTCTTAGCAAATGAACAATAACAGATGATATTTCATCATCTGTGACACTGGCCTCTCCCATCTGTACAAAGGATTTTCTATAACACCATTATGAGCATTGACACTGCCAATCCTACCTTCTCAGTGACTTGTGACATCCTGAAATTACTTGTTTGCTATTCTATCGAAAATATTAACCAAAAAACCTCATCCTTTTCCTAAAGTGATTTCACAGCTCATTAGTACGTTATTATGGTAGATGTTTCAGAAAAAACCCACAACTCTCACAGAGAGCAAAAAAGAAAAACTCAAATTCAGCTGTCCAGTATTTCTACTTTTTCTCAGAAATCAGACACCAAACTTGGCCAAACCAAAAGCGATAACCTGCTGAGACACCAGGTCATTTTGCAAAGCAGCTTATCAAATACAGATCTTCTCCAGTTAAAGACATAATGACTTCGTGTCGAAGACCACCCAGTCATGGACACCAAGTGCACAGAACAATGCAGTTCATATACTTGTCTTTAAATCTATACCCCTGAATTTATTTCTAGGATAGGAGGACATTTGCTTATACTTTGAACTCTCTGCTCTGATTTGGCACAGGCATGACTGTGATCACAGATGACAAGGGGCAAGTTGAGAAGACTAAGGGGATAAAGACCACCTTATAGTGTTTACAACCAACCTTATAAGACACAGAAAAACAATTTGTAAATTCAGAGCACCTGTGTAATGTTGCTTCAGATAGTTGGTAGTTTGTACACATCCCATCCACAAATAAATTCTTAATTGTGTTTGACACCAGGAGAGGGAAGTAAGTTGGGAAAAGAAAGAACACTGCTACAACACCCTGGAGCCACAAGAAGAACTTTAGCTGTGGGGCTGAAGAACGGCTCCTACTTGCAAAAGAAACTAGTTGGCTTTTTGATGATTCTAGTAACACTTATCTTTCACTACAGAGGAGGAGGCCAGCTGGCAAAGATTTCACCAGCTTCATGAATTATGACAGGGTATCACTGCTAACCTCCTTAGCTCTCTCTGGTACTTGCTCTCAGAACATTATTTTTCTCTTCTTCACCAGAAACAGGGAAAAATCACCCTCAGATTTTATGTGTAAGTTACAGCCTCTCTGTACCTTAGCTTTCATCCTGTCCAGTTCCTTCTGCAAGTGCAATTTGTCTTCCTCAAGGTCACTGCGGTAGCATGTAGTAACTACAAGGGAAGCTTCTGACATAGACTGCTTTTTAAGAGCATCAGCAAGCTCCTGCTGCAGCTGTCTGACCAAACCCTAAGGAAACAGATAAACATGAAGAAAAACATGAAACTTGACTTTACTCCTTTAAACTGACTGTATTATACAGTTCAGTCATTTACCGGTCCTCCTTAATTCTAAGAGAAAAAACAATGAACCACAACAAAACAACACAATTTGGTCCTATGTGTAAAACTTACACCTGATGCATTTTAGAAATACAAAATCATTTTATGAATTGAAACATTTTAATTTATTCTAATTGTATAGCTTACCTCTCTTTCTACTTTGTCAGTCTCATATTTAAAGACTTGTTCCTTTAAATAAGTACACTTGGTATTTAATTCCTTGTTTCTCTCTTCCATGAGGTAAACCTGCTTTTCACTGTCAGCTCTGAGTTTGTTGAACATATCATGAAATCTGTCCTGGACATCATTCACAACCTTTTCTTTGATGATCTCCTTGTTCTGCAAATCTTCCAGCTGCTGACGGAGTAAAAGGTTTTCACTTTGGAGCTGGGCCAATCGTTCCTGCATAGATTCATGTTTTATCATAAATTTACTGACTTGATCTTTCTCAAGTTGCCACGCATGCTCATTTTCTTTTGCTTGACACTGGGCTTGATTTAAGTCTTTTTGTGTCATTTCTAAAAGCAGTGTTTTTTCTCGAAGTGTTTGTTCCAACTGGTGAAGCTCGTTTTCTAGACTATTAACTTTGCTTTCCGTTTTACTCAGCTGCTGAGACAAGCTCTTGTTGCTCTCTCGCACCTCAGAGAGCTCACGATGGAGCTTGTCTTGTAAACGAAGCCATTCATCACGTTCTCTCTGAAATGTTCGTTCGGCATCACTTTTCAATGACTGATGACGTTCGAGATCTTGAACCACTGCATTCAAGCGGGAACAGAATGATTCAATCTCTGTTTCCAGTCTGTCTTTGCTTTCTTTTTTCTGTTCAAGCTTGGAAGTTAGCATTGCAGATTCCGTCTTGAGTAAATTCAGCTGTCCATTGTACTGAAATACTGTCTGAGTTAAGGTTTCCTCACTCAGTTTAAGTTCCTTCTGAAGAGAATCATTCTTTTCTTTCAAAGACTCATTTTCCTCTAAGTATTTTCCTTCATCCTCCTGGTGCTTAAGTTTTACTTGATCGAGTTCTAGTCTTAGCATAGCAATCTCTTCTTGCAGTAACTGATTTCTGTGTAGCAGATCCTTTTCTCTGTCATTAGTGTCAGATTTCTGTGTGATAAAGGACAATAATGAATAGTTAGTTGGGAAATAAATTCAGGTTTAACCCATCAGGCAGCTAGGCACCACACTCTCATCACTAAGTGGGATGAGGGAGAGAACAGGAAACAAAACAGAACTCATGGGCTGTGATAAAAATAATTTATTAAGCAAAAAGATGAAGGACATGGAAACAAGAAAGTGATGACAGTATAATAACGAATTCAAAAGCCAAGTAATAGGATCACAAACAGCCTCAGCCAGCTTCTTTCCTAGTTAATCTCCAGATATCTGGACATTTCACGGGTAGAAACCTTAGAAATGATTGTAACAACTATACAGTGAAGAACAGCAGGCAGTTTAAGAGACTGGGAACACAATGTCTTATTTTCCAGTGGCTTCCTACTTCCACATGCAATTCAGGTCTATGTGGGATTGATGATGCTATTCAGAGTTTTTAGACAACAGTAACAAAATTTGGTTATTGATAAACTGTAGATAATCCACGAAAAGGAACAAAAGGTTATTTTTCTTAAGGTTTTAGAATGAGCACAGTGAAGTATAACCAAATTAATTAGGAATGGAACTGCTTACCTCTGAATTTTTCCCAATAGTTTTTCTTGTCTCTTCTTCCAGCTCCTTCTGTCTCCACAGGTGGTTGCTCAAAATTCCTTCTTGCAGAGCTCTAGCACTCCTTTCATTAGAGAGCTGTCTCTGTGTTTCATCACGCTCTTCTTCAACCTACAGTAATATAGTTGAACTTGTGAATCTTGAACAAAATCAGAATTAGCAATACCTTCCTATTTCATTCTTTTTATTCTTACATTCTATTAATTCTATTAAGAGTCATTTATCATAAAATCATAGAATGACCTGCATATCAATTTTCCATGTTTGCAAACAAACATCTTTAGATTTATCTGAATTGAAAGTTATAAGGATAGTGTGAGTCCTTTGCACAAATCAGCATCAGAGAAGTTTTATACTTAATGAATCTCCCTCTATAACACAAGAAAAAAACAAACAAACTAGAACTACTATTCTTGGAAACATACAGAGTTTAAGTAGAAACCCAAGTTATCTTTCTAACAAACTATATATACATACTAAAACCAGAGATGGACACTCATATGCTTACAGTCAAAGATTTAAAAACATCTATTCATCAATATGAGCACTAACACTAAGAACTGCACAAAACAAATGACTAAGATTTCCAAAAGCACAATAACTACACTTACTTTACCCCACTGCAAGGTCTTAAGTCTACATCTCTTCTACTAATATTTAGAAATGCTTCAGAAAATGTGCCAATCCATTTTCAGTTTACCAAAATCTAGCAATACTGCTGGATAAATTGAGTTGTATGAGATTTCCAAAGGCTATTACTGAAGTGAGACACAGAAGAGGACTGACCAGCTGAACAGCAGACCAGGAGGTAAACTAATGCCAATGATGTCCCTGTTAAATCCAGGCAGACTGAAAGAGGTGATGCTAACTACTTACTGCTTCTGCCAGAGCAACGTGGCCACTGAGGATCCTTAATGACCACTTTCACATGTTCTTAATATGTTTGCAAATACAAGTTCTGAAAATTTGAGGCTTACTATTTATGGGGAAAAATACAACACAACAGACCGAATTTCCGAGGTATATTTCAAACTCCGTAGAACCATGACAGGAATGCTGAAAAGTAGGTAAAGGCCAGTGAAAAGACCCTCAAAACTGTATGTAAGAACTGAAGAATTCATGCAGGTTGTGTACAGTGAGAACATCATCATCTCAATTGCATTAAATAAGCCACTAAACTTGTAATAAAAATAAAGGTGAGAGTTTTTCTGGATTCAGTCTTGATTGTAAGCAACTGAGGCAATTTACAGATTATCAGGTAAACAGTAACATTTAGGCCTAAATTTAAATTCATGTAAGTATAATTGAAAGAATACTACAAACAGTAACTGTAATTTCCTTCTGAAGAAAAAAAACAACAATAATAAAAACATTATATATATATATATATATACACATATAATATATATATAGATATATAGATATAGACATACATATACACACACGCGCACAGAGTTCTGTAGTAATTAGGAAAAATAACTCAAAGAGAAGCTTTGCCTGAAGCACAAACCAAACTATAATTCTGAAAAATGTGAAAAGGTATCATGAACTTGTTTGTTCACGCTGGTTTCATGACAATGGTCCCCAAAATGCACCAAGATAATTACCTAATGTCTCTTTCACCAACAAGTTGAACATACTAGCATAAAATATCAGTTTGAAAGAAACAGAAAAACAGAAGATATATATTTAATATACCTGTTTCTTGAGCTGTTTCAGCGTTATTAACTCTGTTTCTAAATTCCTTACACGAAACTCAAGTTGTTGTTTTTCCTCTGTCTCTCTAGAATATTGATCCTTTTCCCTCTTTAGTTGCTTTCTTGTTTTTTCATATCGCATTTCAGCTCTATGTCTCTTTTCCTCTTCTTGTTTCACAGAAAATCTGGGATTTAAAAGAGAGTATTTGAGGAATTAAAGCACTGACAAAAAAGTAAATATGCCACATCATGAACCAGGAGAAACAACTTAAAACTGTAGAAATGTCACACCTTTTCAAATATAGAAGTTTTTCTGCAATTTTAAACTTTTAACATCACTCTAATTTCATTCCATTAGTGGTGGAAGACACCTTATACATGAGCTGCACAAGACTGACAAATAAGCCCTTAAGTGATGTACAAAATTCATCATGTATTTCCATGTCGACATAGGTAAACATGAACAGTAAACCATGAACTTTTACTAACAAAAATACACTGTTTTTAATAAGTTGATCATCACCTATATAGTACAGATTCATAATGACTGCAAGTAATACCGATAAAACATCACATCACTTATCTAAGACAAATCAAAAACTTTTAAGAAGCCTTCCCTAAGACTATAACAACTGCTTACCATGTGCGGATGAACCTTTTCATTTCTTTTAATAAATTAAAGGATAAGGATAGTGTTCAAAAAAAGATTTGAATATCAGCTACCACTAACAAGTAGTTCAAAACATTGGCTGTAACATCAGTATTGAAGCAGCTTATTCTAAAGGAGAAAGATTTACATGTAGTCTTTAGCTTCCCAAAAAGTACAGCTTTTACTCATGTATAGCTAATACTGTTTTGAGATTTTACATAGAAGAAAAAATTAATTCCTTCTATTTACAGATGTTTGGGAATTCTGAAAAATGTTTAGAATCAAATCCAGGCCAAATCAGGAACGGCTTTGTCTTACTTACAATCCCCTTCCACGTACTGGGAGACTGCAGGCACATCCTGAAGTTTATTTCCCTCAGCTTATTCTCACAGAGTTTCATGCTCTGTGATCAGCCTGGAAAGCCTCTACTGAACTCACACATGTTGACTACGATCTCTTGAAGGCCATAAAAAGAAATGCACACAAGTACTTGGAGGCCAAAAGTTGGACCCAGTGCTCCAGACACAGACCAACTAGATGCTAAGTAGGGATGGACTCCTCCCTTCAGCTTCTTGACTCTGCAACCCAGGATGCTGCTGGCCTTCTCAGCTGCAAGATCATTCTGACTCATGTTGCACTTAATCTCTGCCAAAGCCCCCAGAGGCTTCTCAGCGAATCAGCTCACCAGCCAGAGCATTTCACTGTGTACACAAGGGGTTCCTCCATCCCACGTGCAAGGGCTTTGAATTCGTTCTTGATTAATTTATTAGGCATAGGAGGTAAGATTCTAAAGACACGATTAGAGTCAGTGTTAAGGAAGAAATTCTCTGGGAAGCCTGGTCTGGTGGTTGGTGACCCTGCACATAGCAGGGGGGTTGAAACTAGATGATCATTGTGGTCCTTTTGAACCTGGGCCATTCTATGATTCTGTGATTAAGACCTCTATCACCTCCAGCAAAATTAATCTGAACCTCCACTGTGCATTTAGTTCTTTGAAAAATATACTTTTAAAACAGTTTGGGGAGCAGGGGACTACTCAGCATAGCTTTCAATACCGAGGAAAGTGCTTCAATTACAAGATTTAAAACAATCTAATTCTACGGATTATTTTATTAGCTTACCCTTTTACTGGCATTTCAAGTAATTTTGGTCTCTCCTCAGATGAAGAATTCTTTGTGTGTTTTTCTTCTATCATTTTTTCATCCTTCCTTAGAGCAAGCTTTTCTTTTACTGGTTGATGGGTAATATTGCCCACTGGTGTATTTGATTTATCAAGACTTTCCTGTTTCTCCACTGCTTGCATTTTGAAATGTTTCTGCTTCCTTTTTTCCTTCTCAACCTATGAAGAGAAAATTAAGCTTCATATATTTTTCTGATTCTAAAGGAGATCCAAGACCAAATAATCTAAGCTTGACTTTTAAAATAATGTAAAATAAAAAAGATTTTCCCCCAAAATTACTCTACAAAATGTACCAAGTCTACAAATATACTCTGAATTCACTCTTGATTTGAAGTATAACAATCAAACAAAAACAAAAAAGCAAAGCAGCCCTAAGGAAACAAACAATAGAAGCATTACTGATGGATAAGAAATCAGATGGACTACACAACAGTAGTTGTAGAAACACAAAGTATGAGTGGATGTATGATGTCGTACTTCCTTAATGATGAGGAAAAAAGCAAACTGAACTCAAAAGCAGAAACAGCTTCACAGCAATCAGGAATTTTAGTGAGAGGCAATGAAGGCACACCATGCACAAACCACAGCAAATGAAGAGATAAATCAAGACCCTGTTCAGAAGCTATTTTCATTCCTTGATCGACAATCAAAACTGGTGTACTTGTATGAATTTCTTTTTATGGTAATGAGGTGATAACTACTTACACTGGAAATGACTGCCACCTATTGTCAAACTGAAACAATACACTTTGCTTTCTCAAAACCTTCTGATTACATTATGGGGAAAAGCACAGTTCTCCACTGCTTTCCTTATTTATGAGTAACGTTCTTCTCTTAAGACAAAAAAACCAATTTGCACAAAGCACCTTCTTTTAATGATCAATAGCTAACATGAACAGGACCACCGATACTGAGAAAGACTAAAGAATAAGGAAAAGCAGGTGCTTTCTACCTCTTTTTGTAGCTCTACCTTCTCTTTTTCCAAAGCCAGGAATACCATTTGCAGCATTCCTACCTTACTCTTAAATCTTTCCACATCTTGTTTTAGTTCTTCATCCAGATTCCTTTTCAGCATGCCACAAGGTTGCTGAGCATGCGGGAAAAGATTTTCGATTTCTGTTTCTCCTATTTCCTTGTTTTTGATAAGGCAGTCTCTGGGAACACTGTCACTAAGACAGATGTCCTTGCCAATTTTCTTCTCACTTATAAAGCCAAGTGTACTTTCACCATTTGTGGAAACAGGTCTTATATTAGGAAGATTATTAGAAATGTCATCCCAAATATTTGTTTTTAAACAGTGTCTCAGGGAATACTCAGGACTTCCCTCTACATCTCTACTAATCCCATTCTCATTCTCTTCCATTTCCTCTGCTTTTGATAGATGTACTTTTGTATTATCTGTGTAATTAGTGCAGCCTTCTTCATCTGGTATTCTCCAGGTATTTTCCATGCTCGCATTTAAGTTATTGTGATCAGGAAGGACACAGAGACTCAGAATAACTATTTCAGGTTTGGGTTCTTTTAGGTCTACATTAAGTTTCACATCTCCAAATTCACCTTTACTTTCTAACTTATCACTTGATTCTGTCACACAAGACGAAACACAAAGACTCTTCAATTCTTCAATGAGGTCATCTTCTGACACTTCTGCCACAAGGGATGGAGCTTTCTCAGATTCATTAATTTCACCAAACAGCTGCTTCAGCTCTGCTGTAATGTTTGTAAAATTTCTTTTCAACTCCCTTTTCTCTTTTTCAATCCACATTTTTTGTATCTTTCTTCCCACAGCTTTAGACTTAACTGCTTGTCAGCACTGTGGGATTCCTCATTTTCTGCTAGGGCTTCCTGATGAGAAATTTCTGCTTTGTCAGTCTGCTTTTCATGTGCTGTATTTTCTATCAAGTTGGTAGTTTCTAAAACATATTTATCCTTAAGTAAGCAGGTAAAGACAGAAAAATTACCAAGAAAAATGAAATTACCGTTAAGCCATATAATTTACATTGCAAACTCATCCCATCATACAACAACAACAAAACAAAGATACCTTATTTATTTTTTCCTCAAAACAGAAGGATCTAGTTTAGAAACATAAACCAATCAAACAGATCAAAACCAATCAGTAACAACAGAAAACACAACTGCCCAAATTTTCCCATACTCCATTACTTTCTACTGACTGTCCCTTTAAACCCCCTGCTGGTTAGCGTTCATAACAAGCGTGAGTGATCATAACAAGCTTTTTTACTAAACACCACAAGGGACTGGCTACATTACAATCACTTATGCTCCTCAGAGTCAGAATTATTAAATTCTATTCCAAGCTCCCAAGACAAATATTTACAAGGAATACCTGTTCATTCCTGCCCTCAGCCCAAAATCAAGAACTGAGACATCTATCCAAACGGTACCATGCCTCAAGCTCACTGACCAGCTCCTCTCTCCAGCCTTCTCACTATCTCTGACTTCACAGTCCCTGCAAAGTTGCCCTTGGTTTGTGTTCCCTTCTGAACAAGGTCTGCAGCCTTGGCATCCCAAGGAACCACAACTATTGTCCTTCTTACTCTGGTTATAGAGGCCCTTTTCTCCTTCCACATCGTAACTCCACAAAAATCTTTCACAATGGAGAGCATCTCAGTCACCACCTGTCTCAGCCACTTCATTTCCAAGCTCCATTCACTTTGCACATCTGCTACCACCTTCCAATACTTAAGTTCCGCTCTCTACCTGCTGAAATGAATCACATCCCTCTTCCACAGTGCCTTGGATGTATGATGATATTACTTCCTCCACTTCCCTTGAGGTATTACAGAAGACTCCAGACACTCAATGAAGATCCCTACCCAGTCCTGTATGCTCAATACAAACAGGATGCCTAGCCTATATTCCTCCATAATGACCTTCAAAAAATATTTTCGAACACTTACTAACTTGATCAGATAAGGAGATATTTTGCAGAGGCAGAGAAAGCACTGACAGATCATATTTCAGGTTTTTACTTAATCTTTCTAATACACAGAGGAAAATCTGGCGTGTTTTGTCAAAGAAATAATCACATGATATAAAATTTTGCTCCCAAATGAGTATGTATTTTGCATAGGAAAAAACAAAAAACCCACCACATGACTGCACTGTTTCTCAGAATTGCACGCAAGGAAAAACACAATATTTGGTTTCACATACCTGCCTCCCAAAGTTTTCAGTGGCATCCTTGACCATCTCTTTTTTAGCTGATGACGACACATGAACGGTAGATTCTGAGCGCTCACCTACAGTGAAAAAATTACATCTTTATAACGAACATGACTTATTACAAATTAATTATACCTAGAGTACATCCTGAATCATTGCATTTGTGAGAAAATAGCACAAACTAACACAGCCTCTCAAGCGTATGATTATTTACGATTTGAACATAATATTACAAAACAGTTTGAAGATGCCTCTGTGCGAACTAATCCCTCTCAGGGCATTTTCCCTTTCATTCCTAAGGGAAATTTGATGAAAATCAGTCAGAAATACACCTTTAAGAATCTCAAATGGTTTACATGTAGAACTATATTTATACATACATGACACACTGTATGCTAGACAGCAATCGGCTAGATTCCTCTAGCTACTTTCATTTCTCCTTGTTTTGTGCCACAAAGGGTCTCGTTTAACCCTTTTAGAGTTAGAAATACTTGTACCGTAGGAATTATAACACTCTGCAGAAGAAATACAGCTTGCTGAAACCCAAACATAGGAGTTTGAGACAAACTTTCACATATATTTCTTAATACCTGATCTTTGAGCAAATACATGGATTATAGAAAAAAAACAGACACGAGGATGGATGAACAGAAAATACATGAAATGATGACATAAAATGAGCTATGAAAAGACTGTTTTTCCTATCTAACTTTGCCACGTCCCACACCATCACTGGACTACATTTCACATGACTACATAAAACAGACAAAACAAGAACTCACAGAATCACAGAAACACAAAGGATGGAAAAGACCTCCAAGATCATGGGTAAATTAGGTTGCTAAGTCACTATCCACCATATTTAAAGAGTTGTGGCAGTCAGGTAAAACCCTTAGTAACAGGAGAAAGGGAAACATCACACTTGTTTTTAAAGAGTTTAAGAAAGGAGGTACTTTCCAAGGCCCAGACAACCTTCTATTATGGAGTGACTAGAGTGGAGGATAAAGAAATAGCAACTGATGTTAGCTACCTAGAGAGCTCATCTCTCTAAATTGGAGAAATATCATGGATGGATTCTTTGGTAGACAGGGAAGTGCTGCCAAGTGGTGTATCTGATATGTTAGTGAAAAGAGATCGCATTCAGACAGATACTGACAGCCTACAGAAGCAGGTCTTATGATGTTCAGCAAGGCCAAGCGCAAGATCCTGCACCTGGGTTGGGAAGTCATCAGCTTCAGCACAGGCTGGACAATGAACAGACTGAGAGCAGTCCTGTGGAAAAGGACTTGGGGATAATGCTGGATGAAGAATTACATATAAGCTGAGAATGCATGCTTGCAGTCCAAAAAGCCAATTGCACCCTGGGCCACAAAAAAAGAAGCACTGCATGGCCAGCAGGCCAAGAGAGGTGGTGTCCCCTTCTACTCCACTCTTTCAAAACCCTACCAGGAGCACCGAGTTCATCTCTGGGGCCCCCAGCACAAAAAATCTCTGGCTAGAGCAGGTCCATGGAAGGGTCTCAAAAAACAATTTGAGGACTGGAACACTTTTCCTATGAGGAAAGCTGACAGAGTTGGGGAATATAAGAGTTTGCAGAGACCATATGATGGCCTTTCAATAATTAATGGGGGCTTACATGAAAGACTTTTAACTATGGCCTGTAGTGACAGAGCAAAGGGTAACAGTTTTAAACTAAAAGATCGTTCAGATTAGATATAAGGAATAAATTCTTGATGAGGGTGATGAGGCACTGCAACAGGTTACCCACAGCTGGGAAGTTTCAATTAGGTGATTTTTAAAGGTCCTTTCCAGCCCAATTCTATAATTCAATAATTCTAACCACCTTTTGTGCATCTTACAAAAACAATATCACTGCAGTAGAGAATCTCCTTTTCTTTATGCAAACACACGTACATTTTTTTTCTAGAAAGAAGTTTAACCTCTATTGTCATCAAAAGAAACAGTACCTTTTTTCCCAAGACATGGATGTCAAACAGCTTGGAGCAATTTCCATTCCATACTTAGAAGTTGCAATAGTTTTCTGAACTCTTATCTAATCATCTACTTCATATGCTTGCTTATATAGGTTTTCACCTGATTTGTAATTTTCAGGGCTCGTTGTAGAAATTCTAAGACCTTAATAGGGAACTGTTTTGTATCTCGCTAACAAATACTTAAATTCACATATATCAGAATTAAGAAACTAAGAACCCATTGAGGTTAGATATACTCTCTCCCATGTATAACAAATGATCTAGCTGCTTCACTTTTATTTATCTTTCCCAACCAAAAGGAATACCTGCCAACATACTTCCACTCACTACCTCCCACCTACACTCTCTTTCCCATGTCCTTCCACTAGCTCTAAACTCAGTGGCCAGTTTAAACAAAACATGAGAGGATGGCTTTGGAAGAGCATATGTAATACATGTTTTCATACAACTGCCAGAGAGGCAAAGAAAAAGCCAGGTAAATAATCAATCATGCTAATGAAGCATAAGCCTGTGAATCACCCATTCTGTCCCACCTGCAGCTCCTGGACAGCTCTATCTGCAGACCCTAGCCAGGAATCAGACACAGGACATGACCCCTATTGCTCCTCTGCAGATTGGTATATTTGGCAATGAGAAGGAAATGAGTAAATGTGGACTGCCTGACAAGGGGTGATGATAGCAGGTATGCTGGAGGAACCTTACACTGTAGAAGGATGTTTACAAATGTTGAATGAAGCTGTAGTGGAGAAAACACCCAAAGATAGAGCCATATTTCATTAAATCTGCTGCTGAAATAACATCTTGCTAGCAAAACATTAATTTAATATGAAGAATTTACAACTACAATGTATCTGCCCACAAAGGGACATGACAAAAAAAAAAACAACAACTATTTATAAATACCTTCAATATCATCTACACTCAATTTCTCCTGTGGATCTGCAAAACAAATGAATCAAATGCTTAATTAAATATGCTTATCAGAAAGATTTTGAAGCTAAAATCAGAATATAAAAGACATCATTACCTGATTTTTGCTTTTCTGTTTTTGAAGATGTTTCATTCATCTCTAAAACTGCAGAAACCTTTAACTATGAAAGACAAACCAATGAAAAATAAACACCCATACATTCAAAGTAACTACATATTCATTAATGAGCAGGACAAGTAGATTTCAATGAAAAGCATTTACCTGCAAATTACTGGGTTTCTCTGAAAAGCCTGGAGATGAAAAATGAAAGCGTTATTTTATTTAATTGAAGATATCTTTTATTCTTTACATTAGTAGGCTCTGTAATTGTTTCTTGCACAAATTACTTCACTGAGAGTGAAATAGCTAATATCCAATTATCTTATCACACAGAACTTGTAGTAGTATATAAGAAATACAGAGTAATTCCCATCATCCAACTTTTATTAAAAAAAAAAAAAGAATCAAATCACAGAATGACAACAATTCATGTGAAGCATTAAGTCATGTCTATTAAGAGAACAAGATTAAAATATTTTGTTCCTTTTGGAAGCTGAATTCTGCTTTCTGGAAAAATTAATTAGAGCAGATAGCTTTGGCTTCTTAATGACCAATCAAGAAAGAACCCAGCAGAACTATGACTACTTCTATTCTAGCAGTGCATAATGTTGAGGCTACTTTCTCATTAACAGCTTATGGAGAGCAAGGGTACAGACACAGCAACCTCATACAAACGTCATTCAATGAGGTAAAAACAATCTGGTTCTCAACTGACCTCTCTGGATCAGTTTGCAAGGAAATAAATGATACAAACATTGCTTGGTTGTAATGCACAACATGTGCGTTATTCCAAATCTTTTTCAAGTTTAGTGTCAAATCTTATTTCCTAACTCACACAACCTACTGCCCTGTGCTGCAGTCATCTTATACTTTACGACTCCATTAATGAAACAAGCATACAAAATGCTTCTACGAATTGTTCCACAAAATAATTTTTAGATTTAAATAAATACTAAAAACAAATCATCAAGACTTGATTTTCGAACACTAGGTGGTCAAGTAACATGGAAATACATTAGAAAGACTACCACAGTCACCTCTTCCCCCCTCCCACACTGATTTCAAGCTTAGCAGAATCATATGAAGCAGACATTAAAGACAATTGGTAAGTTGATTTATGGATTCCAGAAGCTTGCTAAGATTTGGTGTCTGCTTACAAAAATAAAATTGGACTTGCCTTTTAGGCTATGTCATTGAATCCATATTATAAGCCACATTGCCAAAGCACTCTCAAAAAGATAAAAGATTTATTCCAATAGCAAAACTTTCCAGCACACTTATGATCAATCAGGATGGTCATAAAGCAAATGCCATGAGCTGCAGGTGGAAACCCGCAGCAACATAACAAGAATTTGCCCACATATTTTAGTTTTTAAAGAAAAACAGGAAACTAAAAAAAATTAAATAAACAAACAAAAAGATTAACCAAATGATATTTTTCTTCTGCTGATTATCCAGAAATATCCAAATCCTCAGACAGATAAATCTTAAACCAGATACCACTCTCACCACTTTAAGGAACCACTTAAAGCAAAGAAAAACACCCGAACAAATACATATCCAAAAAGTATACATAATGAACGCAAGAACCGCCTGGACTAATCAAGCAGGCCAGCAAGTTCAGTGTTCACTGCTGTTAATTAACATCAGCCAAGCACTTCATTGCTACAGCACATACTCACTGAACAACAGGACTAACAAGGAAAACAAAAGAAAAAGTTCACTTGTCTATAAACACAGACAAATCCAATCTATCAGATAGTTACCCTTGTTGTGCTCCCCTGAAACACTCTGCAAGCGTACTCCATGTTCAACTGCAGGTGGGAGAAACACAGGAGGAGATGCTTTCCTCGGACCTTCAGAACACGGCTGTACAATACAGTACATACGCGTAAGAATTTGTACAAAACAATTTTTTTAAAATAAAATCTAACAAAGGCTTTTGCATTTTAAATAAAAGGGCAAAAAAATCCTCACAATTCATCTAAACTATTCCATAATGTTGATTAAGGCTGGCAAATCACAGAGCCACACAAGAAATTAACACAGGAAATCAAGATGTTGATTGTGAACAAGAAGCTGCAGCTCTGTGTTGATTGAACATTGGCATCAAATTTGCACCTGGCATTCAAATATCAGCCTACATTGCTGGGACACATGTCCCACAATGTTGAGTGAGTGCATCACTACGTTGCAAAAGCAAGATTTGATTTGCTTAAAGGCCAAAAAGGCAAAGCTGATAGCGATTAAGCTATCTAGAAAATCTTGTACTTTTAAGAAAGGAGTAGGGAATCAGTTTTTTTTCCCAACAACAAAGGCTAGAGAGGAAGTAGTTATTCTGTTTCACTACTGTGCTAGAAAATCAACTCAAAATCCTGCAACCAAAGGGCCAATACAAGAAGCTTAACCTAACTTTGTCCCAGTACTATCTCCACACAGAACCTACACTACAAGTATTTCGTTGACCCTCAGATACAGGACATAGAGCAGCAGCAATATGGGGTAAATAAGCCTCACGAGGGGCAGGGCTCAACGCAAAGGCAAGCTCTCACGTAGTTCTCATCTGGCTCTCCCACAGACTGGGGAGATGCACATTTCACAGAAAGTACCTCAGAATCCCAGGGAGAATCAGACTCTTCCTTTTTCTCTGCTCCTACTGTGGGTTGGGCTTCTACAAAAAAAAAGGAGAAATACAGACACTGAGAAATATACTGCACTACACTTTTATACCCCATCAGTCAAATAAAGGATCTGAAAGACGAGCAGTAATTCTACAGCAAAGAACAAACCAAACAGTGAGTCCCACTCAAGGGTAACTTTACATCCAGTCACATCACAGTATTCTCTTCACTCCTCTTCATCTGTTTTCCAGCGGAAGATGCCCAAGCAGGACAGCTGACATGGCTACGTTCACCATGTTTGGACAATGTTCTGTGCAGCATCTGACCAATAGCTACACATGCTCCGAAGAAGTCTACTGCAACAAGCAGTGCTCTGGAGTCAGACAATGGAAATAGTATCTTCTGCTTTCACACCCTGGGGTCTATGCCAAATTACCCAACTCTCTCTGAGCTGGTCATGCTCTCAAGCCCACAAAGGTGTAGCACAAGAGAGATCTCCTACATTCTACAACTGAACAAGTCGAGGTACTGGAAGAGTCTTCTCTGAGTTTGACTCAGGTCTGCTTTTGGCTGAAGCCCTGAAAAACCACAGCTTTTCAATCAGATAGTAGCATCGGAAAGGGAAACAATATTGTCACACAGAAGATAGATTAGATTAGCTTCTTGTTTTGTTCAGACGGCATCAAGGAGAACACAGCAACAAAATTAATAAAGAAACTTGCATCATACGTAATCATTAGGAATCCAGCACCACCATTTGTGACCGTTAGGTAAGAACGAAAAAAAACAAAAGCTGCAGACCTTCTCTACCACAGCAGGCTAGGGTTCACAGGTAACAGGAAAGTTTATCATCTTTGAGGATAATCATCATTTTACTTTATTTACTGAACATTAATACTTATAGAGGAGCAATCAGGATCGTATTTAAACTCACTTCTCGCATAAGCTGTGTCTTCTGAAACTTTACGGACTTGATGTTTATTACTAGAAACAGAATGTTTCACATCCCCCAAAACTGTCGTTTGCAGCTTCCTTCTAGTATCTTCCTTCTCCTGTTCTTCTTTCCATTTAGGTGACTCCTTCTAAAACAGATTGACCAAAACAGCTGAAAAGCACAGAAATCAATATCTACTTCACCACCCATTAACAACTTGGAAAACGGTTTTCTTGGGTAAGACTTAAATGAAGCAAAGTGCAACATGGTTTCTAAAGGCCTACAATTTTTAGTGGGAATCTGCACAATTAAACTGCAGTGCCTCATGTTGTAAACCTCATCTCTGGCTATGCAAAACCTCTGAGAAGCACTTCCTTGTGTCAATCTAAATGCAGTTTCATTGATATTATTCAGAAAGTCTTCTTTCTGCCTACATATCTCACAATTTCACTAGTTTCCTGCCCTCAATTTCATTCAAAACTTCCTTTTGTTTCTTCATTTCCAGTCATTACCTCATGAATTCTACTAAATGGCTACAACTTCTAATGGATATTATCCATTCCCTCAGTTTTACATAACAGAAAGTGCACAGATTCCAGAAAGAATGAAGTTTCCTGTCTTTCTCCTTCCAAAACTCTCCAATCTCATAATAAAAATATTGAAAATAATGTCTGAGTTTGGCTATGAACAAGATGTTTTCAGTATCAAAATACAATGATTGAATACAGATACGTGATTGAGTATTAACAGGAAAATAGTTTACTGTCGCTTACCTGTATTACCCTTAACAAACTCTTCCAATTGAATCATCCCTGTACACTTACTTTTGTGCTTGAGGGAAATGCTGCCCATAGATTTTCCTCATATCTATTTAGGCCCAGGTTTTCACTTTCTTGTTTTAGTGTTTCATGGAATTTATTATGTACCTCTTTGCACTGCCCTTCTTCCTCTTCCACCAATTCATCTTCCTCAAGGTTGCTTGAATCTGAGACATCTTGTTTCAACAACTCTCCACATTCTCCTCTGCTCAGATTTGCACCTGTTGGTTTTTTTTGTTTGAGGCTTTTCTTCTGTGACTTAGGAATTTCAATTCTAGAACTATCACCACCACCTTAAAGCATGAGAAAGGGAAAGAGGAATATGAATCAAATGGGTTATATAAATAGCAGCAGGCATTTTACCCATTAAAAACACAGGAAAGTAGTCATCTGGGACTGTATGGAAAAGAAGCCAGGTAAGGGCAGGATGGGAGAAGGACACATCAGACACAAAGGCTTAGGAGGGGACTCAGTATGGTCATTTCCATTATCTTACTTATTTTATTCTGACATGACCATCTGTTCTGTTCTTATAACACTACTTTCCTCAATTACTACAGCCAAGTGAAAACAACAACAACAAAAACCGAAATGAAATTACTTAGTAAGTTTACTTTGGATGTCATTGTATTATGAAGTACTTTCCAAATAACTTACCAGTATTTCTGAACTTTTGGGGAACATTCATTAACGATGTCAAGTTTGGCTTCTGTGGCTTCTGCAAATAAAAATACATTTAAAAAGAATTATTTGATCTGTTTTTGTTTGCTTTTTTGTTTTAAAGCAAATCCTTTACTTACATCAAATCTTGAACAGTAAATACAACCAGGCTGTCCCCTTTTGAAAGGACTCAGATACTTGCTAGATCCTTCAACTTTAATTACACAAACATTCCTCTCCTCTTGTGTACAAGTCAGTGACTATTCAAAACTATCTGTAAATGCGTAACAATTCTAAAAAGGTATTTTAATCCATTGGTAAAATACAACTACACTCGCGATTACTTACTTGTAAGTATGCACAACTCAAGTATCAATTAAAGTTCCTGAAGCTTGAAGAATAAATTAGTTAATATAACTCCACTT
The DNA here is from genome assembly GCF_054131305.1 of Coturnix japonica. Classification (NCBI taxonomy): domain Eukaryota; kingdom Metazoa; phylum Chordata; class Aves; order Galliformes; family Phasianidae; genus Coturnix; species Coturnix japonica. The sequence continues at coordinate 7,412,309 of NC_140687.1, read as the reverse complement.
AGTGAAATATCTGTAAATTTCAAAATAATGCTAGAAATTTGAATCACTTCCCCTAAAATCAATGTAAGAAAATAGAAAAAATTTTAAAGTACACATGCTTACATCTCCAGCATTACAGAGTGTGCTGAACTAACAAACTAAAGTTCCTAATCACTGCAGAATCCCAGTGCAACAGACTAAATACTCCAGACGCCATTGAAAAAACTGGTAATCCTTTGGAACATTCATAAAAACAGCAGGATAAGCACATGGAGCTTATAAAGAGAAAAATCCAAATATTCAAAAAATGAAGATAGTCATGCAGTGTGAGATTATATACAAGCACGGAATGTCATCCCACAGAAGGAAAAAAGAAAGAAAGAATAATTATTTGAGCAACTCAAGTATCGAACACTTGAGGAACCTAGTGAGGAAGGAAAGAGAACCAGGTGATGAACAATTTCACTAGATTTTGATAAATAAATGTTCTTTTTCATTATCGTGTTCTTTTTCATTAATCATCCTATCATGTAAATTAGGGGAAACAATTGTGAAGTTTGAAAGAGAACAGAACAGGTTATTTATTAACTTATCAATTCCTAGGGTTGGCAAATCTCACTCAATGAACAACTAATACAATGTGGTAGTTTATCTTAATATCTACTCTTTTGCCTCAAACCACAAATCTACTGCATGTTCTGCCAAAGCAACAATTTTTAGGAAAAACTTACAGCAGAAGAAAGGTTGGCAGATGAGAGACTCTTCTTAAGGAGGAAAAAAAAAAAAAAAAAAAAAAAAAAGAATTGGCTGGAAAAAGAGTTTCCTTTTATCTCATAGGAAATTGCCTTCAAATCACTTATTTGAAGTGACACAACTATTTTCCCATAAAGGCACCATACCTTGGCTGTAAAATCCAGTTCTTCTTCCTCAGAATTATTCCAGGTGCCATTACTGCCCTCTTTTTCAGAACTTCAAAAACAACGAAAAGTAAGTACTGGTCCTCTCAAATAATTCCTCAAATAAGCATTTGGTATTTTTATAAGACTCACCTGGTTGAGTATCCTTCGAAAAAGTCATCCATTGCTGTTCAATTATAAATCGACATGTTGAGATTAGATTTTGCATACTAAAAATGAACCAATACAGACATTTAACATGAAAACAGCTCATAAGAGTACAGAAGCTGAAGTGGCCAATTCAATAAGAACAGCATGAAGGAAAGTATTTACAAAACAAATGCTTTTTCAAATTATACTGAAAAACAAATCAGACATATCTACAATATCTACCATTTTTTTGCTGCCGTACCTTGCTATGGATTATAAATAAATATAAAGTATATTTATAAATACAAAGAAAATCAAAAAGCTACTCAGGATACTCAGGAGCTATAGGTTATCCCTAGCTAGAAGAATCACCAGCATTTCTCTACAGTGAATCAAAAAATGATATACTTGAGACAAAAGGAGCATTAGCAGGGCATGCTATACTACACCCCCAAGTTTTTATCAGTTCAGTGAAGGTAGTAACTCACACCTAAGACTATAGGATAGGTCAGGTCAAAAGGGATCTCTGGAAGTCTCTCAGCCAACTACTTAAAGCCAGCTCAGCTTTGAGGTCAGGAAAAGTTGGTCAGGGTTTTATTCAGTCTAGTCTTGAACACCTCCAAGAGAAGGTTCACAACTTCTCTATTTTGCCATCCTTATCACGGCAACACTTTTCATCTCCAGCTAGAAACCATCTTGCTTCCATTTATACCTCTTGCCATCTTCGCTTCCTGTCAAGTATCACAGGGAAGCATCTGGCTTTGTCTTCTCATCTGCATTGGACGCTGCAGTTAGGGCCCTTCAAAGCTGCCTCTTCTTCAGGCTGAGTAAGTCCACTTTCTCAGCCCTCTCTCACAGGGCAAATACTCCTTCACAAATATGATGGCTCCCTAGAGAATTAGCTTGCTATTGATCGATCGACCTCTCACGTAGAAGGAACTCAAAATTACAGCCAAGGCACAGTCAAGTGAGTGCTAAACAGGGGCTGACAATCGCTTCTCTCAGTCTCCTGGCTTTGCTACTCTTAGCACAGTGCAAGCTGCAGCCCTTAGCTGCCAGAGCACCCTGCTGCCTCATGCTCAGCTTGCCTTCAGACAGGTCTGTGTCCTTTCTCAGCAGAGCTGCTCCCCTGCCGTGCAGTCCCATCATGTTTTGTAGGAAGGGGCTTTTTCACCCCAAATGGGTCTTGGTATTTGCCCCCGATGGATTTCTTAAGATGCCTGCCAGTCTATTGCCCTGGCTCATTGAAGTCCCTCTGAATGCCAGCTCTGTGCTGAAGCATATCCAACAATTGCTCTTACTTCAGATCATTAGCAACCCTGATGAGAGCGCCCTGCAGTAAATCCTTCAGGTCACCGTTCTAATGAAAACTGCAGTCTAGGAACACAATTTTTGAAGCGCTAACACCTCTTAACAACTAAAACATAATAGAAGTACTTTCTGATTCCCAGCACAGAAGGGAAAACAGACATATCTGATCTCCACATAGAAATCATAATTCCTGAAGTTTCTGAACTGTTAAATATTATAACAAAAAGAAGGGTTACTACTAACAACCTACAAATGAGTGTACAAATTTTGCCTTTCCTAAACACAGTATGCGAGAATATTCCCTGATCTGAACACAGCTTTCTGAGATGCAGTACAGTATAAATGTTCAAAGAAATCTCATGGAGAAAAAAGCTAGAGGCTGAAACTTCCCATCTGAGGGCATCTTAAATGGTTCAAATGCTAACAATCTGATTTTTGATGTTTTCCACTACAGAAAACACAGAATATTCTTAAATGCTAATGGAATCCTGCTGTATGTAAAGCTAAATAACTAACTCAGTACTATGACTCTATCTGCTAACTTTCCACGCAGAACAGAAAATTGCTGCTGTGTGGAACAGTTAAACTCTGGACGAACGACTTCAGTTACATCTTCAATGAGTACCACTAGAAGTAAGGAAAACAGCTCATTAAATTACCTATACTTTTGCTTTCAACATATAAATACTGCCAATGATCCTGCTATCCTTTAGAAGGCGAGACAGGAATTTGATGAGATAGCTTTCAGCTAGACCAAAACCACAGCCATGATGCACTGACACAGAAATGAGATCTAGTCTTCAGGGACCCGTTTCCACTTTAACTGAAGCCTATATCACCATTTCTGAGCAAGAGGAGAACAGATTACAAAACAAACAACCCCAAAACCAACACTATCACAAGTGATAAAAGCAAATGCTGAATTCAGTAATAAGGGACTCATGCAAAACATGCAAAGAAACAAAAGCTGCCCCAAAATCCACTCTAACTCATAGATCTTAAATCATCAAGATACAGATCTGCAAGATAATAAGCACCTATGATGAATAAGTATTTGTGTATCACAAGACATGTGTGGTATTTAAAATACTGCTGTGCAGAATGAATACCTTCACTCGATTCTCCTGTTCTCAGAGTCTGCTCAGGGGACCGTTGCATTTCTATATCCATTAAGGGAAAGGCATGGAAAGGACAGACAACAATGACATCAGAATAAATGCGGAATCTCACAAGTTTGGAAAATACAAAAAGCACACACACAAAGCTACAGCACTGGGAGAATGCGCTGTGACTATGACATGCATTTGTGTGCATGTGTACATCTGTGTGTCAAAAGAGAAACTGTGGAACACTACCTTGACATCAAATTCTTTCACAATAAATCTGTTACTTTTCTCTGGAGCAGAAGATTGTCCTACTTACATGGATTTTATCACATACACATGCAGTGCTGTGGAAAAACAGCTACTATCAGAAACATACACTTAAGAGAAAGTTTAAAAGAATCATAGGATGGCTTGGGTTGAAAAGAACCTCAAGATGATTTCTCATCCCTTCTGGCTTTTCTCTGTTTCCTTAAGAGGGAATACAGGAAAAGTTTTATCTGACCTCAGGAGATAAAAATCACACAGAAGTGATAATTTACTTTTGTAAAGAGTTTTACAATGCTGAGACAATTCCTCTAATCATAGAAACACTAAGGTTGGAAAAGATTATCAAGTCCAATTGCAAATGACTCAGGGAAACGCTGAACAATACACTAGTATGTGCTGCAGTGGCCAAACATACTGTCACTGCAAACATACTAGAAACAGAAATAGCACAACTACTGTTTTCCTCAAAAAGAAATTGTTACTTAAAATCTAAGAGATCGGTCATTCAATACGTTCTGGAAGCCAATCTGTACGTGATTAATAAAAGGGTTCATGTTCTGACATCCAAATAATCATGAGCAAACTTGTTGAAAAATGCTGACCTGTTCAACATTCTTCAGAATCTCCTCTTCTAATTAGAAAGTACAAAAGTAGCAGAAAGGATAAGGTCAAAATTTTAGATAGCAGAAAAATAAAACAGAAGAGCAAAAGACAATAAAAGAATTCCAAAGTGGGTATTTCTCTGGTCTCTCTCTCAACATCCCGGCTTCTCTAAAGGACACTTTTAAGACTGTTACTGTGGCATATTAAAAGGACTCTCATGATTCAGGGTGTGGATGCAATCAGAGACTGCAGAATTAATTCCAATATTGTTTCTACTACGCTACTGAACTTTCTCTCTGCTCCCTCCTACTCCTCATGCTGGTGTCATCTTTAAGGGACTGAGCACAGGGAGAATCACAGAATGGTTTGAGTTGGAACAGACCTTTAATATCATCTAAATCCAACTCCCTGCTATAGGCAGGGACACCTCCCTCTAGACCAGGTTGCTCAAAGCCCCATCCACCTTTGGCTTTGAATGCTTGCAGGGAGGGAGCATT